>NC_136414.1:68300000-68900000 GCF_051521515.1 Lactuca serriola
ACGCATTATTGCGTGCCCTTAAATTAGTGTCTAATGTAAAAAAAATAAAAAAACACGGAAGGCACTTTATCTAAAACGTGCGTCCTTGTGAATGTCGTTTTATATTTTTTCTAAAAAACGCACGTCTCCTTAGTGAAAATGAAATCCCCAAATTTTTTAAACCCCCGCCTTCTTTTCCCTCGTCTCCACCCCTCAGGCCCTCACCCAAATCCACCGCCTCCAATCCTCGTTGCCTCTTCGACTGCAGCGATGCTCCTTCCTTCTCGAAGAATGCTTCATTTACCACCATCGTCCAATTATGTGATCCCAAGGAATTGATGGAGACGAAGAAAATTATGGATCAATCCCTTCACATCATGTTTAAGGTTAAGGGTTTGAGATTTCTTCCAAATCCATCCTCACACTAAATGCTTCGGCAACTTCAACTCCTTTCGATTGTAGCGTCAATCAACAACTACGACTCATCAACCGTCAATCGAAGTTACCAGTTGAACAACCTCTAATCGACACCTCCACCTTCTCGTCTCTCCTTTTCCACCAGGTTTTCTCTCATCTCTATCCTCCACCATATGAAGATTTACGAATATGTGCAGGGGTAACCGAAGGAAACCCTAAATCCATCTGGCAGTCAACCACTACAACCCTAAATCTCTCTTCTTTACTGATGGATTGTCCAGATGATTGGCAATAACTTATTCCCTTTCTTTATGACAATAACTTTTTAGAATTGGCAAATGATTTTTTTTCATGCTTCCACTTGTTTATGGTAATAACTTTAGGTTTCGATGTCCTGAATAACAGTGGCAAAACTCTTTCTTGGAACATGTGGTTTATATTAATGGACGACCATTTGTTTTGCGCGAGGTTGAGAGACCCTTCTTCAATCTTGAGTACACGGTGTGTGCTTATTTTTCTGCTCAAATCCCAACTTCCACTTCAGATTTACAGTATTTTTCTATATTTTTTTCTTCATAAACATGCTGATTTATCCCATTCTATACCTAAACTTTGATGTTATGAATAGGGTATCAATAGGGCTAGGGTGGAGCAAATGGAAGACCGGTTAAAGGAAGACATATTGCTAGAAGCTGCAAGGTATTCTTTTTAACATGTTTCTGTGTTTGATATCCATTTTCTTATCATCTCAATACCTATCTCGATTACAGATATGGAAATAAGATCCTAGTAACTGATGAACTACCAGATGGTCAAATGGTGGATCAATGGGAGCCAGTCACACCGACTCTGTCAAAACATCACTACAGGTTCACCATACTATGAAATTAAATGTTCATTTTGAATATCTGTTTCATAATTCCTTTCACTATTGTAGGTCTATTTAGAAATCCAAACAAGAAAATTCCTTGTTGACTACGAACGCATTCCAGCAACAGATGAAAAATCACCCAAGGAACATGATTTTGATACGTTGGTGAGTGTTATTTTCATTTAACAAAATGAAAATATTTAACTTAGATTATACTTTATATATGATTTGTGTTTTATGATCTTTATAGGTTGATAGAATTTCAAGAGCTGATCTTAAGACAAAAATAATCTTTAACTGCCAAATGGGGCATGGGCGTACTACCACAGGGATGGTCATTGCCACATTGATCTATTTAAATCGAATAGGAGCTTCTGGTACTTTTTTTTTGTCTCTGTGAAGTTTATGTTTTATGTTTGCATGCTTTTACAGTATGCAAATGAACCTTTTTCCTTATAAATTTCCCATTACAACAACATTCTTGAGTAACTTCTTTTTGATTGACATGGTTTTAGGGTGGTGTTGAAGGCAAACGACAGGTGGACAAAGTGATTGACAAGTGTGCCTCGATGCAGAACTAAATCTGCTTTAGGGCGGGTTCCCAGTCTATGGTGTTACAAATCCAACTGTGGAAAGAATTAAATCTGTTATGCAAAGAATAGGTAGCTTTAAAGGTGGCCTGGGTAGACCCGTCTTTTGGCACAACATGAGAGAAGAACCTGTTATTTACATTAATGGAAAGCCCTTTCTGCTTCGTGAGGTTGAAAGACCCTACAAAAACATGCTCGAGTATACGGTATATAATAATAATCCTCTCTCATTTTTAATGTTTATTATTTAAATATACTCAAGTGTCAAGTGGTTTAATGTAGGGAATTTACTGTGAAAGAGTGGAGAGAATGGAAGCTCGACTGAAAGAAGATATTCTCAAAGAACCTGAACGTTATGGATGTAAGGTATCTACCTGATACCTTGCTGCAACCTTGTTGCCTAAGAACAGAAAACAAAACAGAACAGGAAGAAAAAAAGGAAAAAAAAAACTACATGGCTGGCAATAGGTGATAACAGGGGAAGAAAAAGATGGGATTTTTTATTTTGCTTGGTGGAAAAGAAAACTTTTATTGCTGAAAAACTTCTTTCTAAATACCTATAACGTAGCATATTTATACTAAAAGAAAAAGAGTTTGACTCATAGTCTAAAACCGGGAAACAAAAATAATAAAAACATTTTTCCTAAAATGCCCCAGTGGGCTTTTTCCTGAATTACGCCAACAATGGAGGTGATATTATGGCAATTCACGAACTACAATCATATTTTATTACAAAAACTTAATTAAATTGGAACTTTCCCAAAATACCCCTGAGGCTATTTTTGTCCCCAGTTCTCAGGGGACGGAATAATGATGGATGGTCAAGCTAAAATTTGGTTTTGAATTTAATTTGGTATAAAAATGACAGGTTTGATAATGGTAGATGGTCAAGATATAAGAACTTTACAAGTCCATTTGGAATATTACACTACAGATAATATTCTCTCTTTATTTCAGAAATCAATGTGAGGAGATGTTTTGTCATAATAGTGCAAAATCACTCTCTGAGTGGGTGTCTACTTCTTCCTTCTTTGTCTTATTAACTTTTTCATCTTATAATATGTTTGGATGCTGCTACATTTTAATACTGTCTAGAGTATATTATATTTGTTATTTGTGATAATAGCAGCTGGTTTTGTTTGTGATGGGATTAGTGTAAATTTTTGTCTGTTTTGTTGTTTTCTGGATGATAGCTAGGTACCTAAAGCATTGTTTAAAGGTGGATCAGTAGTCTACATGTCATTGCATGTCTTTGTCTTGATGATGATGAAGAGGTAAGGTAAGTAACTCAAAATACTTACCAATCATTTAATTGGATAATATTAGAGATAATGGTAGTATAGCATCAACAGAAAAAGCAGGACATTTATTACCTGCAATTTTCCTCTTGAAGCAATGGTGTATGAAAATCTTGATTAATAGATTCTGGTTTACAAGGACCTTTAAGCTTTTTAACGTTGAAATTTGGATTGGTCTGTGATGCGTTGCTAGATGAAAGAAAAAGTAAAGGTAGGTGTTTGTTGGTTAATACTTAATACTTAATACCTGATGAAAGTGGAATGGGTAAAAATTAAATAGATGAGTATGATATGGCAGTTAACAAGGTCATGGTCATTTGACGACATAAATAAAAGGGGAAAAGTTAATGTGAATGGTATATGGTTTTGGGTAAATAACGCAGCTAAATACGTGGGCAAAAGTGAGAACAAGAGTTGGACATATGAGAAGGCAAAATCTATAATTTCAGAGTCAATTGAAATGAGCCAGTCAATGGGTTTAGATGAACTGCAAAGGCTTGTGGAAGAACAGGCAGAGATGTACCCTCTTGGTCCTTGCAAGGCCGGCCCAAGGGGCGGGCGAGCTGGGCCAAGGCCCAGGGCAGCAGCTGGATGAGGGGCATCAGATTTTCTATGTCTCTTATGGTTCATATTTTATTTGGGCCAAACTTAGTTACCCAGTAGGCAAAATTAGGGCGACAGGGCACCAACGTGAAAATTAGAACTCAATTGAGTTGTAAAAGAGACGACGCACGCGATACACTTCAATGTATGGGTAAACGCAACGTCGCGACATGCCTAGATGGAGGTGTCTCGTTTAGTCCTTAGTTGATCGCTTTTCCATTTAAAATCTGATTCCTATGATTTCTTTTTTTGAAGCTCTAAAATCTCTTGATTTTTTATTTCAGATTTCTTCTTCTCGGTGTGTCCTTTGGTCCCTTATCACCTGATTTTGGATTTAAACTCTGAGTTCGCATTCTCCCTGTTACCTATCAAAGTACTGAGGTAAATATTATGATTTTTTATATTAATTTTCTTACTTTCTAAAATTATTAGTGTTTTTTTTTTCTGAATTATGATTGAAAAACAGTGAACTAGGGTAAATTTTATGAATTATGATATTAGTTTCTGAAAATATATAATTGTCCTGATGCTTGAAATTACGATTGTGATGCGTTTCACATAAACAAAATATTTTTTATGCTTTATGCTTACACAAACAGTATTTTGCTTTTATTAGTTATATTGTTCACTTATTTGTAGTAGAGATTCTTAAAAGTGTTTAGGATTTGAAGGCAATTTTTCTTTAAAAGAGTTATGAATTATTTGGCTTTGTTTTTTGATATTTTTAATACTACTTTCTACATTTTCCGATCATTGGGGATATAATGGGTATTCTCTTGGCTTTCTGATGGCTGAATGCATGGGTGTTTCCCCTCATCAAGCAAACATATCATTGTTTTACGAATTAGTATTTTGTGCTCATACGATTGAGTGGAGCCTTCACCTGCTGAGCATTTTGGAGCTTTCCTTGCTACTGATGTGATAACGTGTTGGTGCTTTCTTTACTGATACTGTTGTGATGCCATTATCATTTTGTGTTGCATGAAGGGAGCAAATGCAAAGCTTTTGTAAATTGAAGCATGTGCTGATATAAAAGGGATGTTGAAATTGTCACTTGTCTCAAATATGCGCTTGAAGACTAACATTCGCAAACTAATTATCTATGGTGATTACATGAAAGGATTATGACACTGGATGATAGGTGCTAGATTTAATTGTATCTAACAATATCTGTAAATTACATTTTTTTGTCCCTTATATGGGTTTTTGGTTTTAGCTTTGAACATTTTTGCCCCTCTAGTCCTATGTTTTTATTGAATTTGTTGTTAGAAAAACAACAAATATAGTGTTTTTTTTGTTGTTCTATAGTATAAAATTAGGGCATCATTATGTCTTATTGCCCCGGGCAACATATTTCTTTGGACCGGCCCTGGGTCCTTGCATTGCAATTGCCTATTTATCGGTTCTAAAGGACTGTGAGATTCATTGCTTTCATGAAGGATTGGAAGTCAAACGACTTGGTGGTCTCCATGTCATTGGGACATCTTTGCATGAGTCCCGAAGAATTGATAATCAGGTAACTTTGCATCAGTATTGTGTTTTAAGGTTTTACATAAATTTAGCATATACTTTCAGACTCACTTTTTTAATTTATTTCTTGCTTTACAAAGCTTCGTGGCAGAGCAGGAAGGCAAGGAGATCCTGGATCAACACGCTTCATGGTTAGGTAAGTTCTGTTAAATGATTTTTATAAAGTTTAAAGTCAATCCTTTCATCTGGACAAAATTCTTCATGTTAAATTACGTAATAGTCCTTGGAGTAGTTGACATGAACAATTTTTTTTGTTAGAATGATTCCATATATATGTGCAAGCAAGCACATGCCTTGTGAAAAAGGGAAATCTATTCTAGTCATTCTCTTTAACAAGGCAACCTTAAAGTTGATTTTTTAAACCTGATGTTTAAAATTACATTGAGTGTGAGATAGAAGCTTATGCAGAGAAGGAAAAAGATAGAAGTTTTTGAGGATGTTGCTGATGAAAAAGATAGAAGTTCTTTAGGATGCTGCTAATGAAGTTTATGCAGAGAAGGAAAAAGATAGAAGTCTGTTGGCACATAGTAAGCTAGATAATGCAATTGTATATAAATGAGTTCATTTTTTTATAACATTTACTCACTATTGGAATAATTATTTGTATTTGACATATTAGTGAAATGAATTATATTTGTTATTTATGGTATTTTATTTATTATTATGAGATTTCTAATGTATTATTTAATATGAAAAATTAGTAAATCTATAAATAATATTTTTTTTAAACATTTAAAATTATGATACGCAAAAATGTGTGTCATCTTTATTTATGGCATGGCCTTTCTTGACAGGGGCTTCCTTGATACGCATTGCGTGTCATAAACACGCGCGTCGTAAGGTTACGACACGCAAATGCGTGTCGTCTTCCTTTATGACAGGGCCTTCCTTGATATGCATTGCGTGTCATAACCGCGCGTCGTAAATGTGCGTCATAAATGCACGTCGTAAATGCGCGTCGTCTATAGACAACACGCAAAAGTGCGTCGTCTCTCTTTATGACAGGGCCTTCCTTGACACGCATTTGCGCGTCGTCTGAGCGTTTTACGACGTGCAATGAGTGTCGTAAAAGGCCTTTTTTCTAGTAGTGCCACGAGGAGTCCTTCTTCTATCTTGTGTCTTATGAAGTGATATTTTCTATCAATGTGTCGGGATCTGCCATGATCTCTCGGTTCCTTGGCTAAGGCAACCACACTATTGCTGTCACAGAAAATCTCCATAGGCTCCTTAATAGTTGGTACAACTCCAAGGTCTCCGATGAAGTTTCTCAGCCATATCGCCTCCTTCGCTGCTTCACTCGCTGCTATATACTCTGATTCACAATTCGAATCATCCACCGTCTCCTGCTTGGAACTCTTCCAAGAGATTACCCCTCCATTTAAGTTAAAGACCCAGCCCGACTGAGAGTGGAAGTTATCCCTATCAGTCTGAAAACTAGCATCACTATACCCTAATACTCTCAAGTCATCACTCCCACCAAGAGTAAGGATCCAATCCTTAGTCCTCCGCAGGTACTTGAGAATGTTCTTTACCGCAGTCCAATGAGCCTTGCCAGGGTTCCCCTGATATCTGCTGACCGTGCTCAAGGCAAAAGCCACATCAGGGCGGGTACAAGTCATAGCATACATGATCGAGCCAATAGCGGAAGCATACGGTAATTGACTCATCTCAGCTATCTCAGCCTCTGTACTCGGACTCTGAGTCTTACTCAGCTTGGCATTGCTTTGGATCGGTAAATCTCCTTTCTTGGAATTCTGCATGTTGAATCTTTTCAACACCTTATCCAAGTAGGTACTCTGACTAAGTCCAATTAGTCTTTTACTCCTTTCTCTTAATATCCTTATCCCTAAGATATAGGCAGCTTCCCCTAGGTCCTTCATATCAAAGCACTTCCCAAGCTAGGACTTAACCTCCTGCAAGGTTGGGATGTCATTTCCTATAAGTAGTATGTCATCCATATACAGTACCAAGAAGCTAACTATATAATCCCACTAGCTCTGACATACACTCAAGACTCATCTTCACTTCTCGAGAAGCCAAACTCTTTGACCTTCTCATCGAAACAAAGATTCCAACTACGAGATGCTTGTTTTAATCCATAAATGAATTTCTCAAGCTTGCACACTCTATTAGGATATTCTGCACTGACAAAACCCTCTGGCTGATTCATGTACACATCCTCAGCCAACTTTCCATTAAGAAAAGCGATTTTGACATCCATTTGCCATATCTCATAATCATGAAATGCAGCAATGGCCAGCATAACCCTAATAGACTTAATCTTTGCTACTGGTGAGAAGGTTTCATCATAATCAATACCCTGAGTCTGAGTAAAACCCTTCGCAACCAGTCGAGCCTTATAAGTGTGCACTTTACCTTCCATGTCGGTCTTCTTCTTGAAGATCCATTTGCACTTGACTGTCTTACATCCTGGCACATTGTCAACCAAGTTCCAAACTTGATTGTCATACATGGACTGTATCTCGCTGTCCATAGCCTCCTTCTATTTGGCAGACTCCGGGCCTGCCATGGTTTCCTTAACGCTTCTAGGTTCATCCAAATTTACTAGTGTACTATCACTGATAAACGTATCACCTTCCATAGTAATATGAAAACCATAATAAAACTCAGGTGTGTTCCTAACCCGTGTGGAACGCCTCGGAGGTACAGACTCGTCAACTGGCTCAACAGGAGTTTCCTCCTCAGGTTGACTGCTAGTGTCTGAGGTTCCTTCACCAATTGACTCTTGAATTTCTTCAAGGTCAATTTGTCTCCCACTGTCTCCTTGGCTTATAAATTGTCTCTCACGAAAGACCACTCTTTTTGCTACAAAGACCACATTCTCACTAGGTCTATAGAAGAGGTAACCGAAGGATTTCTGTGGGTAGCCGATGAAAATACACATTTCACTTTGGGTTCGAGCTTATCATGAGTCTCACGCCTCATGAAAGCCTTGCAACCCTAAATTTTGATGTAGTCTATGTAACGCTCGTAGATCGGGGCTAGTCAATTTAGAGACGATAAGCATCAAAAATGACTTTTTGATGGAATATTATTTAGAAGGATTAATCTTAACTAAGTTGTAGTATATGTTACAAGGATTCTGTACATAAAAAGAACGCCAAAATCCGAGTTATAACGAAGAAGTTATGACATGTCGAAGTTTCGCGACAGAACCGGCACGACACAGCGCGACGTAAATAGTGAATTTACGTTAGAGCGATATTTATCCGAAACAATCTAAATGAGAATTTATGATCTCAACGATAGTAGTGCAACAACGGAAAGACGGACGAAAACGGACGTCAGACGAAGGAGTTATGACTTTATAACGGAGTTTTCCTGTCTCGGCCTACTAAAAATAATATAAAAGTAATATAATTATAATATATTAAAAATAAAGTCAAAATTAGCCATGGAGTCTAAACGAGAGTTGTAGAGCATAATCTCACCTTCGTGTCGATATAAAGAACGTCGAAAACCGATTTCGTATGCGAAAGTTATGAATTTCTGAAGTTCGGGGCGCGAAACCCCAAAACTGTCAGATGCCACGACATGGCAAGCAGTTCCACGACGTGGCAAGTCTTCTGACACCTCCGGGAGTCCTCTAGATGTAACTTGCGATTACGCATGCAGTGAAGACCAAGCCCACGACGTGGAAAAAGGTGTCACGACGTGGCAAGGACCAATTTTGCCCTATAAATAGATTTGAAGGGCCAGCCATTTAGGGTTGCTATATTCTCTCATCTCTCACCCATATTACCTCAATTTACGTGCAAAGAAGTACCCCCGAAGCCCCGGTATCATCCCGAGACCCGAAGCAAGTCCCGAAGCCCGAAGATCCCAAGAAATGCAATTCCCGAGTCGAAGCTCTGCCCGCGAGGAGCCCAGTTTTTGTGAAGATTTTACAGATCTACCAAAGAATACTACTTCTACAAGTTGTAGTGATGTCCGATCATCTTCTGATCAAGTGAGTGTATAGTCCCTTTCATAAACACGATAATAAATACAAGTATTGTTTGAATGTATTAAGTATATTGTTGTTTACATAAGTAAGTGTGTGGTTACTTTCTTCTAACACATAAATACGAAGTATTTGCTATGAAATACGTGCTATGTGTTTATATATTATTTGTCTATTTGAGATGGGCGTGGAATTGATGTTTATACAGGTGTTAAATGATTTAAACTGTGTAAGTATTTATATTTACAAATATGTTGGGTAGAACATGGGTAGACGAAATAGTTGGTGTGTGATGAAGGATGAGTTTGAGGATGAGACGAAAGATAAACCTCGGTAGCTATGGATTTAGTATTGTAAAGACAAACCTCGGTAGCTATGGATTTAGTACTGTATAGATAAACCTTGGTAGCTATGGATTTAGTACCGTAGAGATAAACGCTGGTAGCTATGGATTTAGTACTGTTAGATAAACGTTGGTAGCTATGGATTTAGTACTCGATGAATGAACCATAGCAGCTATGGAATTAGTGCTTTACGAAGGAACCTTGGCAGCTATTGTCTTAGTGCCTAATAAAGAATCCTGGCAGTTATTATCTTAGTGCCTAATACGGAGTGAACGAATAGATGACTCTTAGGGTAAATCCGTAAGAGTAAGGAAGATAATGGGGATGGGAGGTTGGGTTGATTGTTTGATAATTAATTACAATAATTATATTATTGTGGGTTGAAAACCCTATATGCTCACCATGCTCCCAAGCCTGACCCAATCAGTTTTCTTTGCATTACAGGTAATGGCACAAGAGTATAAGTTGGTGGACTTGGCGAGAGATTTTGGATTATAGATCAACAGTTATAAATGACTGTTGTAAGGTCTATTTTTACTGTTTATACTTTTGGTATGTATCGGAACATGACATCTTGAGATTTTGTTATTTAATAAAAGTACATTTCTTTAAAGAAATGCTTTGATAAATTCGTATCATATTTTTGTTTTGGGATCAAATTCTGCAACTATTTTCTTTAAAATATTACTCTGATTTTAAAAAAACAAAGCATAAACAAATCGGTCTTTTCTGGCCGTGAAATTGGGGATGTCACAGTCTAACTTGGGAACCTTCCCAGTCCACATCTCATGAGGTGTTTTGGTAACCTTCTTTGTAGGGACTAGATTAAGGACATGGGTGGCAGTCTCTAAGGCATACCCCCAAAAAGAGATTAGTAGCGAAGCTCGACTCATCATAGAGCGAAGCATGTCTAACAAAGTTTGATTAGGCCTCTCAGCTACACCATTCAGCTGTGGTGTCCTGGGAGGTGTCAATTGTGAGACAATCCCACACTCCTTAAGATAGTCAAGGAACTTGGTACTAAGATACTCACCACCTCGATCGGATCGAAGCATCTTAATGTTCCTGCCCAATTGATTTTCTACTTCCTGTTTAAACTCTTTAAACCTTTCAAAGGTTTCTGACTTATGTTTGATTAAGTAGACATAACCATATCTACTAAAATCATCAATAAAAGTCACATAATACCGATTAGCATCCCTTGTGGCGGTTTTGAATGGTCCACATACATTAGTATGTATTAGGTCCAACAAACCCTCACCCGTTCACAAGTACTAGTGAAGGGTGATTTTGTCATTTTTCCAAGTAGACAAGATTCACAACTATCATCCGATTTTAGGTCGAATGATTCCAAGACTCCGTCCTTTTGGAGTTGGCCTATGCGTTTCTTGCTTACATGTCCAAGACGACAATGCCACAATGATGCTTTATGTAGGCTAGTAGAAGAATCACTATACAAAACATGATTTCCTAAGTTGTCTACAACCGACACAGTTTCATACACACCATCACAAGGTAATGCTTTAAAATAGAACACATTATTAAAGAAAGCATCAATACCACCACATTCATTATCAAATGAAAAGTAAAACCTTGTTTGTACAAACCATGAAAAGAAATAATATTTCTCGTCATTTCAGACGAGTATACACATTTATTCAAATCTAATTTTAACCCATTATTCAGCAACAAAGTATAAACTCCAATCTTGGAAACAGGTGAAGCCTTCCTATTCCCCATGATCAAGTTTATCTTCCCGTGCTCCACATCCTCACTTCTTCTTAGGCCCTGCAAATTTGAACATATGTAAGTACCACATCCTGTATCAAGCACCCAAGAATTAGAATATGGTGAGTTATTAGAAAATATTGTGTAAATACCTGCATGGGTGGGTTTCACTTTCCCATCCTTTAGATCCTGCAAGTACTTAGAGCAGTTTCGCTTCCAGTGCCCCTTGTCCTGGCAATAGTAGCAATCAGCATCCTTGGGAATGACAGAAGGAGTGACAGAACCACTTTTGGTCCTTGATGAGGAGCCTTCAAGAGACTTTCCCTTGGTACCCTTCGAAGGGGACTTCCTTTTTTTCCCTTTGCCTTGCCCGATAGCCAAAACAGGGGTAGATGTTGGAGTAGGAGTAGTAAAGGTAACAACCGACTTGCCCTTAAGACCGGTTTCAGCGGTCTTCAAGAGTCCTTGAAGTTTGCTAAGAGTAACTTCCTCCTTGTTCATATGATATGTCATACGAAATTGGTCATAACAAGAAGGTAATGAGTGCAAAATGATGTCAATTGCCAACTCCTCAGGGAAGTTCACATTTAGCTTGAGCAAACGGTCCACATACCTTTGCATCTTTTGCATGTGGCCCGTGATGGATTCACCATCCTTCATGTGGGTTGTTATCATGGAGGAGATTATTTCATACCGCTCTTGACGAGCACTCTGATGGTACCTTTCCATCAGGTCTTGGTGCATCTCAAAAGGGTAAAAGTCCTCATAGGACATTTGGAGCTCGACTGTCATCGTGGCCATCATGATGCATGCTACCTTAGTAGCATCTCTCTCATGCGTCCTGAATTTAGCGATCTCCTCAGGAGTAGGAGTTGACTCATCAAGCTCCTTTAACTCCTTATCGAGGACGTATTCCTTGTCCTTATAACGAGTAACCATCCAGATGTTCCTAATCCAGTCCATGAAGTTGGAACCATCAAAGATGACTCTCCCACAAAGATTCATGAGAGAGAAAGAGTCGGTTGGGTTAGAGCCCGAAGCATTGTTGTTGGAAGAAATCTGAAAAGAAGAAGGCAAGTTTAGATTAGATAAATAGAGTCCTTAATAAGACACCAAAATGTAATATTAAGGCTAGTATCCAATCACAATATATTATACTTAGAAGAGGGATGTCGTAATCTAAGTAATAACATATTTGAAAGGTAGCTGAATGACGATTCACCAATTTCCACCACGAAAAACGACATAAATTATTAGGTTTTAATTGGATCTGAAAATCCTAGATTCTTTTGAGATTCATTGAACTTTTCAATAGCATGTTTCAATCTCGATTGTGCCCTTCAAGTTTTGTGACTGGGATGCCAAGGATCACAAAACAAGGTGTGAATAACCATACTAATTCACTTGGTACTCTTAATATTATTGCCTAATCAATGTGCCGGTGAACCACACACGCTCCATTGATCTATGACAAACATTATGTCACCCTTCGTGATCCTTACTAGTCCAAGTTAGTGTGCCGATTAACCACACACACTCCACCAACGACTTGGTAAGGTACAAAGTGTGAATTCTATGGAGTAGCACCATATTCACATTTTTCCCTAAAGTAACTAAGATTGGGAATTAAAAAAATATTTAGTTACTTTATAATAATCATTATACTTTTAATGAAATTTAAAGTCATTGTCCTACCCGTTCGGCTAACGACCCTCCACCGATCAAGGAAGCGGTGGGTGAGAGTGGACACCCATTAAGCTGCCATTTTATAGACAACACCCTTATACCCCCCCTTATAGACCAGCTTCGTGAATGAGGTCTACTAATGGTAAAACGACTTATTCTTATATATATATATATATATATATATATATATATATATATATATATATATAATAATAATAATAATAATAATTAACCATTAATGTTATAAATAGTATAAGTGTTGAATTTTAACTATTAAAACTCTAAGGTTTGGAATTAAAGTTTATTAAAGTGTGTAAAACTTTTCAAATTCCAAAACTTGCGGGCAAGTTTTGAAAATCTTCAAAACTTTTCATTTCATAACTTATGAATTAAAGGTTCATAAAAATGAAGACTCTTCATTTTTATGTAGCTTGTGTGTTTTTAATGTGTGTTTAAAAGAAGTGACCTTTGGATATCCATAACTTCAGAACAAATTATGGACTCCATTAAAACACATAAATGATCAAGAATTAATCCTAAACAATTTAGCAAATAATTCCTATCGTCTTCTAAATTCATAAGAACATGAACATGATCATCAAAATTTCAAGAAATATATGAACACATAAAATCATGGAATTTTGATATAAGCCATTGTAAATGGATTAGAATAACCATTACACCAACTAAAACAAGTTTTAAAACACCAAAACAGTTTAGGGTAATGTTTCTAGTCCATTTCCAGCAGCAAAATCGAAAAAACTGCATTCTGCATGACCAACTCGCCGAGTGCACGAACTGACTCATCGAGTTGGTTGAAGATAGGCTTGGACTCGTCGAGTCCCCCTATGGACTCGACGAGTCTCCCTGTGCAGACAACAAGAAAATCGATTTTTTTCACTATTTTGCATCAAGTATCAAACAAACAAGCCTAGGCTCTGTTACCACTGTTGGGTTTTAAGCATTCTAACACTTCCTAAGTGTACATGCAACCCTAATAAACCTTGGATCTATGTTTGTCTAAATACATGCAAAATTTGCTTTCCAAGGTTTATAAACTATCTAGCATGACATGGGGAACTTTTAAACATAAAAGAACTAGATGAATTACATACCTTTTGTTGATTGTTGATTCCTTGGAGTTTGAGAGCCAAGCACCAATAATGTGAATGCCTCAAATGCAAATCACAAATCACCACAAACTTGGAAAACTTTATGAGAGAGTATACTAACACTTAGAAATCGGCCACCACTATTACACACATACTAGGGTGTCATTTCATGCAACATAAGCTTGTTTATATAGTGTGCATGGTTAGGGTGAAACCCTAATAACCCATGTCTTTTCCTCTTCCACGGATCCATGGGTTAAAAGCTCTATGGATCATCCATGGACTTCCATATAAGCTTAGCCCATTAACAAATGAGTATTAGCCCACACCATATAAATATAATAGCCCATGATTTAATTAGTCTTCCTTTTAATCACTAAATTAATTCATAATTAATTCAAGATTAAAACTAATTAAATAACATGACTTTATATTAATATATTATAACTTATAATATATTAATAAATCGTAAGCATACAATTCTCATAAAATTATCCATAAATAGTTCGGGTGAAGTGCAACCCAAATGGACCATGTCGGGTCGGGTCAAGTATATACCAAATAAGTTATGGACTTAGACACCTTATCCAACACTTTTGTCTTCCTGCCAAGGATGGCTACTGGTTGCTCGATGTAGTTCAGGCTGTCATATACTTGAATATCCTCTAAAGGCACTACCATAACGTCATTTTCCAAACAATTCCGCAGTTAGGAGACATGAAAGGTGTTGTGGATCTAACTAAGATCTGTTGGCAGATCCAGCCGATACATAACCTTGCCCACCCAGGCTACAACCATGAACGGTCCGATGTACCTGGGGTCAGCTTGTCTCGTTTCTTGAACCGGATGACACCTTTCCAAGGTGACACCTTCAGGAGGACCATGTCATCGACCTGGAACTCCAAGTCTGATCGGCGCCTATCGGCATAGCTCTTCTGTGGACTCTGCGCAGTCTGGAGTCTGCTCCAGACCTGCTGGATCATCTCAGTAGTCTTGAGTACCACTTCAGTACTCCCCATGACTCTCTGTCCAACCTCTCCCTAACATATCAGGTCCTGCACGTCCTCCCATAAAGCATCTCGAAGGGAGGACGGTCGATGCTGGTGTGGTAGCTATTATTGTAGGAAAACTCTGTCAGGGGAAGGTAGGTATCCGAGCTACCACCGAAGTCTAAGACACACGCCCACAACATATCCTCCAATGTTTGGATGGTCCACTCGCTTTGACTGTCTGTCTGCGGGTGAAAGGTCGTGCTAAAATGTAGACAAGTACCCAGCTCGTCATGAAACTTCTTCCAGAATCTAGAAGTAAACCATACATCTCAGTCCAAAATCACTAAAACTGGCACCTCGTGTCGAGCTACGACCTCCCTGATGTAGATCATTTCTTTTTTTCTTTCTTGATAAATCCTCTTAAATCTAAAACTAATCATATTGCATCTGGTTTGGAAGACGTCAGTTTCATAGCAGTTTTGGATTAAAAATCGGTTACTAGGTCTTTAGTATTGGCACCTAATTCTTAGAACATCAAGTTATTAAGTTTATTATGAAAAATAAAAAGTATAATCATTTTAATTAATAAATAAAAACATAAACCAGACACATTTTTTTAGAACATCTGTTCTGTAATTCTTAAACTTAACTAAAATTACATTTAATGTTTGGTGTAATTAAGAATGTACGTTGATAACACATTTAAGTTGGACAAAACATCACATAAGTTGGTCCTTACGGTCGCATAAACTCTAAGTGTCCTTGTATGAAGAATGAGCAAAAGAAATGTTGTTTTATATACCTCACCAATTCAATGAAACCACGTCA
The DNA here is from genome assembly GCF_051521515.1 of Lactuca serriola. NCBI lineage: Eukaryota > Viridiplantae > Streptophyta > Magnoliopsida > Asterales > Asteraceae > Lactuca > Lactuca serriola. The sequence continues at coordinate 68,315,943 of NC_136414.1, forward strand.
CAAGGAAACCATCATGTGTATAGAAATGAGAAAGAATGGTATAGAGGCAGACATACGAGTCAATAAGATGAATAACATATGGGTGATCCTGCATAACCCAAATTTGTTAATGATGTTAAGTTTAACTGTCATCGAAATGTGGAGGTCTACTCAAGTATAACCTTTGGAAACTAACTTCTGAAAAAACTATTCGCATCCGGCGCTTAGCGCAGTTAAACGGCTAGTATATATATATATATATATATATATATATATATATATATATATATATATATATATATATATATATATAAACTATAAAAAAGCTTAACCATTGGAGGGGTCACTTATTTAGAGGTCAACATTTTGAATAATGAGGCGTCAAAAGTATTAAGTGATAGCATATAGATTTACCATTAGAGATGCTCTAAGCTTTGCCTATAGGGCTGCTACAAATGTTTGAATTGTTACATAAACCGGTGTCTACAGTATCATATAACTTGTTGGTTGGTTGGTACAAATCGGTAAAGATATATACCAATTTATTTTAATTTTCAATTATAATAGTTAAAAGACCAACAAAGGCACCCGACAATTTTGTCATTTAGTTAAGAAATTAGTGAAATAATTCTTTTAGTTTACTAAAGAATTCAATAGAACTTTTTTTTTTTTTAAATGTGGTAATAACTGTTGACTAATAATAAATAGCTAATACCATGGTTCGGTTAATAATGTTTGTTGGTTTTTCGTCGTAAAAAATTTACAGCCCTATTCATTTATGAGTAAATTACATGAATGGTCCCTATTGTTTAGGGTAATTTGCACGTTTGGTCCCTAACTTATTTTTTAACTCGGAAGGTCCCTACTGTTTGTTTTGGTTACGCGCTTGGTTCCTGTTTTACCTAAAAAGACTATATTTCCCTTGATTTTTAAATTTATTTAAATAAATACACCCCTAACCCCACCCATCACCTTACCTTACCTACCTCACTATTTTTCCCCACTTAAATAATAGTATTTTGAGTAAATTACACGAATGGTCCCTATGGTTTAGGGTAATTTGCACGTTTGGCCCCTGTCTTACCTAAAAAGACTATTTTTGTCCTTGATTTTTTTAATTTATTTAAATAAACAAACCTCCAACCGCACCCCCTCACTTTACCTTACACAACCCACTATTTTTTCCTATTTAAATAATAGTATTTTTAGGTAAGACAGGGACCAAACGCGTAACAAAAACAAATAGTAGGGACCAAGCATGTAACAAAAACAAACAGTAGAGACCTTCCGAGTTAAAAAAATATGTTAGGGACCAAACGTGCACATAAACCGGTGTCTACAGTATCATATAACTTGTTGGTTGGTTGGTACAAATCGGTAAAGATATATACCAATTTATTTTAATTTTCAATTATAATAGTTAAAAGACCAACAAAGGCACCCGACAATTTTGTCATTTAGTTAAGAAATTAGTGAAATAATTCTTTTAGTTTACTAAAGAATTCAATAGAACTTTTTTTTTTTTTAAATGTGGTAATAATTGTTGACTAATAATAAATAGCTAATACCATGGTTCGGTTAATAACATGTTTGTTGGTTTTTCGTCGTACAAAATTTACAGCCCTATTCATTTATGAGTAAATTACATGAATGGTCCCTATTGTTTAGGGTAATTTGCACGTTTGGTCCCTAACTTATTTTTTAACTCGGAAGGTCCCTACTGTTTGTTTTGGTTACACGCTTGGTTCCTGTTTTACCTAAAAAGACTATATTTCCCTTGATTTTTAAATTTATTTAAATAAATACACCCCTAACCCCACCCATCACCTTACCTTACCTACCTCACTATTTTCCCCCACTTAAATAATAGTATTTTGAGTAAATTACACGAATGTTCCCTATGGTTTAGGGTAATTTGCACGTTTGGTCTCTGTCTTACCTAAAAAGACTATTTTTATTTAAATAAACAAACCTCCAACCGCACCCCCTCACTTTACCTTACACAACCCACTATTTTTTCCTATTTAAATAATAGTATTTTTAGGTAAGACAGGGACCAAACGCGTAACAAAAACAAATAGTAGGGACCAAGCATGTAACAAAAACAAACAGTAGACCTTCCGAGTTAAAAAAATATGTTAGGGACCAAACGTGCAAATTACCCCAAACCATAGGGACCATTTGTGTAATTTACTCTAGTATTTTTAGGTAAGATAGGGACCAAATGCATAACAAAAGCAAACAATAGGGACCAAACACGTAACATAAACAAACAGTAGGGGCCTTCTGAGTTAAAAAAAAGTTAGGGACTAAACATGCAAATTACCTAAAACCATAGGGACCATTTGTGTAATTTACTCTTCATTTATATAATGAATATATAGGTTAGTTTAGGTTATAAGGGATTTAAGCAGCAAATTGATTTGAATTTACAAACAAATATTGCTATTTCATGCCAAAAAAGAATGATTAAAAGTACAATACTTAGAGTCCATCGGAAAACGGGTCGTCTCTGTAAGCATACGGCTCCAAGTATGATGTTTTATAGTCGTTCTGATGAGATTTTCTCCATCCATGTAAGTCTATGACAATGTGATATAAATATTAATCAGTATTTGTAGCATAATCTTGACGAAAAGCATCAGCTCAATGAGGAACTTACCTTTACGTGGAAGGGTATCACCAACTAACATATTTAACCAATCAGGGGTGGTTGACTTGAAGTAATCACAACGACAAAGATAATAGACTCCTGTAGTGAGCTCAAATTCAGATAGATCTCCTCCAATAACTTCTTCCTCTTTCTTGTGATTTTTGTAGTATTTGGGCTCTTCTTCACAATCATCTATGAACACAAGGCTAGCACCACAGCTGCTTACCATCCATCCATCTCCCACAATGATGGACACATTGATTTCATCACCAGCGTCTAAAACGTTCCCAATGGGCCAATAGCTTAACCACACAGCATCTTTTCCATCTTCCGGATCGGCATAGATCACAGGGTTATACATCCAAGTAAGGCCCTTGCTTGTATTGCTGACTTTGGTGAACAAAGCCTTTTCTGATGTGCCTGATCGTGTGTAAGAGGTGGTTATGTTTAATCCTTGGATCCTGCTTGTCTCAGGACAAGAAGGCACACAAAAGGATAAGAACGCGGTTGATGACATATACTCAGACATTGGCATGCTTTGATAGTTTATGCCTGGAAGATATGTGCTCATTATACCATATTCGTAAAGCACCTGGTCATAAAAATTGCAGAAATATCAAATTATTCATATATTAATCAGTTATCCGGTGGTATTCATGAGAGAGAGAGAGAGAGAGAGAGAGAGAGAGAGAGAGAGACCTGTATATACCAATCCATTCTAAGCTTATCATCACTTGCGAGGACCACCTTAGTATCCTGATAAGCTTTGATCCATTTCATATGTCCCAAATCTGCTTCATCATGATTTGCTAACCGCACCAATTTGAAAAGGCCTTCAATTTCACACAACTCGTAACAGTGTAGACGTTCAAATTTCTGCAATCTGAACCGAGCTGATTCGAATGTTATTTTCTCCAGTGAAGAACACCAAGATGTACACAACTCTTCTAGAGTACTTGGGAGACATAGGAGGGACTTTATATTTGGACAACTACTCACATCGAGTACCCGCAGCATTTTAAGATTGGTAAGTGGCGTTAAAGGATTACTGCAGCGATAGAGAAACAGAAGCTTTAATGAGTCTGGAAAGGGTACCAACAATGATGCTGGCATTCCTTCATCTTTCCAAGGTTGATTACACCCTCCAAAGTCCAGTAGAGAAAGCTTCTTAAGACCTCTGATGGTTTCCAAAACATGAGTCAGACTGAGACGGAAACAGTACGAGAGAATCAAAGTCTCGAGATTAGGAAGTCGGGAAAGACGGCGGATATTGACAAGATTGAAGGACCATTTAAGATTTAGGATCTTCAGCGAATTAAGAACCTATTCAAAGAATACAAACATAAGGTGTTAGAAAGTTGGGAAGCTAAAAGGTCAAGTGACAAAGAAGACATCAAATTCCTACCACGGGCGGTTCAAACTTTTCCAGAAATCCATAGCTCATCTGTATAGCCACCAAGCTGCTCCCAAATAAGCCGGATGGTATTTTTTTCAATCGAAAATTAGTCCAGTACAACCATCTTAATTCTGGAAAATTGTTGTAGGACCCCTTGAGTTCCACATGTTCTAGCTTGAGCAATTTCAGTTTGTCCATTTTTGCAAGTGAAGCTGTTTTAAGGGTTGATGGCTGCAAATTTATCATTCACTGAAAATTAAAGGTAAATGTAGAAAAAAATATCAAAAGCACAACACTCATTCATGTTCTTGTATGCTTACATTTGACGGCATCCCTTCCTCAAGCTTTTGCATGTCAAGTGCTAGACCTTCAATTGTTTTCGAACCCTAACGGGGAAAGACATGAAATGGGAGAAGGCAAGTTAGCATAGGGGGTGGTGAAAGGGAAATTAAGTTTAAAGATACACATAAGAAGCATCTTATTACCTCTCCTTTTCTCAACAAATGATAAGATTCATCATTTAGCGAGACTCTACTACGAGCTGCGGGATCTTTGGACTCTTGCAAGACTATGTTTTTTGCCATCTCTTGGAGCAATTGATGCACCATCAATTTTTTAGTTGGTGAGATGGTAAGAAGGCATCGGTTAATGAGGGTCCTCATCCCAGCTTTTGCATGCCATTCATGCTCCAATATCTTTGCCACATAACCCTCATATTCACCAACAAAGAAATAAACAATGTGCAGAAACAACTCTTTGTTACTCGCATGTGGTAATGAGTCAAAGCTCTTTTGTAATATACCTTGGATTTTACAATCAAGATCTCCATTCAATAAATTCAGTGAATTCAATGTACTTCTCCAAACCCCTATCATGCTATTTTTTTCCAATGGCTCTTCAGCATCAGAAAATAGAGAAGAACCCAATACTTTAAGAGCTAGTGGGTTTCCACCACAATACTCTGCTAACTGAACTGCAAGCTCCTTGAAACCTTCCATAGGAATTTTGGATCCAAATGCATGGAAACTCAAAAGCTGTAATGATTCATCATCATTCAACAATTCGGATTTTTGCACCTCGCATCTCCAAGATATAGACCTGAACCATGCACTGATATCTAAAAGCCTAGTTGTTATTATGATCTTGCTTTGGGTATGAGAAGCCCTTGTTCCAAGTAGAGCATCTAATTGGTCATTTTCATCAATATCATCAAGAATAATAAGCGCCCGTTTCACTTGTAATGCATCCTCAACCTTCCTTGTACCTGCAGATACACTAGATATACTTCCAATATTACTTCCGCCTAAAATGTCAGTCAGAAGTTGTTTCTGTAGCCCAAGCAAACCATCAGACTGTTTAGAGTGCTTTCCGATCTCTTCAAGGTAACTGCTGCTTTCAAAATTTTGTCTGTTTGAGTTATAAATGAATTGGGCCAGTGTCGTCTTGCCACTGCCTCCCATGCCACAAATTGCTAAGACATTAGCACCAGATTGCTCATTTTTCAACCAGGTATTGATACCTACAGCTCGAGTGTCCATTCCAATTAGATGAGCTGGAGTACTTACTAGTTTCATATCTAGTTTACGGTTAACTGTATCAACAATTTCTGCGATAAATTCTGTTTCAGACCTGCGAGAAAAGAACAAAGAAAATGAGCACATTAGAATACCTGCTATGTTATAAGTTTTTTGTTTTAGTTTCACTTCTCACTCACTATTTCATATCATATACACATGGTGAATATATGCATATTATATTCTATATTTATAGTAAACCATTAGTAAGTAAGGAATAGAATGGCATAATGTCTATACATAAGTAACTGAACACCTATTTTTCCAATCAAGTAAAATTGCAATCTTCACTATAATGCAAGTTCCATTATCATGCCAAATGTGTACAAAGACAAGGAGCAAAGAAAATGAAGTATGTGCAAAGTAAAACAACTCGTTAGACTACTATGGAAAAGGACAGAGAATAGACACACAGGTAAGCCTCTAATCATCTGGTTCTGCTCTTTGCCTAAATTTAAAGCAATGTGAGGAAAACAAAATTCTATATCATGTTTAACACTCTCAATAGAATACTATAATTAATCCAAAAAAAGTTTCCAAATGATTAAACGATAAAAATGAATAGAGAAATCATACCCCGAACAAACCATGCCGGTCAAATCAGCAACCACTGCAAGGGCTGCCTTCCATCGATTGACATTATACTCTGTCCATTTTGACCCTTCTACTCCTTCCTCTACTTCTATTGCAAAACTTCGTCTCTGGTTCCTGACATCTGAGGGATCAACATGGTAAAAAACTGGTAAAACAAAGTGATTTATGCTCCGCCTTTGCTCAAGGATCAACAGCAGCTCGTCAAGGCACCATCTGGAATTCGCATACTTCTCTGACAATACAACTATAGAAGCCCTAGATTCTTTGATTGCTCTCTCGATTGCCGGCTTCAGTTCTAGACCTCTGTCGATATTATCATTATCCCTAAAAGTGCGAACTCCTGCTCGCTTTAAAGCTGCATGGAGATGATCTGTAAATGAATTACGATTATCTTCACCTCTAAAGCTTAAAAAAACGTCGTGGCAGCAGGTATGATTTAGCAGAGAAGAAGAAGAAGATGAAGCTGAAGTAGACGCCATTGAAATTAGTAAAATGAGAGGTTGTTAAACAAAGGGGAATATAAAGGCAGGAAAGTCAACATCACCGTTACAGTGACGTTAGGTGAAGTGGGCTTGTCGTTTTGGCACACTACCTTTTCTACGCGTTTGTTTCAAATACAATAAAAAATTAATTAGTCATTGTTTAAGATTTTTTTTTGTTAAGTTTGAACTTTATCAACAAATCTAATATTTTAAAAGTCCTCGAAATAATTTATTGGGAAATTAAGTAATCTAATCTTCTTCCTGTTGGTTCTTTAAACAAATAACCAGCTTCTTCTTTTAATATTTCTTTTTTCCGAATGGGCTATTTCGGAATCCATTTTATACTATACGGATCCGACCCGACCCACTCCAGATGTTCCTGAATACCTATTTTGGCATGTTCCCAAGGATGGAAAAAGTATAAAACCTTTATTTCGGATTTTATTCCGAAATGTTTTTACCTTCTGGAGTAAAGAAGCAAAAAAGATATGACGTATGATTCCGATAATTTGATAGTTTTATTGGTAAGTTTTTCATTCCTACAATTTTAGTTGTTTGTTTATATGATTAGTAATGTAAAATAGTTATTCCAGAACATGAAAAATGCTTCCGGAATACCAAGTAAATCATAATTATATGTTCAAGTTTTAGCTAATTTAGTATTATAACCAACCCAAAACTAGTTTAATTACTGTTTTAGGCTATTATGCATCAAAAGTTTTGATTTTTAAAAGAGAGAAAAAAAATTGTATTTTCATCAAACACAAGTCACTAGAAACATTGTTTTACAACCATATCAAATCCGAGCAATAAAGCCAGAGTATCTCTCCAAACATGACAACTACTGGATGATGTGTATAATCACGGATTTTCCTTCCCCTAATCCTCTAAAGTATCTAAAACATTTAAATCCACAATTGTAAGTTATAGTTTAGTGAGTTCCCCATAATACTTCACACAACAATACATATACAAGCATGCATACACGAGCCTTCAGTTTGACTGGACCGCCAAGGCCTACAGTACACCTAGACCACTCTCCCCGTGCATTCAGTCTAACCGAATCACCTCGCAAGGCCTATGGTACACTTAGACCGCCCCAGTATCTTGGCCTACTGCACACAACAGGACCGCCTCAACCCAAACACAACATGCCGACGTATGCACATAACAATAACAGGCAAATACAGGTAATCATAACAAATCTATCTATATAACCAACAGAGCATAACAACATCCTATACGCAAGGGTACAACGATCATTACAACATAACAACATCCTACACGCGAGGAGACATACTATAGCTTAAAGTATAGTGAGAAAACTCACCTCGCAGACTAGCAAATAAACAATACAACACTCACGAATATTAGACTAGTACTACGAGTCACCTATACAACAAACAGAGGCCAATCCTCAATCTATAGCCCAAATATCCTCAAGTTGACCAAAAGTTAACTTGGTCAAAAGTCAAAGGTCAACAGTCAAAGTCAACTTAGGTGGCCACCACGTTGTCGCCAAGCACAAGCTACGACATGGCAGTCTCTAGATAAAATAGCCACAATAAACCTAATCACCATGACGTGGTAAGCATATTACCACGTAGTGGGAACTGCTTTGGAACAACTTAATGGATTAAGCCCTTAATCCATTAAGACACCCACTCATTTCTTCCAGAAGGCTTCCTAACATCCATAAGCTTCATAAAAACCCTTTTGTTTTGGTAAAAAATTACACAAGTGCTAATTAACCAAATTGAATGAGAGACTATGATGTTCAGAATATGTAATAACAAATGATAAAAGAAAGTGACACGATGGTTTACAAGGAAAACCCTTGATCCTTACTAGGATCTTCGGCATAAAACCTTGGGAGGTGATAATGACTCCTTCTTTAGAGCCCTTGGACGAAATCTATAGTGCCCCCTTTAGGATTTCGTCCACTCCACTCTATGGAGCCCATCAGCCCAATTCTGCAACTATCAATGATTTGCAGAACAATCCCTCAATTATTAATTAGTTCCTTTAATCCCAAAATTAATATCATATTAATTTCTGATTAATTACTAATTAATAATATGATTTCCAAATAATATATTAATCTTGTAATATATTAATAAAATTATTATGTGTACCAATTTATTATTCATATAGTAAATTCTACTCTCTCTCTCTCTCCACTTGTCATCCTATCAAGTTGGATAAGTGAAGGCAACCCAAAAGGACCATGCTACATATCAAATCAAGCACATACCAATAATAGTTATGGGATTAGACACATAATCCAAAAGTCTCCCACTTGGATAAATCTAATAACTACTATTGCAAGTATAACTTCAGATTTTGACTAACAATCGTAGCTTTCAAAAGTCGCTGTCGAACTTTGATCTTATCAGTAACGCCTCCTTTAGATAAGAGATCAAATATTCCTCCGTTCTACAAGATATCATATGGACATGAGACATGGATTAAAAAATCATTCTCTTTGTCTATGTGTTGTTTCCCGATTTCTGATTTATGACGACTGCCAATAGACTAGAATTGAACACAACAACTTAGTCCAGGCTTGGCCAAGCGCTTAAGGTTTCATCACTAAATCATCGAGGGGCTCACATATATCAATTTTATCCATCTTAGGGTAAAAAGAACGAATAAACTTCGACTCATATGCTTGCTCAATTTACTCATCAAATCACACATAATAATACATTTTATAACATCAAGTTACTGATGCATTTACATATTGTCAATGCACACCGACTTGTAAACTACAACCCATATGTCTTTGTTTCAAGAATATAAGATATTATCGTCTCACAATCACTCGTGATAAAATCCAGGAAGTGATTAAGATGAGCGTGAGTTTAATTCAATACTCAAATTCTATTTCAGGAGTACTCATGAACACTGCAACAAACTTGTGCTATGTCTAAACACTTAGACAATCTACAGTCGGATTCATGACAGTCTTACCTCATTACTTACTTCTAAAGTATGATTGAATGTAGACGTTTGGATAACGTAGTTATTCGTGAAGTAAAACATGCGAAGTGAAACACAAGAATAATCTAATTAACTATGGTCTCAAAACTTTTAAAGATAAATAAAACACTTATTATTTAATCACCATATTAATCCGACTTATTCACTGTATATTGTTTCGATTAATCAAGTCAGTACTTGAATTAAAACAATAGTCATCCCATGCTCCAAGCATGCATACTATGTTTATCTATGGTCATTTATTTGTGAAAGAGATCAATTGAACACATTTCCAATGATGTTCATTTCACAATTCCAAATCCCTATCGTAAGTGTAAGACTACCAAATTCATGTTACTTACTAGAATCTGATATATTCTAAACTTATATACATTCATACTTCTATAATGTTAAGGCACCATAAGTCACAGAGACTTGGCCAAAGATATTACAAAGCATTCCACTGGAGATTGATTACAAAACCAATTCCTTGGAAATGAACTCTCACATTCAAGGAGCATTCCTTGAATGTGTTCCTATCCATATAAATCTATCATTTCCAACCACTATCATAAGACAAGGTTTATGACAAATTCAAACTCATATGGACTGAACTTGTTTAATCTTAATTTCTTGCCATATGGTAGCGCAAGGGTCTACCATTTCTTCCAGGTCATTGAGCAACTCATCCATACAAATCAATGTACTTTTCATTGATCAAGGTGTTTTGCCTTATGCAATCAAATGAAAACTCATAGAACTCACATCACATGTATAGTCAACTTAACTGAAATGGGCACAGGAACAAGAATATGTCAACACGATTAGTTGTAAACCTCAAGTCACGTGCTAGTGATAACTCATTGGTTTATTCTTGATTAGTACTTGAAACTATTCAAGACCATTTAGACTCCCAATGACCTCTTAACATATAAGATTCTCTATCAATGAACATTTCTTGACAAACAAATATTCAAGAGTTAGTGTGGGATCAAGATAACACTTCATACAATTGGTCTTAGTTGGTCCTTGTTTTAACCTAAAACATCGCAACTACCAATTTCAAATGTGCAAAAGTAAGAAAACATTTCTACTTTAAATTTCATGAGGCGTTATAAACCTACTTAGAACTTGTTACTCAATGTACAACTTGGAGTAACTAGAGTATGACTCTTAGTCTCGATTTTGGAATGAAGTATGAATCATCTTCTTGATTTAACCATTTCAACAATTCTCGATTCCTCTTATTAGCCATACAAGTGCACTAAGGTGTCCTTATAGGATCAATTGTGACATGGTTCCATAATCATTAGGATGATCATAAAACATGATACTAAAGTTCTTTCTTTTCCTTTCAGATTGGAGAAACGTTTTATCTTTCTGCCCAATTTGATTCTTCTTATTCATCCTGCTATACTTTGAAACTCTTCAAGGTATCAAAATTATGCTTAATCTTGTAAGCATAATCATATTTACTAAACTTTCAATAAATCATGACGAATAGACTTTATTGTTCTTTGTGGTTGATCTGACCAATTCACATCAATGTGTACTAGATCCCTTAGTCCTTCATTTGACTTACGTACATATGTGAACAAGGAATTAGTCACAATTTACCAAATATCAAGATTCTCATACATCACACAATTCATATCGCATGACTCCAAGTTTCTATCCAATTGAAACTTGGGCGATGAGAATCTTTCCTTACTTGAAAATTACGACACTACCACAACCTATATAACTAAGAATCAAACATTTTCAATATTGCTATTAATAGCAACATATAAACAACAACATTTTTCAAAAATACCATTGCAAGGAAACTTAAAATAAGATAAAAATCAAAATTTACTTTATTTATAAAATGCAGAAAAACTTGTCATTACAACGCAAATACATATGAAAACTATGTTGCTAAATATTCCTAAGCAATTTATCATAACTCTAAGTAGCAGCTTCAACAGTCTGATCATCGAACCATGCGATCAAAATCCATCTCTTCATGATCAGAATCAACTTCCTTCTTTCTCTTAGATTCTACAAAACATCAAAATGCAATCTTATCACATCATGTATTAAGAATCTATAAATAGGAAATTAATAGAGTTAGATATTAGACTTACCTGAAGTAGAACCATACAATTTGATTTTACCATCTCTTAGATCTCTCAGGTAGTCAGGGCAGCTTTCCTTCCAATGTCCCTTCAATTGGCATGTGGACCTATATCAGAATTTGCCTTTCTCTTATGGTCAAACCTTTTCACCATGGCCAATTTCTTTCCCTTAGGAGAAGAAATCATTTCTGGACTATCGTTATCATTTCCTCTGTCCATGGAAGTTTGGGAGGAAGATCTTCCAATCAATTTTGTCTTACCAATGTGCCAAGTCATCGTTGATTCAGTAACAACTAGCAAATATGTTAGATCAATAAGGGTCACGTCGTGGTCTGTCATATAGTAATCCTTCAGGAACTCACTATACGACTCAGGAAGTGATTGAAGAACCAAGTCAACAACCAGCTTCCTTAGAAAAACGACACCCAACATCCCCAATTTGTCAATGTACGACTTCATCTCCAAGATGTGTGCACATACAGAACTTCCATCTCAATGCTTGCATGCTAATAGGGCTTGAGTGACCTTGAACTTTTCAAGTCGACAAAATGTGGGTCGGGGAGAATAATTGTAGGAGTTGGAGGAAGAGAAGTATGATTTCTAGTTCCACCAATTCACGAAGAAGGGATTGATCTTTCACCTCGATCGACACATGGATTATCATCTTCATAAAGAAAGCTTTTTTCAAAAGGATAAGAAGACCGTTGTTGTCAGAAATAGACATCTACAAAAGGGAGAAATTCAAGTGAGTTGATTTAATCCTTAATATAACACCCAAATGAAATATCAAGGCTAGGACCCAACACAATAATTTACAATTTAGACAACGGATACCGTAATCCAATTGTAAACTATTTGAAGGTAGGTAAATGACGATTTACCGATTCCACCACAAATTTTTTTAACGACTTAGGTTTTAGATGAAACTTCTAGATCTTTTGAGATTCAATAAACTTTTCAATGCCATGTTTTATCTCGATTATGCCCTTCAAGTTTGTGACTGGGATACCGAAGATCACAAACAAGGTGTGTGTAACACCCCGTTTATTAAATAATTAAATAGATAAAATTTATGAGAGAATAGTGGCCCTAAATAAATAATTATACATCAAAGGTTGGTCTCGAAGGTTAATTATTACAATTTTAAAGGTCGGGGGTCAAAAGTGTTTATTTTTAAAAGAATTTTAGAAGCCAGGGGTTGTTTTGTATCATTCGGACTTATATTGATTAGATTCTTGGGGGCTGGGGCTAAAGGAGTAATTTCGGATCTAAACTGAAGAATGATTTTGGGAGGAGGGACTGAACTTGTAAAGATGAATGAAAGTTGAATGAGCACGGGTTATACCCGGTGCTAATTCCCGTCATCAAACTCTAAATGGAATGTATCAATCTCCAGCTGTCATTCCTTCTTCTTCGCTCACTATTCCGATCCGGCAAGGATGTTGCCTGCTGCCCATCGACGAGTGCCACCGCACCTTGCTGCCGGAGCTACGTTGTGCAGCCGAAGGACCGTCAACGACACTAAGAACCGCCGGTATAGCGCTGGCGACCAATGAAGGCTGTGTTGTCGTCGAGAGAGGGTCGGGAATCGCTAGAATCGCTTGGTAAAGCCACTGGTAAGGTTGTCTATCCCTTCTTCTTTCCATTCCCTTTGTCCTTTTCGAGTTTTGATATCGGGATTGCTTGTTGTGGGTAGCGGCAGCCCTTGAATCACCGCCTCTATTCATTTTCGATGACCACATGCAGCTTCCTAGTTGGTGGTTAGGAGCGTGGTCTCGTGTCATTTTGGTGCATAAGGTTGCTTGTCATAACTGGAAAAATTCTATAGTTATTAGAGTCTAAACTCTACTTAGATACTTATAAGTTCACAAAGTAATAATCTAGGTTAACTATTGTAATTTATTTTAATAGAAATTAAATGAGATGAAAAATAAGGTCAAAAATGAAACATTAAATAAACTCATTTGGGATGAACCAAGTGACAAATAATTTGACAAGGATTCCAAAAATATAAAGAACTCTCAAAACCGAGTTATAACGAAGAAGTTATGACCAATCGAAAATCTGAGACAAATCCGACAAACATTATTCCGCGTAAAAAGTGAGTTTTCGATAAACTACTTTTTAGCCTTAGTGACCTAAATGAAAGTTGTAGAACTCGTAAAAAGAATGAACCTTCATATAAAGATCGTTTAAATCTGACTTCGGACGAAGAAGTTATGATTTTTCTAAGTTTCGGATTAGCGGTAGACAACTAAAAACTCAAAATAAAGATTGAGCGAGATTTAACTGAAACAACCTAGATGAGAATCGAAGGTCTCATCAATAGTAGTACAACGGTAAAAAGTCTGACGAAGACGGACGTCGGATGAAGAAGTTATGAATTTTTAAGGGATCTTCCTGTCCCAGTTTGTTAAAAATAATAATATTAAAAATAAAGTCAAAATTAGCCAACAAAGTCTAAACGAGAGTTGTAGATTATATTCCCGCCTACACGTGTATATAAAGAACGTCAAAAACAGAGTTCGTATGCAAAAGTTATGAATTTCGGAAGAATTTGGCTCAAAAATCGAGGAATAAGGATAATACCGGGAAAATTCGCATGAACAGTACCGGTCACGTCACCCGCTCTTGTATCCACCTGGTGTCCGACACGTGTCACTCTCCGATTCGACCGAAGTCTCGGCTACTCCTATTTCGACGCTCCTCGCACTGGTGGCACCTTCCGAGCCTCGCACGCAGCTGCTTCCGACCTCGCTTCGTGGCTTCTTCCCTCGCTGCCGCGTGTCCGATGACTCAGCAGCTTCAGCCTAAGTCTCACAACTATATAAAGGATGCGAGATCTCTCGGTTCTCAAGCCTTTTTCACCCCATTTTTCATACTCTTTCACCCTTTTTCACTCCTTTAAACTTCTTTACAATCCCCCGAAGCCCCGGTATCATATTCAACACTCGAGAAACACCCCAAGACGCAAGAAGTCAACAAAAATAAAGTCTTTCGGTTTCTAAACCCGAACCCTCGCAAGGCCCAATTTTTAGAAATAAAGCCTTTTTAGCAACGAATTGCTACATAATTTTTCACAACTATCAAGTGAGTTCATACCCTCGTATTTTTATAATTTTTACCGTTTTAAAGGGGTGAAATACAAGTATAATACAAGAATTTTTGTGTTACAACCAAGTGTTTACAAAATTAATATAAAATGACATGAAGTCATTAAAAATACTCAAAATCTTAAACTCTTTTATTAACTTATATTTTTCCCAAAAATTTATGTTTATATATAAAATTGTATATGTATATAAATATAAAAGTTATTTCATTCTGTTTAAATACCCTTTGTAACACGTTGAGCAAGGGGTTATATTCAAAAATATTTAATACCAAGTCAGAAAGTACATATAAATTATAATAGGTATAATATATGATACATAAAACATTAACTCATGATTCAAGTATACTAGAGTACATCGTTTTACAAGAAACAAAGGTTTGATTCAAAACAAATCAAGGATATACAACTTTCAAATACATATTCAGAGTAAGTTATGAAAACAACAATATAAATTATATTAAATATAATTTATGAGATACTTATGATATATCTATTACAAAGGTATTTTCCATTATTCTACACGTAACTATCAATATAGCATTTGTGAGACACCCTTCAAGTACTTATTCAAGTATAAAACAAAAGCTCTGAAAGTTATAACCAGAGTCTCCTTAAGGGAGAGCGTGACACTTGTATATAGATCTATATGGGATTGACAATCCCACATCTTGATTGTTAGCTATAGTCAAGCCGGCAGGCTTGGCATGACAATTGTCGTACCAAATTACAACGTCTGAAGAACGTTGTGTTTCAGGCGAGGCTTAGGTCATCAAGCATGGTTATGACAACTCACAAATTTGGTATTGAATAATATGTTTAGTGTATGAATAAGTAAAAAACTTCGCATAGTTTTAATGAATTAAAACTATATAATACTATTTAAGAGTATAAATACAAAGTACCAGGTTATTACAAAAATGGATACAAAGTACCAAGTTTATACAAAGCACCAGGTTTATACTAAACGGAGTACAAAAACAAAGTACCAGGTCATTACAAAAAAAAGGATACAAATACAAAGTACCAAAGTTTATACAAAGTACGAGGTTTATACTAAATGGAGTACAAATACAAAGCATCAGGTTTATTCTAACGGGGTACAAATGCAAAGTATCGGTTTATAACAAAGAGAATATAACAAAATAGAAATTATTCTTTTTATAGTTTTATGGTATAAAACTACCTTTCCATTTATAATATAAAATATAGAATTTTCTAGGTGAAAATGCTTATCTTTTTAAGAAATAAATGACAGAGTTATTTAACAAAAACACTTATGAACTCACCAACTTAATTGTTGACACTCTTTTCAAAACTACTTGTATTTTCAGGAAATCGTTAAACAGGTACCCACAAGTTTTGAAGAAGACAGAGTTCTATATAATTATGTCTTTTTAATTATAGTTTTTGGTGTAAAATATACAATGAGTTGAACATGAATGTAAAGTTATATTTTATCAATGTAATGATTGTTGTTGCTTTGATTACTATTGTACATTGTTGTGATACGAAACATGACATCCTTCTCCCCCGAATGTTTCCACCGTTCAGGTTTGGGGGTGTGACATTGCTGCTACAAGTCGAATGTGTAGTTATTACTAGAAACCCATCGCCACCACCTCAAGGTGGTGGCTGCCACCATTTCGCCACCACAGCCGCCGCTTGGTGGTGGTTGTGAGTGTAGGATGAGGTGTGGGAATGTTTTTAGAAGAAGATGGGACTAGTCTAAGCTTTTGTCGGAAAGATGGAATGAAAACCCGCCACCACCACAAGGTGGTGGCTGTTACCATCTCTTGCCGCCACCAGCCACCATGAAGGGTGGCTGTGTGCGTGATTTAGTGTGTGTGCAGGCCTAATTCGTGAGTTAATATTGTCTGGATGTCCTTGGACAGGAAAAATGAAGAGAACTCAGCAGCACCACCTTCTGCCGCCATATTGACGCGGTTAGCCACCATCTTGGGTGGCTGTGGGATTTTGGGTGCATTTGGATCGGTAATTGGAGTATCTTTCCATTGTAGTGGCTAAAGATCGTAGTCACCACCACCATGAGGTGGTGGCTTTCACCACATGCCACCGTCGGCCGCCACGAGGTTGTTGTGTGTGTTTATTTTGTTTAGTGTATGTTTATTTTGAGATTTAGCATTGTAAAGTGTAAATTACAATTTGGATAATGAAAAGAAAACTGAAAACCACCACTGTAGGGTGGTGGCTACCGCCACCAACCGCCGCGTTGGGTGACGGTGTGCTTTTGTTTGTGTATGGTTGATTTTTGGATGCTTGGATTGAATGGGCCTATAGAAACCCTAATGGGCCCAATGAAGCTTAATGGACCTAAAAGCCCAAACTTGTGACTAATGAGCTTAGTAAAATCCTAATGGGCTTAAAGAGTAATTTTGGGCCATGGTAGGGTGGAAACCCTAACTAGGGTTAGAAAACCCTAATTATGAGTAATTGGGCCTTGGACTCATTTTAGGCCCACATTTGGGTCACTGGAAATGGAATCATGTATGAAGCCCAAATTAGTTCGTATCATTCATCTAGTAGAGTAAAGGACTTAATGGATTAAGTCCTTAAAGGGTTAAGTAAGAAACACTTAACCCTAATCGTCATTTTATGTGAAACCCTAGTTTCACTTGGGCCTTGAGTTGGGCCTGTTGATTGGGCTTTAGTAATTGGTTTATTAATGGGCCATCCAAGATTAATCAAATAGACTAGATAAATTAGTTGGGCTTTAGGGTAAGGCCCATATGAAGGATTGGGCCTAATTTGGAAAATTAGGCCATAGATGGACCACAGTTTGGGCCTAGATGGTTGTATGATATTGGGCCCTTAGAATGAGTCATGTTGGGCTGGACTGAACAATTGAGCCTTAAGGGAAGTCCATGTAGAGGTATGGGCCTAATTTGGAAAATTGGGCCATATGTTGGGCTTTAAGCCATAGTTGGACTTTTGGGCCTTTTGGATTGGGCCTTGGGCTTGAATTAAGCCAAGCTTGGGGTAATGTAGTTACTATCCAAAGTATACACTTATGATTATGTAGTGAAACCCAATGATTAATTGGGTGTCATTTTGATGTTGACAGATTCGGGGATCTTTCATCGAGCAGCTATGGTTTTGTCAACGGGACTTCAGCAGTGTGAGGTGAGTCCTCTTCCAGTAGGAACGGGTCTAAGGCCACAATGCCGGCCCGTTTAAGTAGTTGTAGTATTTCGGGGTAAGTCCCGATGCAGGTTATATGTTCCCGGACTTTGGTCCGATGCCGGGGCGGTCCCGAGAAGTAGTTAAGTATGCATGATGTCTTTGTGATTCATGCAAATTATATGATATGATATGTGTTATGTGTTATGTGTTCCGCGGTAATCCCGATGCCGGGGTAAGCCCGATATATGTTAGTTATATGTTATCTGTTATATGATATGTGTTCCGGGCTTCGGTCCGATGCCGGGGCAAGCCCGATGCAGATTATGTGATTATAGTATGTGTTTATGATATATGTTATGTTGTATATGTGTCGGGGTGAGCCCAATGCCAAGGCGAGCCCGATGCCGGGGCGAGCCCGATGCCCGATGTAGTCGGATGCCAGGGTTAGCCTGATGTCGGACATGAGTCCGATGCCGGGTAAGCCGATGCCGGGATTCGTCCCGATGCAGTTGGGAGTAGTCCTAGAGTTATATTTTGTGTTTATGTTATATGCATTGTTAATATGTTTATATGCGTTCTGGATTACGGTATGTAACGCCTGTGTTTCCGGGCTTGCCACTTTTAGCAATGTAATAGTCTAGGTTAACCTTTGTAACCCGTTTTGAAATAATAAGATTGTATTGTTTGAGTATTATGTGTTTTGTGCTTAATTGCTTAATTATGTGGTTTGATTAATTAAGAATAAAAATAAGCGTCAAAATTTAAGTGTAAAATAAACTTAATATCTTTGAATAATGTTGTAGTAGTTGAAACGAGGTTTCCGAATATATATAGAACGCCCAAATCTGACTTCGTATGAGGAAGTTATGATTTATCGAAGTTTCGGCTTAGCGGTATGTAGCCTGTTTTACTCGATTTGAGATCGAGGGGTTTTTAGCCGAAGCAATCTAAATGAGAATCGAAGATCTCATTGTTGGTATCGAAGCGATGAAAAGTTAGGCGAGAACGGACGTCAAACGAAGAAGTTATGAATTTATAACGAAGTTTTTCTGTCGCGACCTATTAAAAATAAATAATAAAAATAAATAATAAAAATAAGCCGACGAAATCTAAACGAAAGTTGTAGAGCGTAGTCTCACCTTTCCGTGGATATAAAGAACGTCGAAAACGGAGTTCGTATGGAGAAGATATGAATTTCCGAAGTTTATTAATTATTTTGTATTTATTTTTAATCTTTAATTCCGGCATTATCCGAAGGGGAGTCAGCAGTCCGATCCGATGTACGCCCCGTGTACTCCGAAGAGTGTCGACACTTCGGATGACGCATGCAGTGACGACTTCGGAGACCAGTACGCCCCGCGTACAGGCGTACGCCCCGCGTACTCCGAGACTCCAGCCTCCTATAAATAGGATGCGAGGGCAGCCGACCCAATTGCCAATTTTCTCTATTCTCTCTCCCGTTTTGCATTGTTTTACGTGCCAGAAATATCCCGAAGCCCCGATATTGTTCTCGAGCCCCGAGGCAAGTCCCGAGATCCCGAAGATCCCGAGAAGTGCGGTTCCCAAGCCGAAGCTCTACCCCCGAGAAGTTCAATTTTTGAAGGGATCTTCCAGATCTGCTGAGGATTACTACTTCTGCAAGTCGTAGTGCTATCCGATCATCTTCTGATCAAGTGAGTGTATACTACCTTTCATAAACACGATAATAATACAAGTATGTTTTAAGTGTATTAAGTATATTGTTGTTTATATGTGTGAGTGTGTAGTTACTTTCTTCTAACGCATAATTATGAAGTATTTTATATGGAATACGTATTATGTGTATGATTTTGTGGTTATGTGTGTGAATGTGTATTCACTTTCTTCTAACTCATAGATATGATTTATTCTCTATGAGATACGTGTTATGTGTGTGTGCCTCATCTGTTATGTGAAATATGTGTTGATTAAAGCATGGTATACAGGTTTTTAAACTATGTATACAAATGTATATTTTTATCTACTAATATGTTGGGTAGAACATGGGTAGATAGTTGGTGTGTAATAAACAGATGAGAGGCCTCGTTGTTGATTGATCTAGTCATCTAGCGGAGTTTAGATGACGACCACATACTTTTCTAGATAGTCTTGTGGAAACATTAGCAGGTTCACCACCTGTAGGTGTTAATGAACTTGGGTGTTCATTCGCTATACTCCATCCCCCTCATGGTTGCCTTATTTGACTTATATTGCTGAGGTACCCTCGAAGCATGTGTTGTCGCCCCGATGAAATATTCTTAGACTAGGTCCCTTATGTTAGTTGTCTTAGGGACATAAAGTGAGAATAACGGGAATGGGTAATTGGGTTATTGTTGGTTGGGGAAAATTAAATATGATTATTTATTGTGGGTTGAAAACCCTATATGCTCACCAGGCTCCCAAGCCTGACCCACTCAGTTTTATTTGTATTACAGGAAGTGGCGCAAGGGCATGAGATGGATGAACCATTAGTTGTTTTGATTACAAGTATGTATATGTATATATTTGTTGAATGACTCGTAATGTTATCGTTTATGCTTATTGGTCTGTATGGGAACATGACACCCCGAGTTTTGATTATAATGAAAATACATTTCTTTTATGAAATGCTTTAGTAAACATTGTTTTATCATGTTTTGTTTTTGGGAACAAATTCCGCAACTCTTTCAAATCAAAAGGATTTACTCTGAAAATATTTTAAAAGCATAAATGAAAATCGGTCTTTTCTGGCCGAGATTTTGGGGATGTCACAGTTGGTATCAGAGCATTAGTTTAAGCGAACTAGGAATTTGTAGGATTTCTAGACTTAAACTTAGAATGCTAAGTTGAATTTTGAGATGTGTGTCTGCTGTGTTTTAGACACGAGCATTAGTTTATTTTAGGAAAGTTGCCTAAAATGCTTTATGTGCTAAATGTTATATGTTGTCATATATGATATTATTTGTTCGGATCTATGGTCTGTTGCCGACCGGATCTAGAAACCTTATGTGTGTAGGATTCTAAGCGTACGTCTACGATATTAAAACTAGCATGTAAACGTTTCAGAGTGATGAGGATGATTTGAATATCTATCGTGATTGAGGATCTAATTTCACCTTATTCGGTGTGTAGATCAAAATGGTGAGAACAAGAAGTGGAGTTGGAAATGCTGACGAAAATAGGAATCAACCACCAGTGATTGAGCAAATACCTGTCGTAGCAGCAGCACCTGAGCCAATAACCATGGCTGGTGTGCAAATGATGATTCAGGCGATGTTGGATCGTCAGATGGATGAAACTAGACGGTTGCTTCAACAGAATCGTGAAGAACTGTCAATTCGTGTGGAAGAGCCCGAATTAAATGAAGGGCACTCGGAAGGGGGAAACTTCAGTGGGTCTGTTGGTCCAGCCAACCCACCGATAGTTAGGCAAGATAACCATGATGGAAGGAATGATGGAATGGGATGCAAGTACAAGGAATTTCTAACTTGCAAACCATCGACCTTCAATGGAAAGGAGGATCCGATTGGAGTTATGGATTGGATCTCAGAAATGGAATTGGCCTTCATGACTTGTGGCTGCAGAGGCAAGTTGCAGACTATCTATGCAGTGCGTCAATTCCGAGGTGGAGGCATTCGTTGGTGGAACACTCTAGGGAAGACTTTGAGCCCTAATGAGCCACTGCAATTGTCATGGGTAGAGTTCTTGGTGCAGTTCAAGCGCAAGTTCTGCTCGGCTCAAAATCTGTTGGAACTAGAGAACAAGTTTCTGACATTGACGAAAGGCAGCATGTCAGTTGATGAATACACCAATAACTTCACCGATAAAATGGAGTTTGCCTTGCGTATCGTCCCAGACGAGCTGACGAAGGTGGACCGGTATGCGAAGGGACTCCCATGGGAGTACGAGGTGCCAGTACGTCAGACACTTACTCTAGAGGCAGCTATCTGGGCTGCCAAGTCTGTTGAGAACATGATTAAGGGGAGAACCACCATCAAGGTTGAGGTTGGTGAGAAAAGAAAGTTTGAGGGAACATCTGGTTTCGGTAAGAAAAGCAAATTTTTGAAATCTGATTCGAAAAAGTTTGGAGGAAAAGGAGGCGAAGCAAAGTGGTGTGATAAGTGTAAGAAAAAGCACTTTGGGAAATGTAGCGAGGATGTGACCTGCTACAAGTGTGGAAAGGTTGGACATTTTGCCAATGAATGTACGAACAACAAAAGGATGTGTTTTGGTTGTAATGAAGAGGGGCACATTTTGAAAGACTGTCCGAAGAAGAAGGAGGCAGCTAGGCCCAACATTCCACCAAAGCCGAAGGCGAGAGCCTTCCAGATGACACTTGAGGCTGCTAAAGATGAAGCTGATGTCGCTTCAGGTACCTTTCTTGTAAACGAATTACCTTCTCAAATATTGTTTGATTCTGGAGCCAACTACTCCTTTATTTCGCATGAGTTTGGTAGAAAGCTAGCTTTGCCTGTTGATAGACTAGATAATGCTTTATTAGTCGAAGTAGCTAGTGGCAAGTTTGTACCTGTTAAACATCGTATGAAAGACATCTTAATTGACCTTAATGGGAATAAGTTTCACGAGGAATTATTGCCCATCGATCTTAATGGTTTCGACATCGTGTTGGGAATGGATCGGCTTAGCGCCAGTGATGCCGAAATTTTATGCAAGAAGAAGATAGTTAAAGTAAACCCGCCTGGGAAAGATTCGTTTATGGTGTATGGGGACAAACGGCGAGTGAATTCTGGAATAATTTCTCTAATGAAAGCCAGAAAGTGTTTAACCAAGGGATGTACATCATATTTAGCATTTGTGATTGATGCTAAGAAAGAAAAGAAGGTGATGCAGAGCATTCCAGTGGTGTGTGATTATCCGTAATTATTTCCCGAAGATCTTCCTGGATTACCACCTGATAGACAAGTGGAGTTCAGAATAGACTTGTTACCAGGAACCACGCCAATAGCAAAAGCACCTTATCGATTAGCACCAACGGAGATGAAGGAGCTGATGATGCATCTTCAGGATTTATTGGACAAAGGTTTCATTAGACCTAGTTCATCGCCCTGGGGAGCTCCGATGTTATTTGTGAAGAAGAAAGATGGAAGTATGAGAATGTGCATCGATTACAGAGAGATGAACAAGGCAACAATAAAGAATAGATACCCGTTGCCGAGGATTGATGACCTGTTTGATCAATTGCAAGGTTCGAGCTATTTCTGGAAGATCGATCTTAGGTCAAGATATCATCAGCTAAAAGTAAGAGAGCAAGATACCGAGAAGACTGCATTCAGAACTAGATATGGATACTACGAGTTCTTGGTTATGTCGTTTGGACTAACCAATGCTTCGGCAGTGTTCATGGATTTGATGAATAGGGTTTGTAATCCTTTCCTTGATAAATCTATGATAGTGTTCATAGACGACATTCTAATTTACTCGAAAAGCCAAGAGGAGCATGGCAGACACTTGCGAGAAGTGTTAGAAGTTTTGAAGAAGGAGAAGTTGTATGCAAAGTTCTCCAAATGTGATTTTTGGATTCGTGAAGTCCAATTCTTGGGTCACGTGGTCAACCAAGAGGGGATAATGGTTGATCCAGCGAAGATCGAAGCTGTGATGAAGTGGGAACAACCGAAAAGTCCCACGGAGATTCGAAGCTTTTTAGGATTAGCCGGATATTACCGAAGGTTTATCCAAGGCTTTTCTTCGATTGCTACTCCATTAACAGCTTTGACCCACAAAGGAGCTACTTATGCTTGGAGTGATAAGCATAAAGAAGCATTCGAGAAGTTAAAGAAGAAGCTATGCGAGGCACCGATACTTTCTCTACCCGATGGAGTTGAAGACTTCGCTGTTTATAGCGATGCGTCTGGTGTTGGATTGGGTTGTATTTTGACCCAAAGAGAAAAGGTGATAGCATATGCGTCTCGACAGCTGAAAGAGCATGAAAAGAATTACCCGACTCATGATTTGGAGTTGGCAGCGGTAGTTTTCGCTCTGAAAATATGGAGGCATTACCTCTATGGCACGAAGTGAAAACTTTTCACTGATCATAAAAGTCTCCAATATCTCTTTAATCAGAAAGAATTGAATATGAGGCGACGACGCTGGCTAGAATTACTTAAAGACTACGAATGCGAGATACTTTACCACCCCGGTAAAGCTAATGTTGTTGCTGATGCTCTCAGTCGGAAAGTCAATCTTGAAAGGAGAAGGCCAAGAGCGTTGAGAATTGAAGTTGTCTCGACCATTGTGGAAAGTATAAAGAAAGCTCAAGAGGAAGCTTCTGAGAAAAATGACCGAAAGGGGGAACGTTTGGGTAAAACGTTGGTGTTTGGTACAAACGGTCATGGACTGAAGGTATTCCAAGATCGTATTTGGGTACCTAAGTCAGGAGGAATTAGGGATCTTCTGATGGAAGAAGCTCACAAAACCAGGTACTCAATTCATCTGGGTAGCACTAAAATGTATAGGGACCTGAAACCCTACTACTGGTGGCCGACGATAAAGCTTGATGTTGCAAAGTATGTGGCCGAGTGTGTGACTTGTGCGAGAGTCAAGACACAACATCAGAAACCTTACGGGAGTTTAGAACCATTGCCTGTGCCTATGGGTAAGTGGGAAGACATTGCTGTGGACTTTGTCACTAAACTGCCCAGAACAAAGAATGGTCACGACATTATTTGGGTGGTCGTTGATCGATTCACTAAGAGTGTGCATTTCATAGCAGCCAAGGAGAAATGGTCTATGGAAAAGCTTGCAAATTCTTATGTAAAGGAAATTGTGAGGCTTCACGGTGTTCTGTTAACGATTGTATCAGATCGTGATAGCCGTTTCACCTCACGGTTTTGGAAAAGTCTACAAGAGGAAATGGGTACCAAGTTATGTTTAAGCACAGCTTACCATCCGCAGACTGATGGTCAGTGTGAAAGAACAATACAAACACTTGAAGATATGCTGAGAGCATGTACCTTGGAATTCCTAGGTAATTGGGATGAACATTTACCTTTGGTAGAATTTTCCTATAATAATAGTTTTCACTCGAGCATTAAGATGGCACCTTATCAAGCTTTGTATGGACAGAAGTGTCGTACGCCGTCTTGTTGGCTTGAGGCTGGGGAAAAGTAGTTTATGGGACCGGAGATGGTTCATCAAACTGCTGAAAAGTTGAAAATAATTAGGGAAAGGATGTTAGCAGCTCAAGATCGTCAAAAGAGCTATGCTGACAAGAAGCGAAGACCGATGACTTTTGAGGTTGGAGATTTGGTTTTGCTTAAAGTCTCTCCGTGGAAGGGACTTATAAGATTTGGTAAAAGGGGAAAGTTGAGTCCAAGGTTTATTGGACCGTTTAAAGTTCTTCAGAGGGTTGGGAACCAAGCTTACAAGCTCGAATTACCCGAAGAACTGAATGGAATTCACAACACTTTTCATGTGTGTTATTTGAGGAAGTTCACGGGAGAAGTTCCCGATATAATTCCAATTTCTGAATTGAGAATTGATGAGAACAAAAGGTTGATTGAAGAACCAGAGGCAATTATTGACCGAAAGACTAAGAAGTTGCGACGCAAAATGGTTGGGTTAGTGCTTGTCCGATGGAAACACACGAATGGGCCGAATCTCACCTGGGAGACGGAGAGTGACATGTTGAGTCGCTATCTGCATTTGTTTATTGATGTGTGATTCCGGGGACGGAATCATTCTAAGGTGGAGAGAATTGTAACACCTGTGTTTCTGGGCCTGCCACTTTTAGCAATGTAATAGTCTAGGTTAACCTTTGTAACCCGTTTTGAAATAATAAGATTGTATTATTTGAGTATTATGTGTTTTGTGCTTAATTGCTTAATTATGTGGTTTGATTAATTAAGAATAAAAATAAGCGTCAAAATTTAAGTGTAAAATAAACTTAATATCTTTGAATAATGTTGTAGTAGTTGAAACGAGGTTTCCGAATATATATAGAACGCCCAAATCTGACTTCGTATGAGGAAGTTATGATTTATCGAAGTTTCGGCTTAGCGGTATGCAGCCTGTTTTACTCGATTTGAGATCGAGGGGTTTTTAGCCGAAGCAATCTAAATGAGAATCGAAGATCTCATTGTTGGTATCGAAGCGATGAAAAGTTAGGCGAGAACGGATGTCAAACGAAGAAGTTATGAATTTATAATGAAGTTTTTCTGTCGCGGCCTATTAAAAATAAATAATAAAAATAAGCCGACGAAATCTAAACGAAAGTTGTAGAGCGTAGTCTCACCTTTCCGTGGATATAAAGAACGTCGAAAACGGAGTTCGTATGGAGAAGATATGAATTTCCGAAGTTTATTAATTATTTTGTATTTATTTTTAATCTTTAATTCCGGCATTATCCGAAGGGGAGTCAGCAGTCCGATCCGATGTACGCCCCGTGTACTCCGAAGAGTGTCGACACTTCGGATGACGCATGCAGTGACGACTTCGGAGACCAGTACGCCCCGCGTACTCCGAGGCTCCAGCCTCTTATAAATAGGATGCGAGGGCAGCCGACCCAATTGCCAATTTTCTCTCTTCTCTCTCCCATTTTGCATCGTTTTGCGTGCCAGAAATACCCCGAAGCCCCGGTATTGTTCTCGAGCCCCGAGGCAAGTCCCGAGAAGTGCGGTTCCCGAGCCGAAGATCTGCCCGCGAGAAGTTCGATATTTGAAGAGATCTTCCAGATCTGCTGAGGATTACTACTTCTGCAAGTCGTAGTGCTGTCCGATCATCTTCTGATCAAGTGAGTGTATACTACCTTTCATAAACACGATAATAATACAAGTATGGTTTGAGTGTATTAAGTATATTGTTGTTTATATGTGTGAGTGTGTAGTTACTTTCTTCTAACGCATAATTATGAAGTATTTTATACGGAATACGTATTATGTGTATAATTTTGTGGTTATGTGTATTCACTTTCTTCTAACTCATAGATATGATTTATTCTCTATGAGATACGTGTTATGTGTGTGTGCCTCATCTGTTATGTGAAATATGTGTTGATTAAAGCATGGTATACAGGTTTTTAAACTATGTATACAAATGTATATTTTTATCTACTAATATGTTGGGTAGAACATGGGTAGATAGTTGGTGTGTAATAAACAGATGAGAGGCCTCGTTGTTGATTGATCTAGTCATCTAGCGGAGTTTAGATGACGACCACATACTTTTCTAGATAGTCTTGTGGAAACATTAGCAGGTTCGCCACCTGTAGGTGTTAATGAACTTGGGTGTTCATTCGCTTTACTCCATCCCCCTCATGGTTGCCTTATTTGACTTATATTGCTGAGGTACCCTCGAAGCATGTGTTGTCGCCCCGATGAAATATTCTTAGACTAGGTCCCTTATGGTAGTTGTCTTAGGGACATAAAGTGAGAATAACGGGAATGGGTAATTGGGTTATTGTTGGTTGGTGAAAATTAAATATGATTATTTATTGTGGGTTGAAAACCCTATATGCTCACCAGGCTCCCAAGCCTGACCCACTCAGTTTTATTTGTATTACAGGAAGTGGCGCAAGGGCATGAGATGGATGAACCATCAGTTGTTTTGATTACAAGTCTGTATATGTATATATTTGTTGAATGACTTGTAATGTTATCGTTTATGCTTATTGGTCTGTATCGGAACATGACACCCCGAGTTTTGATTATAATGAAAATACATTTCTTTTATGAAATGCTTTAGTAAACATTGCTTTATCATGTTTTGTTTTTGGGAACAAATTCCGCAACTCTTTCAAATCAAAAGGATTTACTCTGAAAATATTTTAAAAGCATTAATGAAAATCGGTCTTTTCTGGCCGAGATTTTGGGGATGTCACACGGTCCGATGCCGGGGCATGCCCGATGCAGTGGGCTAGGCCCAAGTTATGTGATTATGTGTATGGTATGTGGTAGTATGGGGAGACTCACTAAGCTTCGTGCTTACGGTTTTCAGTTTTGGTTTCAGGTACTTAACTTTTCAAAAGAGGAGCTCGGGAAGATTGCATTGCACACACCATTTGTTTAGCCTAAGATATTATCACTCTGATATATTTTGATATGAGACTTGATCAATGACTTATGGTCATTATAAGAAGAAGTTATTTATGGTTTTATTATTAAATTAAATCGAAATTTTCAGACTGTGATTTTGGGATGTTATAGTGTGAATAACCATGCAAATTAGCTTGGTACTCTCGATATCATTTATCGTCTAATCATTATGTCGGTTAACCACACACGCTCCATTGATCAACGATAATTTACGAGCTACCCATTGTCATCCTTAATTATTCCCAAATTAGTGTGCCGGTTACCCACACACGCTCCACTAACAACTAATAAGGTGCAATGTGCAATTTCATGGATTAGCATCAAATTGACAGTTTTTCTAAAGTAACTAAGATTGAGAATTTATAAAAGCATTTAGTTACTTTATATATTCATTATACTTTTAATGAGGATTAATGTCCTATCAAACCCGTTCGGCTAACGACCCTCCATTGGTCAAAGGGTGCCTTAAGAGTGGATACCCAATGACGGTCATTTACAGGCTGTTTCCTTAAACACCCCTTACAGACCAACTTTGTGAATGAGACCTACTAATGGTAAAACTGACTTTTCTCTTATATATATATATATATATATATATATATATATATATATATATATATAATATTAGACTTTTAATTCTATATAGTATAAAGGTGTATTTTATACATTTAAAATACTAAGGTTCTTTTAATAAATTAGATTTTTAATTTAATTAACCTTAAACCTATCTATGGACTTATTAATTGTCTTTTAAATAAAACACTTAATTAATTAATTAATAAAATCCATGTTGGTGTATTTTAAACTATTAAAAATACCAAGGTCTTAAATTTAAGATTTAAAAATTAAAACTATTTAATGAATTTTAAATTATATAACTATCAGGGTTTATTTTTAAACTATTCAAAAAATACTAGGGTTTAACTATTTAAATTACAAAAAATTAAAACTTTTAATTTCAAATTTAAACTACAAAACCAAAAGGTGCAATTTGAAACTTTTCAAAATCTAGGTTAAATCTTTGAATCAAAATAATCTTATATTATCCATATTTAACTAAATCCACATATTTTGAAAAAGATATGATGATATTGTTGGAATAGTGTCTAAGGCTGCAACTATATTAGGCAAGTATTTGACCCGGTTGTGCATGGTCCTTTTGGGTTGCCTTCACCATAGCAACTTGATAGGATGATTTATTAAGAGAGAGTAAATATTATTAATATATTATGAGAATAATATAAAGAATAATATATTGTTATAAGTCATAGAATTAATTGGAATTAATTTGGTGACTTAAAGAGATTAATTAAATAAAGAGGGTATAAACTGTCAATTGTTTGATAGTTAAGCTTTAGACTATAAATCCTTATAGATATATAGTGGATGGATTCTAGAAGCTAGGATAGCTTCAAAATCGTCCAAGGGATTATCTATGGAAAGGATTTGGATAGCCTTAAGAGAAGATTATCCAATTAGGGTTTAGGTTGTAACCCTTAAGGAGTCTACAAGTATAAATAGACCTCATAGTCAAGGCAAATCAGATCTCACCTAAAAGTAAGAGAATCCTGGCCGATTTCCTCCCCTCTCCTCTCTCCTAAATTATCTTCCTTGCTATTGGTGTTTGTAAGCCATTAGAGGAGTGACAATTGTGACTCTAGAAGCTCCAAGACAACAAGATCAACATGGAATTCAAAGGTATGGTTCTAGATCTGTTTCAATGTTGTTATTTAACCTAATTAGTCATTAGAAGTCTTGGATTCAAAGCATGTTTAATTAGAAAGCCTAGATCCAAGCATTAGGGTTTTACATGCGCACATAGGAAAGTTCTTATGGCTAAAACCCATCAGTGGTATCAGAGCCTAGCTTGGTTTTCATTAAATTGTTGCTTGATTAACTGAAACTAAACTGCAAAATTCGATTTTTGTGTTTCTGAGTCATGGACTCGGCGAGTTCCAAAGTGGACTCGGCGAGTTGGCCTGACTCGGCGAGTCCCTTTGTGCGCTCGGCGAGTCCAAGCGTCAGGAATGGCCAGATTCGGGATTTTTTCATAATTATCTTATGGAAACTTACCTTAATCATAATAGATCAACCTAAATCCGATTTTTTGATATATATATGACTATTATCTTGATCTAGTTAAAGGTATTTATCAACTAATAAAATATTTAATTTCCTTATATGATAATTAATTAATTATTTTAATTATTTTGGTAATTATCTTTCAAAGAAATCTTGAATAAAATCAAATATAGATAATTAGGATATTAATTGTTAATTGGAATTATTTGTTATTTGATCCTCCATGTTTTAAATGTTTAAAACTTTCCCTCAAGTTTTGAAATTTATATTTGTGATTAAAAGTTTTAATTTAGACAACTTAAATTTCAAACCCTAGATTTTAAAAGGTTTAAAATACAACCCTATACTAATATGATATTACTAGAATAATATATATATGTATAACTAAATGCTAGTCTTACCGTTAGTAGGCCTCATTCACGATGCCGATTTATAAGGTGGGTATAAGGTTGCGGCCTATAAAATGGCGCTTAATGGGTGTACACTCACACCCACCGCTTGCTTGATTGGTGGAGGGTCGTTAGCCGAACGGGTAGGATAGGGCAACCTCATCCTCTCATTAAAAGTATAATAAGTAATACAAAGTAACTACACATTTTAAAAATTTCCCAATCTTAGTTACTTTAGGAAAAGTGAATTGATGGAATCCCATGAAATTACACTTTGCACCCTTGCTAAGAAGTTAGTGGAGCGTGTGTGGTTTACCGGCACACTAATTGGTTCTAAGCAAAGGTGGAAAAGGGTGATTCATTGTTTATCATAGTTCGATGGAGCGTGTGTGGTTTACCGGCACATCGAATAGATGATCGTTACAATGAAGGCACCATGTGAATTTGCATGGTAATTCACACCCGCTTTGTGATCCTCGGTATCCCAGTCACAAACAAGAGGGGCATATCGAGATTTAAGCATGCCATTGAATAGTTTCAATGAATCTCATCCGAACCTAGGAATTTTCAATACACTTAGGACTAATAGTTAAGTTTTTGTGATGGAGAATTAGTGAATCGTCATTCACTTACCTTCAATTTATTTGCATGTTAGATTACAACATCCCTTTTCTAGTATGTAAATGTTATTGTTGGATCCTAGCCCTAGTTTTTCTTATTGGGTGATAATTAGGGATTCTTATTCTAATATATCTTTGTCCTTTTTTGTTTTGTAGATGTCGAACGCAAACAACGCTGTTGCTAGTTCTTTCACGTTGATGAGCCTTTGCCAAAAGGTCACCTTCGATGGAACGAACTTTAGTGAATGGATAAGATACATTCGCACCATTGCTCGCTATAAGGATAAGGAGTATGTCCTCGATGAGAAGCTAGAGAAAATCAACCCTGAAATCGCTACTCCGGCCGAAATCACCGCTTTTGAAACTCATGAGCGAGATGCAACGAAGGTACATTGCATCATGATAGCCACCATGAACTCCGAATTCCAAAAGTCCTACGAGGACATGTACCCGTACGAGATGCACCAAGACTTATTGGAGAGATACCACCAGAACGCGAGACAAGAGCGTTATGAGATTTTCACTAACATGATTTCCGCTAAGATGGGTCATGGAGAATCTCTTACCGTGCACCTGCAAAAGATGCAAAGGTATATCGACCGCCTTCGCAAGTTAAATGTTGACTTTGGGGAAGACTTGGCGATCGACATGGTGCTTCACTCTTTGCCTCCAATGTACAACCAATTTAGGATGACCTACCACATGAACAAAGAAGAGGTCACCCGAAGCAAACTCCAAGGTCTTTTGAGGGTCGCTGAGAGCAAATTCAAAGACAAGTCTGTTGCACCAACTCCCAATCTGCCTGCTGCTCCTGTCTTGGCTATTGGTCAAGGAAAGGGAAAGAAGAGGAAGTCTTCATCGAAGAACCATCGCAAGGTCAAAGCCCGAGATGATGCCTCTTCTAGTGGGACCAAAGTTGATCCCGCTAAGCCCTGTCCTAACCCGAAGGAGGTAGAGTGCCACCACTGCCACAAGATAGGACATTGGAAGAGAAGCTGCCCAGAGTACCTGCAAGCAATCAAAGAAGGAAAGATCAAGCCATCTTTCACAGGTATATACACAATTAAATCTAACGATTCTAATCATGCTATTTATTGGGTTCTTGATACCGGTTGTGGTTATTGTTGGATAAGGTGTCTAAGTCCATAACTATTTCGGGTCAGTACTTGACCCGACCCGACATGGTCCATTTGGGTTGCATGGCACCATGCAATTGGATAGACTAAATGAGAGAAATAACACTTGGAGATTATTAATATATTATAAGTTCTAATATATTAATAATATTATTTGATTAGTTTGATCAAGAATTAATTTAGAATTAATTAAGTGATCAAAGGATAACTAATTAAATATATGGGTTGATTATGTAAATCATTCATATCTTGTATAGTGGGCTAAGAGGCTCCATGGATTATCAAGTTGGGTTCTACCCATAGGATGCTCCATGGATGCTCCATGGGAGTTACAAACCCATGGGTCATGGAAATGAAGAGTCATGACACATTAGGGTTTACATGGTGTAACCCTAGATGTGTCAACACTATATAAGGATCCCATTCTCCACCAAAATCGGTTACACATAAGAAACTAGAGGGCTTGGCCGATTTCAAGAAGTGTGTATTCTCTCAAAAGTCTTTCCAAGAGCATTTGGTGTTGTGTGAAGCATTTGAGGCATCACACTTGGGGTGCTAGGCTCATAAGGTTTCAAGGAACATAAGCAACAACAAGGTAAGTTATTCTATCTTTCATTCAAGTTAAAATTGTTCCCCATGTATGCTAGATAGGAATATAACCTTGGAAATTCAACTTTGCATGATAATTAGACAAACATAGATCCAAGGTTATTAGGGTTGCATGTACACTTAGGAAGTGTTAGAATGCTCAAAACCCATCAGTGGTATCAGAGCCTAGGTTTGTTTGTTTGTTATTTGTGCTAAAAAGTTGAAGAAAGTCGAAAAACTTGCTGTGTGACTGCTGGACTCGTCGAGTCCATGGGGGGACTCGTCGAGTTCACTTGTATCTTCAACCTACTCGTCGAGTAGGTTAATGCACTCGGCGAGTAGGGTCGACAGAGTGTAGATTTTCGACTTTAGTTGCTGGAAATGGATTAGAAACATTACCCTAAACTGTTTTGGTACTTGAAAACTTGTTTTAGATGGTGTAATGTCTTGCTAATTCATTTACAACAACTAGTTATCAAAATTACAAAGTTTTAAGTGTAGTTTTGATTCATGAAAGTGCTTATGTTCTTGTTCTTGTTCTTATGATGTTTAGATGATCATAGGAATTATTTGTAACCTATGTGGTAGTTTAATTCTTGATCATAATGTGTTTTAATGGTATCCATAACTTGTCCTCAAGTTATGGAAAACTAAAAGTCACTTGGATTAAAAAATCATTAAAAGAACACAAGAGTTAGAAAAATGAAGAGTCTTCATTTTATTACTCTATTAAACTCATAAGTTACAAGAAGTGAAAAGTTTTGAAAGTTTACAAAACTTGCCCTCAAGTTTTGGAACAAGTAAAGTCAAGCTAAAAAAACTTTAGTTCCAACCCTTAGAATTTTAAAAGTTAAAATTCAACCCCTTATACTTATATTATTATGATTTAATAATTATATATATATATATATATATATATATATATATATATATATATATATATATATATATATATATATGTATAAGAACAAAGTCGTCTTACCGCTAGTACGCCTCATTCACGAAACCGGTCTATAAGGTGGGTATAAGGTTGTTGCCTATAAAATGGCAACTTAATGGGTGTCCACTCTCACCCACCGCTTGCTTGACCGGTGGAGGGTCGTTAGCCGAACGGGTAAGACAAGGACTTATAGATTCTCATTAAAAGTATGATGAATATTATAAAGTAACTAAATGTTTTATTAAATTCCCAATCTTAGTTACTTTAGGAAAAATGTGAATAAGGTGCTAATCCATGAAATTACACTTTACACTTTGTTTAAGTCGTTGGTGGAGCGTATGTGGTTAACCGGCACACCAACTTGGACTTAACAAGGTAGGTAAAGGGTGACTTAAGGTTTATTATAGTATCGGTGGAGCATGTGTGGTTTACCGGCACATCGATTGAGTGATAAACTTTAAGGGTACCAAGTGATTTGCATGGTTACTTCACACCTCGTTTTGTGATCCTCGGTATCCCAGTCACAAAACTTGGAGGGCACACTCGAGATTGAAACATGCCTTTGAAAAGTTCATTGAATCTCAAAGAATCTAGGAATTTCTAAGAACCAATCAAAAACCTAATATTTAATATTTCGGTTTTCGTGGTGGAAATTGGTGAATCGTCATTCACCTACCTTTCAAATATGTTATAGATTGGATTACGGCATACCTCTTCCAAGTTATAATATATTGTGATTGGATCCTAGCCTTAATATTACATTTGGGTGTTTTATTAAGGACTCTCCTAATATCTAAACTAATCTTGTCCTTTTCTTTCAGATGTCTTCAAACAATGCTGCTTCTGGCTCTAACCCTAATAGCTCCTTTACCCTTATGAACTTGTGTGGGAAAGTCAATTTTGATGGATCCAACTTCAATGAGTGGATCAGAAACATCAGGATGATTACCCGCTACGAGGACAAAGAATTTGTCCTTGACAAGGAGCTTAAGGAGATTGATGAGACCACTGCAACTCCCCAGGAGATCGCTGACTTTCAGGCACATGAAAGGGAAGCTACGAAAGTGGCTTGCATCATGATGGCCACGATGACATCGGAACTCCAAAAGTCTTATGAGGATTTCTACCCTTATGAAATGCACCAAGATTTGATGGAAAGATACCATCAAAGTGCACGACAAGAGAGGTATGAAATCATCTTCTCCATGATAACAGCCATGATGAAGGACGGGGAATCCGTCACGAGCCACATGCAGAAAATGCAAAGGTATGTGGATCGTTTGCTGAAGCTTAATGTGAACTTCCCTGAGGAGCTTGCAATAGATATCATTTTGCACTCCTTACCATCGTGCTATGATCAATTCCGCATGACATATCACATGAATAAGGAAGAGGTCACACTCAGCAAACTTCAGGGACTTCTCAAGACCGCAAAAACAAATCTTAAGGGGAAGTCGGTTGTTAACACTCCTACTCCAAACTCTACTCCGGTTTTGGCAATCAGGAAAAGTCGAGGGAAGAAAAGGAAGAGCTCTTGGAAGGGTACCAAGGCTCGGACCCTTAATGGCTCTTCTTCAAGTGGAACCAAGAAAGGTTTCATCACTCCTTCTTCTGACCCAAAAGAGGCTGAATGCTTCTATTGCCATGAAAAATCACATTGGAAGTGGAACTGCCCAAAATACCAGCAAGATGTGAAGGATGGGAAAGTTAAACCCAACCATGCAGGTATTTACACTATCATTTCTAATAACTCATCCCATTCTAAATCTTGGGTCCTTGATACCGGTTGTGGTATTCATATTTGTTGTGACTTGCAGGGACTAAGAAGAAGTGAGAATGTGGAGTAAGGAAGAATAAACTTAATCATGGGGAATAGGAAAGCTTTACCTGTTACCAAGATTGAAGTTTATACTTTATCGCTAAGTAGTGGGTTTAATTTAGATTTGAATAAATGTTGTTATTCGCCAGGAATGGCAAGAAATATTATTTCCTTTCATGCTTTGTACAAACAAGGGTTTACCTTTTTGTTTAATAATGAAGTTGGTTCTATTGATGATTTCTTTAATAATGTTCTTTATTTTAAAGCATTACCTTGTGATGGTGTGTGTGAAGCTGTATCTGTTGTAGATAACTTAGGAAATAATGTTTTGTGTATTGATTCTATTAATAATAATAACTTAGATAAAGCATCATTATGGCATTGTCGTCTTGGACATATAAGCAAGAAACGCATAGGCCAACTCCAAAAGGATGGAGTCTTGGAGTCATTTGACCTAAAGTCAGATGATAGTTGCGAATCATGCTTACTTGAAAAAATGACAAAGTCACCCTTCACAGGTTCTTGTGAGAGAGGTGAAGGTTTGTTGGACCTTGTACACACGGATGTGTGTGGACCATTCAAACATGCCACAAGGGATGCTAATCATTATTATTTGACTTTTACTGATGATTACAATAGATATGGATATGTCTACTTGATCAAGCATAAGTCAGAGACTTTCGAAAGGTTTAAGGAATTTAAACAGGAAGTCGAGAATCAATTGGGCAGGAACATTAAGATGCTTCGATCCGATCGTGGTGGTGAGTATCTTAGTTCAGAGTTCCTTGACTATCTAAGGGAATGTAGGATAGTCTCACAATTGACACCTCCCAGGACACCACAGTTGAATGGTGTGGCTGAGAGGCGTAATCGAACCTTGTTATATATGGTTCGTTCCATGATGAGTCGAGCTTCGCTACCAATCTCATTCTGGGGGTATGCCTTAGAGACTGCTGCCCATATCCTTAATCTAGTCCCTACAAAGAAAGTTGCCAAAACTCCTCACGAGACGTGGACTGGTAAAGTACCCAAACTAGACCACATCAAGATTTGGGGTTGCGAGGCTTTCGTGAGACGCGAGACTCATGATAAGCTCGAACCCCGAAGCGAGAGGTGTATTTTCATCGACTACCCACAACAATCCTTTGGTTACCTCTTCTACAGACCTAGTGAAAATGTGGTCTTTGTAGCTAGGAGGGCTTTCGTTAGAGAGAGCGAGAGAGTTCATAAGCCAAGGAAACAGTGGGAGGCAAGTTGATCTTGAAGAAATTCAAGAGTCAAGCGATGAAGGAACTTCAAACCCTAGCACTCAACTTGAGGAGGAAACTCCTGTTGAGCCAATTGACAAGTCTATACCTCTGAGGCGTTCCACAAGGGTTAGGAATGCTCCTGAGCATTACTATGGATTCCATATTACTACAGAAGGAGATACACTTATCGGTGATGAGACACTGATAGGTCTGGATGAACCTAACAGTTACATAGAAGCCATGGCAGGCCCTAAGTCAGCCAAGTGGAAAGAGGCAATGGGCAGCGAAATACAGTCCATGTATGACAATCAAGTTTGGAACTTGGTTAAGAATGTACCAGGTCGTAAGATAGTAGGGTGAAAATGGGTCTTCAAGAAGAAGACCGACATGGATGGTAAAGTACACACTTATAAGGCTAGACTGGTTGCAAAGGGCTTCTCTCAAATTCTTGGAGTGGACTATGATGAGACCTTTTCTCCAGTAGCCAAGATTAAGTCTATTCGGGTTCTGTTAGCCATAGCTGCATTTCATGACTATGAAATATGGCAAATGGATGTCAAAACCGCTTTCCTTAATGGAAAGTTGGCTGAAGATGTTTACATGAGTCAGCCAGAGGGTTTTGTCAGCAACGAGTACCCTAATAGAGTGTGTAAGCTTGAGAAATCCATTTATGGATTGAAGCAAGCACCTCGCAAATGGAATCTTTGCTTTGATGAAAAGGTCAAGGAATTTGGCTTTTCTAGGAGTGAAGATGAGTCTTGCGTGTATGTCAAGGCTAGTGGGAGTGTAGTTAGCTTTTTGGTGTTGTATGTGGATGACATACTACTCATAGGAAATGACATCCTAACTCTGCAGGAAGTTAAGTCCTGGCTTGGGAAGTGTTTCTCTATGAAGGACCTAGGAGAAGCTACCTATATTCTAGGGATAAGGATCTTGAGAGATCGGAGTAAAAGACTAATTGGACTTAGTCAGAGTACCTACTTGGATAAGGTGCTGAAGAGATTCGGCATGCAGGATTCCAAGAAAGGAGAGTTACCCATCTAGAGCAACACCAGATTGAGTAAGACACAAAGCCCTAACATTGAGGCTGAGATAGCAGAAATGAGTCGAATACCTTATGCTTCGGCTGTAGGATCGATCATGTATGCTATGACGTGTACTCGACCTGATGTAGCCTTTGCCCTGAGCATGGTTAGCAGGTATCAGGCGAACCCTGGCAAGGCACACTGGACTGCGGTAAAGAATATCCTCAAGTACCTACGGAGGACTAAGGACTGGGTCCTTACCCTCGGTGGGAGTGATGACTTGAGAGTTGTAGGGTATAGTGATGCTAGCTTCCAGACTGATAGGGATAATTTCCGCTCTCAGTCGGGCTGGGTCTTTACCCTAAATGGAGGAGCAATTTCTTGGAAGAGTTCCAAGCAAGAGATAGTGGCTGATTCAACTTGTGAATCAGAGTATATTGCAGCTAGCGAGGTGGAAAAGGAGGCGATATGGCTGAAGAACTTCATTGGAGACCTTGGAGTTGTACCAGCTATTAAAGAGCCAATGGAGATTTTCTGTGATAGTGAAAGTGTTGTTGCCTTAGCCAAGGAACCAAGGGATCACGGGAGATCCAGACACATCGACAGAAAAATACCATTTTATCATACATCGAAAAGAAGAAGGACTCCTCGTGGCAAAGAGGGTATCATCGGATGAGAACCCAGTGGATCCCCTCACGAAGGGACTGACTCGGGTGAAGCATCTCCAGCATGCTCGGAGCATAGGGCTGAAGGATGATATTAGATTTACTAGTTAGATAACCTCGAAATTTGTAAAGTGTAATTGACATTAGATGATGAATAAAAGGTGTTTTATTTATGAGTAAAGTGTTGCTATCTCTTGTCGATCGTTTACTATATTTCTTTTGCATGTTTTGACTTCCAAAATAATTTTGTTTGGTATAACATATTATTCAAACCTCCACAGTCGGTCATATGTCGGAAGTAGGTATGAATTAAGACTGTCATGATTGGTTGTAGAGGTCTAAGGTGTTGGACAAGGCTACAACAATCATGAGTGCTCATAAGTTCTGAGCATTGGACTCAACCCACGCTCACTGGAATCACTTCATGGAATTCTATCTTGAGTGATCATGAGACGGTAATATCATATAAGTCTTCAAACCTAGAGATATGATTTGTTACTTACAAGTTGGTTATGCATTGATTGTACGAAAACGCATTGGTAACTCGATGTTATAAAACGTGCTTTTGTGTGTAATTCAATGAGCGGTAGAACAAACATATGAGTCGAAGTTTATCTGTTCCTTCTTGGATTAGAAGCTGATATCTGGGCCCCTCGATGATTTTGTTTTGACCTATGTACCGGGCCCGGTCAGAACTAAGTTGATGTGTTCAATTAAGTTCTTTGTCAAACAAATCGGAAATCGAGAAACAAACTGCTGGACAATAAGTAAGACATTGTTCTGTGTATTTGTCCGGCTAATATCTAGAACAGAGGATTATATGATCCCTTATCTTAAATGGCGTACCATCATCTTCTTAGTTCCGAGAGACCTTGAAAGAGCTACGATTGTCGGTCGGTTCCTGAAGTACTGGAGTTATAGTTATTAGACTTATCCAAGTGGGAGACTGTTGGATAAGGTGTCTAAGTCCATAACTATTTCGGGTCAGTACTTGACCTGACCCGGCATGGTCCATTTGGGTTGCATGGCACCATGCAATTGGATAGACTAAATGAGAGAAATAACACTTGGAGATTATTAATATATTATAAGTTCTAATATATTAATAATATTATTTGATTAGTTTGATCAAGAATTAATTTAGAATTAATTAAGTGATCAAAGGATAACTAATTAAATATATGGGTTGATTATGTAAATCATTCATATCTTGTATAGTGGGCTAAGAGGCTCCATGGATTATCAAGTTGGGTTCTACCCATAGGATGCTCCATGGATGCTCCATGGGAGTTACAAACCCATGGGTCATGGAAATGAAGAGTCATGACACATTAGGGTTTACATGGTGTAACCCTAGATGTGTCAACACTATATAAGGATCCCATTCTCCACCAAAATCGGTTACACATAAGAAACTAGAGGGCTTGGCCGATTTCAAGAAGTGTGTATTCTCTCAAAAGTCTTTCCAAGAGCATTTGGTGTTGTGTGAAGCGTTTGAGGCATCACACTTGGGGTGCTAGGCTCACAAGGTTTCAAGGAACATAAGCAACAACAAGGTAAGTTATTCTATCTTTCATTCAAGTTAAAATTGTTCCCCATGTATGCTAGATAGGAATATAACCTTGGAAATTCAACTTTGCATGATAATTAGACAAACATAGATCCAAGGTTATTAGGGTTGCATGTACACTTAGGAAGTGTTAGAATGCTCAAAACCCATCAGTTATCACATTTGTTCTAATGTGCAGGGACTAAGAAGAAGTAGGGATGTGGAGCAAGGAAGGATCAATCTAATCATGGGGAACAGAAGATCGTCGCCTGTGACCAAGATTGGAGTGTATTCTTTAGTGCTTAGGAATAATTTGTGTTTAGATTTGAACAATTGTTGCTATTCGCTAGAAATGGCTAGAAACATCATTTCATTTCATGGTTTATATAGACAAGGATTTAGATTTTCTTTTAATAATGAGAATGGTTCTATTTTGGCTTATCTAAATGGTGTCTTTTACTTTGAAGCTATACCATGTAATGGAATATATGAAACTGTTATGATTGTTGATAACTTAGGAAATGATGTTTTGAATATAGATTCTTCCACTAGTATGGATAAAGCATCCTTGTGGCATTGTTGTCTTGGACATGTCAACAAGAAACGCATAGCCCAACTCCAAAAGGATGGAGTGTTGGAGTCATTCGACCTTAAGGAAGATGACACATGCGAGTCTTGTTTACTTGGAAAGATGACTAAATCACCCTTCACGAGCACGTGTGAAAGGGGTGAGAGTCTATTGGAGCTAATACATATCGATGTATGTGGACCGTTTAGATCAACCACGAATGATGGGAACCGCTTCTACATGACTTTTACCGATGATTATAGTAGATATGGGTATATCTATTTAATCAAGCAAAAGTCAGAAACCTTTGAAAAGTTCAAAGAGTTCAAGAATGAAGTGGAGAATCAATTGGGCAGGAAAATCAAGATGGTTCGATCCGATCGAGGAGGAGAGTACCTAAGTCTTGAATTCCACGATTATCTCAAGGAGTGTGGAATAGTTTCGCAATTGACGCCTCCTAGGACACCGCAGCTGAATGGTGTGGCAGAAAGGCGTAATCGAACCTTATTGGATATGGTTCGCTCTATGATGAGTCGTGCTTCACTACCTATCTCTTTTTGGGGGTATGCCTTAGAGACTGCCGCCCATATCCTTAACCGAGTCCCTACTAAGAAGGTTGCCAAAACACCTCACGAGATGTGGACAGGGAAAGCTCCCTCGTCGGCACACATCAAGGTTTGGGGTTGCGAGGCTTTCGTAAGACGAGATACTCACGACAAGCTCGAACCTCGAAGCGAGCGATGTATTTTCATCGGCTATCCGCAGAGATCCTTTGGATATCTCTTCTATAGACCGAAGGACAACGTTGTCTTTGTTGCGAGGAGAGGAGTTTTCCGAGAGCGAGAACTTATAAGCCAAGGAGACAGTGGGAGGCAAATCGAACTTGAAGAGATTCAAGTGTCGATAGATGAAGGAACCTATATCGCTGGCACTCAACCCGAGGAGGAAACTCCGGTTGAACCAATTGACGAGTCCTTACTTCTTAGACGTTCCGATAGAGTTAGAGTTCATCCCCAGTTTTATGGTTTTCATATTACTACCGAAGGGGACACGTATATTAGTGATGGTACACTAGTAAATATTGATGAACCTAATAGCTATAAGGAAGCCATGGCAGGCCCGGAGTCTGTGAAATGGACAGAGGCAATGGATAGCGAGATCCAATCCATGTATGATAAC
Source organism: Lactuca serriola (assembly GCF_051521515.1). Classification (NCBI taxonomy): domain Eukaryota; kingdom Viridiplantae; phylum Streptophyta; class Magnoliopsida; order Asterales; family Asteraceae; genus Lactuca; species Lactuca serriola. The sequence goes on from NC_136414.1 coordinate 68,357,832, forward strand.
CAAGTTTGGAATTTGGTTGATTATGTACCTGGACGTAAGACCGTTGGGTGCAAATGGATCTTCAAGAAGAAGACCGACGTGGATGGAAACGTGCACACATATAAAGCACGATTGGTTGCGAAGGGCTTTACTCAAACTCCCGGAGTTGACTATGATGAGACCTTCTCACCAGTTGCGAAGATTAAATCTATTAGAGTGATGCTAGCTATTGCCGCATTTCATGATTATGAGATTTGGCAAATGGATGTCAAGACCGCTTTCCTTAACGGAAAGTTGGTTGAGGATGTTTACATGGCTCAGCCAGAGGGGTTTGTGGATCCGAAGCATCCGAATAAAGTGTGTAAGCTTGAGAAGTCCATTTATGGACTTAAGCAAGCGTCTCGCAGATGGAATCTTTGCTTCGATGAGAAAGTCAAAGAGTTTGGATTTGTACGAAGCGAAGACCATTCTTGTGTATATGTCAAAGCCAGTGGGAGTATAGTAAGCTTCCTCATTCTATATGTCGATGACATATTACTAATAGGAAACGACATCCCGACTCTGCAGGAGGTTAAGTCCTGGCTCGGGAAGTGCTTCGCTATGAAGGACCTCGGAGAGGCTTCTTACATTTTGGGAATAAGGATAGTAAGAGAAAGAAGTAAGAGACTAATTGGACTTAGTCAGAATACTTACTTAGAGAAGGTACTAAAACGTTTTAGTATGGAAAACTCGAAGAAGGGAGAATTACCAATACAAAGTAATGCCAAGTTGAGTAAGACTCAAAGTCCGAGTACCGAAGCTGAGATAGCGGAAATGAGCCGAGTACCATACGCTTCCGCAGTTGGCTCAATCATGTACGCTATGACTTGTACTCGCCCTGATGTAGCCTTCGCTTTGAGCATGGTTAGCAGATATCAAGGGAATCCTGGCAAAGCACATTGGATTGCGGTGAAGAACATCCTTAAGTACCTTCGGAGGACAAAGGAATGGTTCTTAGTCCTCGGAGGGAGTGATGACTTAAAGGTGCGAGGGTATAGTGACACCAGTTTTCAGACCGACAGGGACAACTACCGTTCGCAGTCGGGCTGGGTCTTTACCCTAAATGGAGAAGCAGTGACATGGAAGAGTTCCAAGTAGGAGACCGTAGCTGATTCAACATGCGAATCAAAGTACATTGCAGCGAGTGAAGCGTCGAAGGAGGCAATATGGCTAAAGAACTTCATCGGTGATCTTGGAGTTGTACCTGCCATAAAGGAGCCCATGGAGATTTTCTGTGATAACGAAGGAGCGGTTGCCTTGACCAAGGAACCGAGGGATCATGGTAGATCAAGACATATCGACAGAAAATATCACTTCGTCAGACATCGTGTAGAAGAAGGACAACTCGTAGTAAAGAGGATATCATCAAAAGATAACCCAGCAGATCCGCTTACGAAGGGACTGAGTAGGGTTAAGCACTTGCAGCATGCTAGGAGTATTGGGCTGAAGGATGATATTAGCATAGATTAGATAGTAGTAGAAACTTGTAATAGATAAATGTAATTAGCATTTGATGATTAAATAAAGGAGTTTTATTTATGAGTAATGTTACTATCTTATGTTAATTGTTTAACTATTGTTTCACTTTGCATGTTTTGACTTCTAGAATAATTGAGTTTATTAGGAATAATCGAATTGTTCAAATTGTCCACAATCGTTCATATGTTGGAAGTAGATATGAATGAAGATTGTCATGAATTGGTGTGTAGATTGTCTAAATAGTGTTAGACATAGCAAAGGATTGCTGCAACGTTCATGAGTGCTTATGAACTAGTTTTGAGCATTGGAACAAACCCGTGCTTGCTGGAATCACTTTATGGAATATGATATAAAAGGGTGATCGCAAGACGATAATATCATATAGTCTTAAAACCTAGATATATGGTTTGTTATTTGTTAATTGATTGTACATTGATAATGCGAAAACGCATCAGTAACTCGGTGTTATAAAACGCATTGTTGTGTATAGTTGGTTAATGAATAAGTAAATGCATATAAGTCAAAGTTTATCTGTAACTTTTATCTAAGAAGGTAAAAGAGATGTCTCGGCCGCTCGATGATTTGATTTGACTTATGTGCCGGGCCCGGTCAGAACTGAATTGATGTGTTCGATTAAGTTCTATGTCAAATTAATCGGAGATCGAGAAACCTAAATGCTTGACTAACCATTCCATAGGATTGTCAGCATGATATCTAACAGAGGACTGTACGATCCCTTATCTAAAGGACAAGATTGATTAGATCAGAGTTTGGCAACGTCTTTGAGAGCTACGATTGCAAACCGAATTGTACTTGTGCATATAGTTACTAGACTTATCCAAGTGGGAGACTGTTGGAATAGTGTCTAAGGCTGCAACTATATTAGGCAAGTATTTGACCCGGTTGTGCATGGTCCTTTTGGGTTGCCTTCACGATAGCAACTTGATAGGGTGATTTATTAAGAGAGAGTAAATATTATTAATATATTGTGAGAATAATATATTGTTATAAGTCATAGAATTAATTGGAATTAATTTGGTGACTTAAAGAGATTAATTAAATAAAGAGGGTATAAACTGTAAATTGTTTGATAGTTAAGCTTTAGACTATAAATCCTTATAGATATATAGTGGACGGATTGTAGAAGCTAGGATAGCTTCAAAATCATCCAAGGGATTATCTATGGAAAGGATTTGGATAGCCTTATGAGAAGATTATCCAATTAGGGTTTAGGCTGTAACCCTTAAGGAGTCTACAAGTATAAATAGACCCCATAGTCAAGGCAAATCGGATCTCACCTAAAAGTAAGAGAACCCTGGCCGATTTCCTCCCCTCTCCTCTCTCCTAAATCATCTTCTTTGCTATTGGTGTTTGTAAGCCATTAGAGGAGTGACAATTGTGACTCTAGAAGCTCCAAGACAACAAGATCAACAAGGAATTCAAAGGTATGGTTCTAGATCTGTTTCAATGTTGTTATTTAACCTAATTAGTCATTAGAAGTCTTGGATTCAAAGCATGTTTAATTAGAAAGCCTAGATCCAAGCATTAGGGTTTTGCATGCGCACATAGGAAAGTTCTTATGGCTAAAACCCATCAGATATCTATCAGAAAATTTGAATTTAGGTAATAAAAACGAATTATGGTAATTATCGAAATCAAAATCTGGCCAAAAAGTCGAAATTTTAGGAAACTAAAGAGTCAACTCGTCGAGTTGTATTTTGAATTCGTCGAGTTCATCCAACTCGTCGATTTCATGATGAACTCGTCGAGTTCCAGTGTCAGACAACAGAAAAACAATTTTCAATTACTTTGGACAGTTCACTCTTGCACCAATTGAACAGAAAAACATCATAGGCTCTAATACCACTGATGAGTTTTGAGCATTACAATATTCATATTGTGCACATGCCACCGTAATTTCTTTGGATCTAATTTTTTCTCTATTGAACATACAACTTTGAACACCAAAGCAATAATCCTATACACTAGCATACAATTTTGAAATTTATGAAATACAATTTGGTGATTACCTTGCTTGTTATATTGCAATAACAAGAACAATCCTTGACTTCTGAAAGCCTAGTGCCCCAAGTGTTGCACCTCTAATAGAGTCACAACACTCTATGCAAAGGATAACTTAGGAGAGAGGTGAAATCGGCCAGGGTTTCTTAAAAGACATACATAGGCCAAAAATCCATAGTGAGAGGGTCTATTTATAGTTGTGGCTGCTAGGGTTTTCAAGTGGAAACCCTAATACCTTGCTTAGGAACCAAGCAGCCCATGAACTCCTTCTTTAGAGCCCTTGGACGAAATCTATAGGGCCTTCCTATAGGATTTCGACCACTCCACTCTATGAACTTCATCAACCCAATTTTGTAACTATCAATGATTTGCAGAATAGTCCCTCAATTATTAGTCAGTTCTTTTAATCCCAAAATTAATATCATATTAATTTCTAATTAATTACTATTTAATAATATGATTTCCAAATAATATATTAATCTTGTAATATATTAATAAAATCATTTTGAGTACCAATTTATTATTCATATAATAAATTCTACTCTTTCTCCACTTGTCATCCTATCAAATTGCATGAGTGAAGGCAACCCAAGAGGACCATGATACATATCAAATCAAGCACATACCAATAATAGTTGGGGGCTTAGACACCTAATCCAACAGACCCAACATGAGTATAGATGATTGCAGTTTTCTTTGTCAACAAGTATGGCAGTGTGGGAATGCACAAGAGGATACTTGTGGTATGGTTGCCTTGAAATGAGTTTAAGGTTCCACTTTCTTTGAATATAGTTAGGTCGGGTGCTAGTTAACTGTTTTAGGAGAGAAAGGAAATAAATGGAGAATGATAACCTTTGTTGTATCTGATGTATCCCAACTATGAGAATGATGCCTCTTGTATTATGATTGATCCTCGTGATGAATTTGTAGACGAGGGTGTGGTGGCCCATCTGTTTCTAGATAAAGAACACATGCTATGAATGGACTGGCTTAATTATTGCTTGTGCATATGCATGGGATTCTTGAGGTTAGAGGCAATTATTATTAGGAAGTTTCTGAGGTGTCCATCGGAGATTCGAAATCTCTTCAAGTTTGCTTGGTCTTGATCTGGAAGAACATATTGTGTTGTGTTACACATTCCAAGAAGCAGGGATGGTATGTATCTGGGTGAGTCAGTTGCTTATTAGTTTGTTGCAACGTCAATTTGTGAGGGTTTGAACCCTAAGTGGGGGAGAACTAAGTATTTTTATTGGAGGATCATCGATCTGTTCGAGGTTATGGATTCAAATAATGGATCATAAGAGTCTGCGGTTTGGGTGTGCGAGACTTTGGTTCAAGATTTGGATTAGACGAGAGTGCAATACAAGTTGTCAACTGATATATTTGCTCAGGAATGTCTAAGTGGTCTTCGCGGCAGGAAGCGGTTGGACAAGGAAATCGTTGTAGCTAGTGGTCCCTTTTGGGAATGCTGATGAATATAGGAAGAGGCGTCTGGGTCGCTCGGGTTGAGAATCGGTTGTTGATGGATTTGTCAGCTCGTTGTATAGATTGCTATCTATAGTCTGGGTTAGGAAGTTGTTGATTGGTAAATCAGATTCAGAGTTTGGTATGTTTAGTTCCACGTAGGTTTTGTTTAGCAGTATATTGTATCATTGGATTAGTTGTCAATGCATTCTTGATCATTGGTCATTTCATTCATCGTCAATAATTGAGGTTCTTTGAAAGTTTGAGCTTTATCAGTTGAAGTTCAATGGGTGCGTTAATTTATCATCAAAATATGTACATTGTACATTTGGATTTCTGGGTTTGGGTGCCCTCAATTGTTTGATGTGGCATTATTATTCATAGAGGGATCAAGTTTGGCATATGTCCTTAGTTATTGGAATTTCGGATGTTGAGGCACAGTTGTTTAGTTTTTCAGGTGTGGTTTTGGATCTGTGTAGAATCCAATTTTAGCATATTGCGACGAAAGGGTTGGTATTTCGGATTCATTTGACCAGGTTTGTTACTAAGCTTTGGCCGTGATTACGATGCAAGGAAGGATTGGACAATTCACGAGTGTAAGATTGGTAGTTGTAGGATTCATACCTTCAGGATGATGGATTGCAGGTTCGCATAGGAATCATTTCATGGTAAGAAGGTCACGAGATTGGCTACCATCATGTTTCAATAGAGGGTTATTCATTATTTGTCATCCGTTAAAGTTGATCGAAGATGTTGTAAGTAATATCAGTGGATGGTTCTCGGAGATATCAAGTTTCGTTGAGATGTTAGGGTGTACTCATCTGATTTCAGGTTGTGTGTACGCCAGATCGTCTAGTTATGAAAGTTTGGTTCTTGTAAGCTTAGGATGGTAGTAGTGATATTGTAGATGGCTTGGGATTTCGAACGGTTTCAAGGTTGACAGTGTGTAGATGATTCCATATGGGGCAGAAACACTTGAAATTAATAAGAATACCTCCAAGTGCAATTCAACTAGAAGTTTCCTATCCAGAGTCAAGTTGATGGCCAGTTCTATTTTTTTTTGAGCCAAGAATTATGTAAGGGTTAATGTCACTGGTTAGCTTTGAAGATTCAGAGTTATCTCATTGAAGACATGAAGTAGCGACTATGACGCATCAGTAGTGACGCATGGAACATATATGAATAGGTTTAGGTTGAGGGTTGCGTTAGAGCCTCTCTGTATGCTCTTGTCTGATTAAGGCTTTAGGGTTCGAAGCATGACCCCAACACCTGATTGAGGTTTAGTCATATGAGGTTTCGACTCATAATTTACAATGTTATTGTAGATAGATGGCGAGGCCATGGTTTAGGTTGATAGGCTATTGTGGGAGTGTTGTAAAACTATGGGGTAGCCGTAGTGCTCACCAAGTTGATAGACTATTGTGGATGTGTTGTAAGACTGTGGGGTGGCAGTGACATTCACTAAGTTGGAAGGTAATGGTAGTAGTGTTGCTAGACTATGGGGTAGCTGTAGCATTCATCTAGTCAATAAGTAGTTCTAAGGGTGTTTTAAATCTACGATTTGGCTCGTATTTTTTTTAGGGTAGGATTAGACCATTGTAGGATGGGTTGTGAGACTGTGGTAGGACCACAACATTCCAAGGATCGAGGAAGGATGTAGGCCGATTTGTGTATTATCATGTTGTAAGACTACAACTAGGATGGTAGCATTCACCTAAAGTGAAGTGGACTATATTACATCCATGTGGTGGTTGGCTACGTGTCCTTGGTTGGATCTGGAGGGTTGTTGGAGTTAAATTCACATTTAGGCTAGGATAACTTTTGTTAGGAAGACTCTTGGTTGAAGTCTTATGTGGCGGGCATGTGGGAGACTATTAGATACATTAATCGGTTGGGAATCCAAAATTTCGGTTAATAGGTAGGTAAGTACGAGGCCTAAGAGATCTCGGTTAGATTGGAAATGTCATTATTGGACAACAAGATGAGACTGAAACATTGGTAAGAAATGATTGAGGCTTGTGTTGGGAATCACCTTGTTTTTGAGTGAATGGTTTAGTAGGAATGAATGGTTAGGAATTCTGCTTTCTAGTTGTTAGCAAGATAATTCAAGGTCGGAAAGGTTGCGTTTGGTTCGAGTTTCATATTGACTGTGTTTCAGAATGGTTTTGTTTGTCGGGAGGTCAGAAAAAGTTTTGGGGTTTCCAGATTTTGGGTAGAGTAGTGATGGTTATCCTTTAATTGGTTAAAGATGGTGAGTTAAGGCTACATTATTTTTTAGGGCCTGTGAATTCCACTAAGTTTGGGTTTTGATTGTAGTGATGAAAGGCAGTCACCTATATGAGTCGACTTCTTAGTTTGAATTGGGATTTTGGAAGGATTGTCTGAATGTCTTGGGGAGTCTAGGAAGTGGTAAAGAGTGATTTCAAGGATGAAATCTAATTTAAGTGGCGGATAGTTGTAATACTCAGGTTCCAGATTGGTTAAACTTACTTTTATCAAGGACCAAAGATGAATTTTTGGAGGAAACTTTATGCCACGACGTGGCAATGGTTTGGTGGAGAACGTGTCTAACTGGGCCGCCATGACGTGGCCAAGTATTTCCATAGCGTGGCAGCTGTTCTGGCTGAAGCCCATGATTCTTTTAGGGTTTGCTCTGTATTTAAACCTTTTAAGTCATTTTTAGGGTTCATTTCCAGCCTCCAACACCCTTATACCTTTGAGAACCCTAGCCCCCATTTCCTTGGAGATTTGTGGCCTTTTGGGAGCATTTGATGGCTTAGAGAAGAAGAGAAGAAGGAAGAAGGTGCTCTATTGTTGGATCTTGCTAGGAAGCAACACTATCATCATCTTTCATATCTTCTAGACCTTTGTAAGTGTCAAAGGCTCAATTTTTTTTTGGCTTAGAGTGGCTAGATCTAGAATATTGTCTCATGTTCTTTTTTGAGCAAATTTGAAAACAATGAACTCATAAAGTTGGCAGCTTTATGACTATCGCGAGTCCCAAGAGCATCATATGTTCTAGATCTAGACTTTTGGTGGGAGTTCTTATCATTACTTGTGTTTTTGGGCATTTTTAGCTTATTATGACCTAAAATGGATTCTAGACATGTATTGGCATGCATGTGTATAAAGTTTTCATCTTTATGATAGATTTGATATTAGAAAACACTTTTGGAGTGTTTGGGTTGAGGTATTTCCAGAATAAGGTCTTAATGGTTAAGACATGAAGGTATTTGGCATATTTTTGTCCTAGGGTTTGATGGGTTTTGAGCAAAACATCATTCCTATGGTGTACATGCAAACCCTAATAGCTTTTGGATTTAGTTTGTCTAATGAACATGCAATTGAATATCCAAAGCTATGAACCCTAGATCTAGCATACAATTAATCATATTAACATAAGATTGGGGTTTAGATCTTACCTTGATTGTTATGTAGCAATAACAATCTCAAATCCTCCTTTGTAATGGCTTTAGAAAGCTTAGAGTCACAAGTGTCACTCCTTTAATGGCTCACAAACACTAAGAGCAAGAGGATGAAGAATGATAAGAGAGGAGGCACCCAAAAAACATGTAGAAAACCTAAGGAATCAGTTGGCCACGTTTTTGGTGCCCTAGGGATCCTTAAATAGTGAGGCTATTAGGGTTATCTAAAAATGAAACCCTAATTTGACTGCTTAGGCCCTAAGCAACCCATGTACTCCCTCCTTAGAGGACTTAGACGATTTCTAATGGGTTTCCCCATAGAATTCGTACACTCCATCCTTTATGGAGTCCATTAGCCCAATATCCAACTATCACACAATTGGCAGTTCTAGTCCCCTTTATTTAGTTAATATCTTTTAGCCACAAAATTAATTCTTGACTAATATTAATTAAACAATATGATTTCTCCTTTAATATATTATGTATTATTCTCATAATATATTTATAAATCATAATTAATCCTCTCCCTCCATAATTCATCCTATCAAGTTGCTTTAGTGAAGGCAACCCAAAAGGACCATGCACAATAGTTATGGACTTAGGCACTAATCCAACAGTCTCCCACTTGGATAAGTCTAGTAACTATTCTACATATGACTTCAGATCCTGATCTGTAATCGTAGCTTTCAAAAGCCGCTGTCAACTCTGATCTTATCAAAAGCGTGTCCTTTAGATAAGGGATCATATATTCCTCCATTCTAGATATCGCATAGACGTGAGACATGGATTGAAATCATTCTCTCTATACTGTTTTCCCGATTTCCGATTTATGACGACTGACAACAGACTACAATTGAACACATCAAATTAGTCCCGGCTTGGCCAAGCGCTTATGTGTCATCACTAAATCATCGAAGGGCCCACATATATCGCTTTCATCCCACTTTGGATAAAAGGAACGGATAAACTTTGATTCAATTCTTGCTTGCACTCACTTACCGAATTACACACAACAATATGTTTTATGACACCAAGTTACTGGTGCATTTACATATTATCAATGTGTAACCGACTCGCAAGATACAACTCACACATCTCAGTTTCAAGAATATAAGATATTATCATCACACCAATCACTCATGATAAAATCCATGAAGTGATCCAAGTGAGCGTAGGTTTAATCCAATGCTCAAATCCTATTCATAAGCACTCATGAACGTTGCAGTAAACATTTGCTTATGTCTAATACACTTTAGACAATCCACACACCAATTCACAACAGTCTTCATTCATACCTACTTCCAACATATGAACGACTGTGGTCCGTTCGAGTAATTTTGATTGTTCTGAACCAATTTAATTATTCAAGAAGTCAAAACATGCAAAGTGAAACACAAGAATAATACTAATCCCATATGGCCCCAAACTCTGGGTATGAATAAAACATTTTATTTAATCACCATATTGATGACTCATTATTTGTTGTTTCAGGTAATCAACTTCTTATTTGAATTATTATTACACTTGTCCCATGCTCTCAGTATGCACACAATGTTTACCAACGGTCCTTACTTTGTGAAATAGATCAAATGAACACATTTCCAATCATACTCATTTCACAACCCCCAATCCTTATCATAAGTATAAGAATATAAAATTCTTGTTACTTAAGCTAGATTCTAACATTTTATGCAATGGTTCTTTCGTAAAGTCATAGCTCAAAATCATCAAGACTTGGCCAATCTCTATCAGAAACAATTCTATAGATAGGATGTCTCTCACTCAAAGTACATTCCTTTGAACATCCTTCTTGCATAAAAGTTTCTAATCTAGACATAGATTCTCAATATCAAACTCCAAATATGGAAACATTTCCATATTTTTCAATTCATTCTTAATAGAATCTAATCTATTCATAATAATGTCATCCAATACCATACTTCCAATTACTCACAAGCGACCAATCCTCAGCGAGCTTTGGATCATCCATTGATAGTTGTTTAATTATTTTAGTCAAAACCGATTCTAGTCCTTTTTCCCTCTTAATGCGCTAGACATTTGGAAAAATTTTAGAATGGTCAAATATAATAGCACTGACAATCAATCCTATACCTGAAGCGTATAGGACACGATGCATAATGTCTTACATAAAGATATGATACTTTATCAATCTTCTGCCATAATATTTTATGTGTCTCGTTCTTACAATTCGAACTATGAAGAGGGATACCGTAATCATAATCGAAATTTAGGAACACACTATGTATCCTTTGACTAAATTTATTAAAATTTCTCAATCTAGGCTTTAGATTTTGAAACGAAGTAAAATATTCTCTCCCTTAATTATAGCAAAACAACTTTTCAACCCTTACGACTTTGCAAAGTATAACTCTTGTTTTCTATAATTAATATTGCTAACTTGCAATACTTGTCTTAATAATCATACAAGCACAACATTTATGCTCCCACCATCATGATGATTATTATCATATAAGCATAGCATTTATGCTCCCACTAGCTTTGACATGCTTTAGAAAACAAATGAACTTCAAGAAAACTATACTTATTGAATTTCTGAACTTCATATTTCTAATACCTAATGCTTTGATAATCCTTTATCTAAGCTTCTTAAACTTATACACCTTTGCCTTAGATAGCTCATATGTGTGTCTAAACAATTCAGACTAATTGCCAAATCTCACAATTCGAATTATGGAAAGGGATACCGTTACCATAATCGAATTCGAGAATACAATTTTCAACATCACTATCTTCTTAAAATCTCTCTTAGTGAAAGCATTTCCTCACAATCATTTTCATGAAGGAGGGAATCTTATGACATTTAGATTTTATGATGTATGTGTTCCTATCCATGTGAATTTGTCAAAACCAAAGTTTGCGACAAATCCAAACTCATATGGACTGAACTTACTCAATCTTGATTTCTTGCCTTATGGTAACACGAGTGTCCACCATGTCTTCCAAGTAGTTAAGCAGCTCACCCTTTCATATCAATGTACTTTTCATTGATCAAGGTGCTTGCCTTTTATGTGTTCAAATGAGAACTCATAGAACTCACATGCATAATTAACTCAATTGGAATGGCACAGAAACAAATAATGTCAACACGATAGGTCATAAACCTCAAGTCGTGTGCTAGTGATGATTGATAAGGTTTATTCTTGATTTGTTCTTGAAACTTTCAAGACCAATGAGACTCCCACTGACTCCTTGACATATAAGATTCTCTTGTCAATAAACATTTCTTGACAAACAAATATTCAAGAGTTAGTGTAGCTTTTATCAAGACAAAACACTTCACAAAATTGGTCCTAGTTGGTCTCTATCTTATCCAAGACATCACAACTTTCCAATTTCAAATGTGCAAGAATAAGAAAACCTTTTCAAAATTCCACATTTGATGAATGTTAAAAAACCTTCTTGAGACTTGTCACTCAATTCACAATCTTAACTCTGAGACTCGTTTTTGGAACGAAGTATGATTGACTTCTTGATTTAACCATTTCTTCAATTTTTTTTATTTCTCTTCTTAGACATACAATTGCACTAAGACTCACTTAGATGGTCAATTGAGATATGGTTCTTAATCATTAAGACCTATCATAAAACATAATAAAAGGTACTCTCCCTTCTTCTTAGAATAGAGAAACTTTTATCTTTCTGCCTACTTGATTCTTCTTTATTCGTTCTGCTATTTATTGAAACTCTTTCAATCAACTGAGAATTACCCTTAATCTCATAAGTATAATCATATTTACTTAACCTTAGTAAATCATGACGAATATCTTTGTTACTCTTGTGGTGGACTTGATCAACGCACAACCTTGTGTACTCGATCTCCTAGTCCTTCACTTGACACTTTGTCAACGAATTAGTCTAATTTCCAAATATGAAATTTCTCATTCATCATGCAACCAAGTTGTATGATTCCAAGTTTTTGTCCAATTGAAACTTGGATGAGAAACTTTCCCTATTTGGTAAATTCTTGACCTTTCTACAAATAACATAATTAAGAATCAAATCCATTATTGCTAATAATAGAAACTTACAAACATCAATTTTTCATACGCGCCACTGCAAGGATAAATAAATAATATAAAATCAAAATTTATTTTATTGCGGAAAAATTGGTCCTTACAATGCAATTTAACTGAAAAACTATGTTGTTACATATTCCTAAGCAATCTATTCTAACTCCAAGTAGTAGCTTAAGAATCTAATCTTCAAGCAATGCGATCGAAATCCATTTCTTCACGATTAGATTCAGCTCACTTCTTCCCTTAAGCTTCCTTTCTTTTCTTCGATCCTACAAATCATCAAAATGTAATCTTATCACATCATGTATCAAGAATCTAGAATACGAACTTAAAAGAGTTAGTTAATGGATTTTACCTAAAGTAGAGCCATACGTTTTGACTCTACCATCTCTTAGATAAATAGGGCAGCTTCGTCTCCAATGCCCCTTCTCTTGGCAATGAAAGCAAATGGACTCTTTTGGAATAGCACAAGGAACTATCTCAGAACCTACCTTTTCTGGATCTCCAATGTCACCATTTCAATATCCATTGAAGTTTGGGAGTTTGATTTACCAGACAAATTTGCTCAACCAGCTCGCCAAATCATCATTGATTCAGCAGCGATAAGCAAACAGGTCAAATCAATGAGGGTCACGTCATGATCCATCATATAGTACTCTCTAACGAACTCACTATATGATTCAGAAAGCGACTGAAGAACCCAATCAATAGCCAACTTACCTCAAATCTCGACACCCATCATCCTTAACCTATCAATGTGTGACTTCATCTCTAAGACATGTACACACAGGTTTCCCATGTTTACTTGCCAAAAGGGCTTGAGTGAGCTTGAATTTTTCAAGCCTTCGAACTTGTGGGTTAGGGAGAATAATTGGAGGAGGTGGAGGAAGTGAAGCATGATCTCTTGTTCCTCGATCGAATCGTGGATCATCATCTTCATTTGGAAAGCTTGTTGCATGGAATTTGGGAAGACCATAGTTGTCATACTTTGACATCTACAAAACGGGAGAAAATTCAAGTTAAGTTGATTAGAATCCTCGATGTGACACCCAAATGAAACGTTGAGGCTAGGATCCAACACAATACTCTACAACCTAGAAGATGGATTCCGTAATCCAGTTGCAGAATATTTGAAGGTAGGTAAATGACGATTTACCAATTTCCACCATGAAAAAAGAAATTTAAGTTTTAAATCTATTGAAAATTCCTAGATCTTTTGAGATTCATTGAACTTTTCAATGGCATGTTTAAATCTCGATATGCCCCTCGATTTGTGACTGGGATGCCGAGGATCACAAAACAGGGTGTGAATAACCATGCAAACTTACATGGTGCCCCCAATGTTACAGTCACTTACTTGATGTGCCGGTTAACCACACATGCTCCACCGAACTATGACAAACAATGAGTCACCCTTTGCTACCTTTTCTTAGAATCATTTAGTGTGCCGGTTAACCACACACGCTCCACTAACGTCTTTGCAAGGGCACAAAGTGTAATTTCATGGAATTACATCAATTCACAAAGTAACTAAGATTGGGAATTTTGTAAAAGCATTTAGTTACTTTTGTACTTCATTATACTTATAATGGAAGGTTTTTGTCCTATCCTACCCGTTCGGCTAACGACCCTCCACTAGTCAAGAGTGCGGTGGGTAAGAGTGGATACCCATTCAATCGCCATTTTATAGTCAATTTCCTTAAACATCCCTTATAGACTAGCTTCGTGAATGAGGCCTACTAACGGTAAGACTGACTGTTTACTCATATATATAATACTAGACTTTTAATGTTATATATATATATATATATATATATATATATATATATATATATATATATATATATATATATATATATATATATTATAGGGTGTATTTTACAATTTTAAAATACTAGATGATCTAATTCAATAAATTATACTTTTAATTTAACTAAATGTGAACCGAAACTTTATGGATTTATTAAATCTCTTTTAATTATACACCTTAATTAATTAATAAAACCATAAGGGTGTGATTTGAACTTTTCAAAACAATACTAGGGTTTTAGAATTTAAGATTTCTAAATTAATTTTTTTAATCAACTTTTAAATTCCAAAACTTGAGAGAAAGTTTTGAAACATTTCAAAACATTAGGGTTTAACTTATTTAAATTTCAAAATTTAAACTATAAAACCTAAAGGGATTAATTTGAAACTTTTCCAAACTTTATCAAGAATATTCTAGATCACAAAATTCAAATAAGGCAATTAACAATTAATTGGTGGTTATCTAATTTGACCTAGTCCAAATTCTTGTAAGATAATTCACAAAATAATTCAATTAATTAAATCTAATCATATAAGGAAATAATTATTTAACTAATATGAAGTTATCTTTAATTTTGGCAAAGATAATCACCCAATATCATAAAAATCTGATTTATATAAAAAAAACATTTTGGTAACTATCCTGCAGCCAAAATAGCACAAAATCGCAATTTTCCCTCTTTCTGACCAGCTGACTCGTTGAGTCAGGCATGGACTCGGCGAGTTCACCATGGACTTGGCGAGTTCATCTATGGACTTGGCGAGTTCAGCCCCCAGAAACCCTATATTTCGAATTTTAAGCAAGGATAATCCATAATAGCATCAAATACATCAAACAAACAACCATGGCTCTGATACCACTGATTGGTTTTGAGCAAAACATCATTCCTATTAGGGGTGCAAACGAGCCAAGCTACTCACGAGCTACTCAAGATCGGATCATTAAAAGCTCGAATCGAAACCAATTTTAAACGAGCCCGAGCTTAATATTAAGCCTGTTTATTAAATGAGCTCGAGCTCAAGCCTATGTCACTAAGCTCGATTAGGATCGCGAGCCTAAACGAGCCTTTATATAATATAATTTATTATTATTTATATATATTAAAATAAAAACATATTACAAGAATTATGAATGTAGGGTATTAGTAAACGAGTTTTTTAACGAACTCAAGTCGGGCTTAAGTTTATTTAGGTATGTCAGATAAAAACGAGTTGAGCCCGAGCCCAAGCCGAGCATGTATAATTCTTTACGAGCTCGAGCCGATCTTAGTAAAAGAAAGCTCGAATCGAGCCGAGCTCAAGCTCGAGCCTCATATAACTTAAACGAGCCCGAGCCGAGCCTAGCCAGGCTCGGGCTCGGTTCGGCTCGTTTGCACCCCTAATTCCTATGGTGTACATGCAAACCCTAATAGCTTTTGGATCTAGTTTGTCTAATGAACATGCTATTGAATATCCAAATCTATGAACCCTAGATCTAGCATACAATTAATCATATTAACATAAGATTAGGGTTTAGATCTTACCTTGTTTGTTATGTAGCAATAACAATCTCAAATCCTCCTTTGTAATGGCTTTAGAAAGCTTAGAGTCACAAGTGTCACTCCTCTAATGGCTCACAAACACCAAGAGCAAGAGGATGAAGAATGATAAGAGAGGAGGCACCAAAAAACGTGTAGAAAACCTAAGGAATCAGTTGGCCAAGTTTTTGGTGCCCTAGGGATCCTTAAATAGTGAGGCTATTAGGGTTATTTAACAAGGAAACCCTAATTTGACTGCTTAGGCCCTAAGCAACCCATGGACTCCCTCCTTAGAGGCCTTAGATGATTTCTAATGGGTTTCCCCATAGAATTCGTGCACTCCATCCTTTATGGAGTCCATTAGCCCAATATCCAACTATCACACAATTGACAGTTCTAGTCCCCTTTATTTAATTAATATGTTTTAGCCACAAAATTAATTCTTATTAATTCTTGACTAATATTAATTAAACAATATGATTTATCCTTTAATATATTATTCTCATAATATATTTATAAATCATAATTAATCCTCTCTCTCTATAATTCATCATATCAAGTTGCTTTGGTGAAGGCAACCCAAAAGGACCATGCACAATCGGGTCAAGTACATACCAAAAATAGTTATGGACTTAGACACTAATCCAACAGGTTTGAGATCCTGATCTCTTTGGTTTTCTTAATGGATAAAGCTGAAAACTTTATCCATTTAGACCATAGAATGGACCAGAACTGAGCTTTGGAGCTCTTGGAATCAAAGAAATCGACTTCATCTATTAAGTTGTTGGAAACCCAACACCCACAACATGGCCATAGGTCACCACGACGTGGAGACTGAATTTCATGTATGTTTGGTCGTATAAGGGCCACGACATGGCCAAGGAATGCCACGAAGTGGCGGTTGACTAAAGTCACCATTAGCTGTTAACTTTGACCATTGACTTTTGTTATGGATTGACTTTTGGTCAAATTTGTATTTTTAAGAAAGTAGACTTAGGGTGTACGTTGTGTGGATTGTTAGGAGGTGTTTGGTGCCCATCTTTTGGCAATGAGAGTTGTTAGCTATGGTTGGCAAGATTTTGAGCTGGGTTTTTGTCGCTTTGTGATTCAGACGATTCTTCTCACCACATTAGTGGGTCGAAAGCACCAATGTCGACCCACTGATTCCTTTGTGTAGGATGTATGTGACTATGTGACTATTACTGATATGATTGTATGATATATGCATGGAGTCGGTCCAGGCTTAGAGTCATTATGGACTTGGGGGTTGATACAGACCCGACACAGCTACACACTGTTACATGGGGTTGATACGGACCCGACATAGCCATGTGCTATTATGTTTATTTGTATGCTATATGGTATTTTTGGGGAACCCACTAAGGTTTGTGCTTACGATTTTATGTTTATTGTTCAAGTACTTTTGTTTTAAAAGGAAGGGTCCGGTTTGATCGTACTGCATCCCCTAAAGATTTATTTTGTAGTGATGTTTTATGATTACTCTAATGTTTTGAGAATACTTCTACTCTGATCGTCTTTTGGGTTAATGAATGAATAGTTTTAACTTAACTAAGCCAAAACTTTTACTCGGTATTTTGGCATGTTACATTGAGTTTTCAACATGTACTCTCTTGTTGAGTTGATGGGTGCATATGCTCGTTCTAATGCGAGCAAGAGTTCTCTAGATGTTGTTCCTTGAGCATCTTGAAAGGAAGATTCAGACATTGTTGAGTTGATTACCATTCTGACGTGTGTATTGTTGAGTTGATAGGTGCATATGCTCGTTCTAATACGGGTTGTCTCTGTAAGCTAACCGCGACATACATGACATTTAACAGTCACTCTAAATAGATTTTCTCCATCCACATAAGTCTATGACAGTGTGATATAAAGATCAATCAGTATTTGCAGCTTAATCTTGATGAAAAGCAGCAGCTAAAAGAGGAAATTACCTTTATGGGAATTTTACCTCCAACTAGCATATTTAACCCATCAGGGGTAGCTGACTTGAAGTAATCGCGATGACAAAGATAGTAGACTCATGTAGTGAGCTCAAATTCAGATAGATCTCCCCCAATAACTTCTTCCTCTTTCTTGTAAGTTTTGTAGTATTCTAGCTCTGCTTCACCATCATATATGAACACGAGGCTGGCACCACACTTGCTTACAATTAATCTATCCCCCACAATGATGGTCACATTGATTTCATCACCAGCGTCTAATATACTCCCAATGGGCCAATAGCTTAACCACACAGCATCTACTCCAACCCCCAGATCACAATAGATCAAAGGGTTATACATCTAAGTAAGGCCTTTGGTTGTATTGCTGACTTTGGTGAATAAAGCCCACCTATCTTTATCCTTGTTGTGTGATGTGCCTAATCGTCTGTATGAGGCGGTTATGTTTAATCCTCGGATCCTGCATTTCTCAGAACAAGAAGGCACATGAAATGATAAGAACGAGGACATTGGCATGCTTTGATCCTTTATGCCTGCCAGATATGTGCTCATTATACCATATTCGTACAGCACCTGGTCAGAAAAATTGCAGAAATATCAAATTATTCATATATTAATCAGTTTTCTGGTGGTAAAAAAGATGTGGTTATTGTGGAGAGAATGAGACCTTTGTATGACAACCATATCTATTGACATCATCACCTGCAAGGTTCACCTCGGTATCATGATATGTTTTGATCCATTTCATATGTCCCAAATCTACTTCATCAACCTTTGCTAAAGGCACCATTTTCAAAAATCCTTGAATTTCAAACAAGTTTTGACTTTCAAAATATTCAAATTTCCGCAATCTGAACCGAGCCTATTCAAATGTAATTTTCTCCAGTGAAGAACATAAGGATGTATACAACTCTTCTAGCGTACTTGGGAGACATAGGAGGGACCTCATATTTCGACAATCACTCACATCAAGTACCCGAAGCATTTTAAGATTAGCGTAATTGTTCAGTAGCATTAACGGATTACTGCCAAAGTTCAAATGATTGAAAAAGGATGAATGTTGTTTACTTAAAGACAATGAATCATAATGGTTCTAACTGAGAAACAGATTCTTTAACGAGTCTGGAAAGGGGACCAAAAACAGTTGTGGCATTCCTCCACCAGTAAATAAAGTTTTTAGCATTTGCAGTGGATTTGCATACTTCTTATTCCTAGGAAGATGATGCCCTCCAAAGTCCAATAGAGAAAGCTTCTTAAGACCTCCAATGGTTTTACAAACTTGAGTCAGACTGAGACTCCAACAGTGTAAGAGAATCAAAGTCTTGAGATTAGGAAGTCGGGAAAGATGGCGGATACTAACAAGATCGAGAGAATATTTAAGATTTAGGATCTTCAGCGAGTTATGAACCTATTCCAAGAATATAAAAGATTGATTCACCCGTATGATAAAAGATAAACTGTTAGAGAGTTAAAAAGCTAAAAGGTCATGTGATAAACAGGACATCAAATTCCTACCATGGGCGGTTCAAAAATTTTCAACCATCCATCGCTCATATATAAAGCCACCAAGCTGCTCCCCAGTAAGCAGGAGGGTATTTTTTTTCAGTGGACAATGACTCCAGTACAACCATCTTAATTCTGGAAAATTCTTGTAGGACCCTGTGAGTCTCACTCTCACATTTTGGAGCTTGAGCAATTTCAGTTTGTCCATTTTTGCAAGTAAAGCTGTTTTAAGGGTTAATGGCTGCAAATTTAGCATTAAGTTAATTAATTAGTACCGACCTTATACCTCATGTATGACATATCTTTTACTTACATTTGATGTCAACCGTTTCTTGAACATGAAGATTAAGTCAAGTGCCAGACCTTCAATTGTTTTTGAACCCTAACGAAGAATGACATGAAATGAGACAAAGAAAGTAAACTTAGGAGGTTGTGAAAGGGAAACTATGTTTAAAGATACACATAATTAAGAAGCACCTCACCTCTCCGTTTCTCAACAAACGGTAAGATTCATCATTTTGTGAGACTCTACTACGTGCTGCGGGATCTCTGGACTCTTGAAGGACTATGTTTCTTGCCATCTCTTGGAGAAATTGATGCACCATCACTTTTTTACTTGGTGAGATGGTAAGAAGGCATCTGTTAATGAGGTTCATGATGCCAGCTTTTGCATGCCATTCATGCTCCAATATCTGTGCCACATAACCCTCATATTCACCAACAAAGAAAAAAGCAATGTGTAGAAACAAATCTTTGTTAATAGCATGTGGCAATGAGTCAAAGCTATTTTGTAGGATACCTTGGATTCTATCATCAAGATTTCCTTTCAATGAATCCAGTGAATTCAATGTACTTCTCCAAACCTCTATCATCCTATTTTTTCCCTTGGCTCTTTAGCGTTAGAAAATAGAGAAGAACCCAACAGTCTAAGAGCTAGTGGATTTCCACCACAATACTCTGCTAACTGTTTTGCGAGCTCCATATAACCTTCCATAGGAGTCTTGGATCCAAATGCATGGCAACTTAAAAGCTCTAATGATTCATCATCGTTCAACGATTTAAGTTTATGCACGTGGCAACTCCATGATATGGACCCAAACCATGCATTTATATCTAGAAGCCTAGTTCTTATTATGATCTTGCTTTGTGTATGAAAAGCCCTTGTTCCAAGTAAAGCATCTAATTCGTCATGTTCATCAATGTCATCAAGAACAATAAGCACCCTTTTCACTTGTAAGGCCACCTCAACCTTCCTTGTACCCTCAGATACACTAGATATACTTGCATTGTTTCCCCCTAGAATGTATTTTAGAAGTTGTTTTTGTAGCCCAAGCAAACCATCAGACTGTTTAGAGTGCTTTCCGATCTCTTCAAGGTAACTACTGCTTTCAAAATCTTGCTTGTTTGAGTTATAAATGAATTGGGCCAGAGTCGTCTTGCCACTGCCTCCCATGGCACAAATTGCTAAAACATTATCAACAGATTGCTCATTTTTCAACCAGGTATTGATACCTATAGCTCGAGTGCCCATTCCAATCAAATGTGTTGGAGTACTTAGTAATTTCATATCTAGTTTGCGGTTAAGTATATCAACAATTTCTGCGATAAAGTCTGGTTCAGACCTGCAAGAAAAGAACAAAGAAAATGAACACATTTTGAGCATAGCATTTAATCTTCTTAATGTTTTAACTGCTTCAGTTCTAATGCAAGGAATTCAAATGCTCTAGCAAATGAAATATTCTCCCTGCAACCATTAATATTAACCAACTAAATATGATGAACTGAGGTGTACATAGTAAGTGTATATATATGCTATCTGATTGAATTAAGTTTTCAATAATACAAAGGCCAAAGCCAAACCAGAATACGTGCTATGTGTTGGGAAAATTAGGGTTTGCGGTGGAGATCTGGATACCAGCTAGGATCGTGATATCACTTTCCGAACTGATATTTCTACCCTATGCCTAGGTTACAAGAAATTCAGTCTAGGATAATCCAAGCGACAGGTGGTTTTTCAAGTTACTTACAAATCAAAACTCACTACATAAACTCTCAATCTGTCACTCAACCTAAGCAACTTCTAAACAATACAATTTGATAAAGAACTAGTTACAAAACTCTTATAGACGAACACACAACCAACAAAATAGATGCATTCAACTATCTAACATCAAAGAACCCTTAAGAGAGAAAACCCTAGATCTGATCACTTCAACTAGACGAACGAGTCCCAACACCTTCTCTCTCTTTATTTATATTCTGGATCCAAAATATGGATATAACCCGAACCAACTCGACCGAGATTACAACCCGTGTGTTTCTATAATAGCCTGCATACACTTAACACCCTTACAGAATACAATCTTTACACAATACATCCTTCATAATAAACTACCTTATAATAAATATGAGATTGTAAAAAATAACATCATATTTTCAACATCCCCCCTCAATCGAAATATTTATTTTCTAAAAAAATCAATAAGACCCATTTTATTAGATAAAAATTCATGTTGTTTCAAACTTAAAGATTTTGTGAGTATATCAACATTTTGTTCAAAAGAATCAATTTTTACCAATTTTAAAACACCACTAGAAATTTTTTCTCTAACAAAATGCAGATCTATCTCAAAATGTTTTGTCCTTTCATGAAACACAGGATTAAGAGCCAAGTTAATTGTTGAACTATTATCACAAAAAACAGAAGCAGGGATAAGATTTTTAACTTCAAGTTCAAACAGAATTTTTAAGATCCAAATTATTTCACATGTGATAGAACCTAGAGCCCTATATTATGATTCAGTGGAAGACCTAGAAACAATAGACTGCTTCCTACTTTTCCAAGAAATAAGACAATTATTAAGATATACCATATACCCAGATACAGACCTTCTTGTGGCTAAACACTTAGCCCAATCTGCATCCACAAAACCTTTCAATTCCAACACACTAGACCTAGTTAAAGCAACTCCTTTTCCAGGACTATTTTTTAAATACCTTAACAACCTGAAAGCAATATTTAAATGTGATTTTCTAGGACTATGCATATACTGACTAAGAACCTGAACTGCATAAGAAATATCAGGCCTTGTAACTGTAAGATAGATAAGTTTACCTATCAATTTTTGAAATTCAATTTTATTTTCCAACAATTCATTTTTTCCATCATGATTATCAGAATTTATTACAAAATTTGTTTCCAAAGGTGTGTTCACAGGTTTACAACCAAGCATACCATATTCATGTAACAACTCAAGACAATATTTCCTTTGGTTTAAACATAAACCACTGTCAAATTTAACTACTTTAATCCTTAAAAAATATTTAAGAGTTCCAAGATCTTTGATTAAAAATTGACTATTCATAAAAGACTTCACCTTTTGTAACTCTATTTCACTATTTCCAGTTAAAATAATATCATCAACATATACTAATAATACAGTTATTGAACCTTCAACTTTCCAAATAAACAATGAATAATCACTTACACTCTGTCGAAAACCAAACATAAACAATGAAGCACAAAGTTTTTCATTCCATTTCCTAGGAGCTTGTTTTAGTCCATACAAAGATTTAGTAAGTTTACATACTCTAGTATCATTACTAGAATAGTAACCAGGTGGAAGTGACATATAAACATCTTCAGTAAGATCACCATTTAAAAAAACATTGTTAATATCCAACTGATATAAAGGCCAAGAATGATGAACAGAAAGAGAAATAACAATACGAACTGTTACAATTTTTGCAACAGGAGAGAAAGTCTCTTGAAAATCAATCCCTTCTCTTTGATTATAACCTTTAACAACTAAACGAGCTTTATATCTCTCAATTTCACCATTTGACTTGTGTTTAATCTTATAGACCCATTTACATCCAATTGGTTTTCTGTTTTTACGTAAATCAGTTATTTCCCACGTATTATTCCGATGAAGTGCTTCCATTTCATCATTCATAGCTTTAATCCAATTTGGATCAGAAAAGGCTTCATTATAATTCTTAGGTTCAACAGTTTTATTTAGATTAGAAACAAAGCATTTAGTTTCAGAATCAAGAAAAGAATAGTTAACAGATCTTTCAATACCATATTTATACTTACCTTCAACAACATAATCAACAAACTTAACAGGCATATGAGACTCACGCCTAGACCTAGAGATACATACAGACTGATCCATTGAAGGGGTTAAGATAGACTGACTATTTTCCTCAGATACACTCGAAGAAGAAGGAACATATGAACTAGTAGGAGGCACAGTTGCCTCGCCACCAGGGTTGATAGAATTACTAAAATCAACATCATCCACACCAATGGCTGCATCAGCACCATCCAACTGGGACTCTACTCTCAGCTCATCAAGATTAGTATAATCATTTATATATTTATTATTATCAAATTCATCATAGGAAAAGAGATCACTAGGGCCAAAATTGTTTGAAACCTTATCAACAGAAGTTGATTTCAACTTGTATGGAAAAACAGATTCATAAAATTTCACATCCCTGGATACAAAAGAAGAATTAGTATCCAAACTAAGAAGCTTATAAGCCTTTTTATCAGAACAATATCCTAAAAAAATACATTTTTCAGCACATTCAGACAATTTATCAGAAACATTTGGCTTAACAGCAAAACATAAACAACCAAAAACCCTTAAATAATCAAAACTAGGAATTCTTTGAAAAACAAGTTCCTAAGGTGATTGGCCATTTAAAACAAAGGTAGGCATTCTATTTATTAGAAAAACAGAAGTCAAAACAGCATCTCCCCAATATTTAGTAGGAACTCCTGATTGAAATAAAAGAGATAGAACTACATTGAGAATATGCCTATGCTTTCTCTCCACAACACCATTTTGTTGTGGAGTATAAGCACATGATGTTCGATGTATTATACCCTTTTCAAAACAAAAAAACTTCATTTGATTATTAACAAACTCAGTACCATTGTCTGAATGTACAATATTAACATTAACATTAAACTGATTTAGAAGAATGTTAACAAAGGATTTAAAACAATCAAAAACCTCAATCTTAGATTTCAAAAGAAAAACCCATGTGGCCCTAGTGAAATCATCCACAACAGTCAAGAAATACTTAAACCCCTCAACCGAAGCAAGTCTATAAGGACCCCAGACATCTATGTTGTGACATCCCCAAAATCACGGCCAGAAAAGACCGATTTCATTTATGCTTTTTAAAATAATTTCAGAGTAAATCCTTTTGATTTAAAAGAGTTGCGGAATTTGTTCCCAAAACAAAACGTGATAAAATAATATTTATCAAAGCATTTCATCAAGAGATGCATTTTCATTATATAATCAAAACTCGGGATGTCATGTTCCGATACAAACCATAAAGCATAAACGATAACATTACAAGTCATTCAACAAATATATACATATACAGACTTGTAAACAAAACAACTTGATGATTCAACCATCTTATGCCCTCGCGCCACTACCTGTAATACAAATAAAACTGAGTGGGTCAGGCTTGGGAGCCTGGTGAGCATATAGGGTTTTCAACCCACAATAAATAAATTATATTTAATTTCACCAATCAACACTATCCCGATTACCTGTTCCCGTTATCCTCACTTTACGTCCCTAAAACAACATCTATCTCAAGGGACCTAATCTAGGATTTTCATCGGGACGAACATTACTTCTAAGGGGTTTCCTCAACAATAGATATCCTGAAGGCAACCATGAGGGGGATAGAGTACACCGGTGAACACATCGTTCACAACACCTACAGGTTATGAACCTGCTAGCGTTCCACAAGACTATCTAGAAAGAGTCCGTGGTCGTTATCCATACTCCGCTGAATAACTAGATCAACAACAACAACATCGAGGTCTCTCATCTGTTTATTACACACCAACTATCTACCCATGTTCTACCCAACATATTAGTAGATAAAAATATATATTTTCATACATAGTTTAAAACCTGTATAGCATTTTCATTCAATATATATTCCACATAACAGATGAGGCATACCCACATAACACGTATTTCATAGAAGACAAATCAGATCTATGAGATAGAATAAAGTGAATATACATTCACACATATAACAACAAAATATACACATAACAAGTATATCGTATAAAATACTTCATAGTTACGCGTTAGAAGAAAGTAACTACGCACTTACAAATATAAACAACAATATACTTAATACACTCGAACCATACTTGTATTATTATCGTGTTTATGAAAGGTAGTATACACTCACTTGATCAGAAGATGATCAGACAGCACTACGACTTGCAGAAGTAGTAATCCTCAGCAGATCTGGAAGATCTCTACAAAAATCGAACTTCTCGTGGGCAGAGCTTCGGCTCGGGAACCGCACTTCTCGGGATCTTCTGGATCTCGGGACTTGCTTCAGGGCTCGAGAATAATACCGGGGCTTCGGGGTATTTCTGGCACGCAAATCGATGCAAAACGGGAGAGAGAAGAGAGAAAATGAACAAAAGAACCGGCTGCCCTCGCATCCTATTTATAGGAGGCTGGAGCCTCGGAGTACGCAGGGCGTACTGCTTCCGAAACGTCACTGCATGCGTCATCCGAAGACTCGAGTGCGAATGTCGACATCTTCAGTGTACGTGGGGCGTACACGAGTACGCGGGGCGTACTTCGGATCGGATCGCTGACTCCCCTTCGGATAATGCCGGATTTTCCAATTAAAATTAAATACAAATTATTTAATAAACTTCGGAAATTCATATCTTCTTCATACGAACTCCGTTTTCGACGTTCTTTATATCCACGCGAAGGTGAGACTACACTCTACAACTTTTGTTTAGACTTTGCCAGCTAATTCTGACTTTATTTTTATTATTTATTTTTAATAGGCCGCGACAGAAAAACTTCGTTATAAATTCATAACTTCTTCGTTTGACGTCCGTTCTCGCCTAACTTTTTATCGCTTCGATACCAACAACGAGACCTTCGATCTTCATTTAGATTGCTTCGGCTAAAAACCGCTCGATCTCAAATCGAGTATTTCAGGCTGCATACCGCTAAACCGAAGCTTCGATAAATCATAACTTCCTCATACGAAGTCAGATTTGGGCGTTCTATATATATTCGGAAACCTCGTTTCAACTACTACAACATGAACCAAAGATATTAAGTTTATTTTACACTTAAATTTTGACGCTTATTTTTATTCTTAATTAATCAAACCACATAATTAAGTAATTAAGCACAAAACACATAATACTCAAATCATACACTCTTATTATTTCGAAACGGGTTACAAAGGTTAACCTAGACTATTATATTGCTAAAAATGGCAAGCCTGGAAACACAGGCATTACATATGTGAACCAATTCACCTAACTTAGTTGAAGTATGTTGACTATGTGGAAAGGACTCTCTGGTCTGTTTTGATTTATGACAAACATCACAAGGAGGAAGAGACTCATTTCCAAGTTTTAGAACATTTTTTAAAGATGTCAAATGCCAATTTAGTTTAGAGACACAACACTTAGACAAAATATTTGTTGAAATACCTGAGGGAACATAATCAAGATAGTATAATCCCCCAGACTCTCTACCATTCTCCACCATCTCCTTTGATAGTGAATCCTGGATTTTACAAGTATGTTTAGAAAAAAAAACCTCACAACCACTATCCTTACAAAGTTTATGGACAGACAAAAGATTAACATTGAAATCAGGAACAACAAAAACATCAAATAAAGTAAGATGTGAGGACAATTAAAGATTCCCTATTTTATTTATAGAAGCTGAGGAACCATTAGGATGTTTAACAGAAAGATTAAGTTTAGACACATCTACATCATCTCTAAGTTGTGACTCAGAAGCTATCATATGTTGATTGGCTCCTGAGTCAACAATCCAGCTTTGAGAATCATTTGAACTAACAAAAGAATTACAACATTGAAACACAGATATACCTGCCATGTTTGCAGTAGCAGACACATCATCACTAGCAGAATTCTCACTAATGAGACGAAGAAACTTAGAATATTGTTCATCAGTGAGAAAATGAGCATCACATCCAAGACCAGACTCAGAAGGAACAGATTTGCTATTGTTAGAACCAACAGAAGAAGAATTCACAGAAAAAGATTTGTTTTGATTATTATTATCATTTCTAAATTTAAAATCCTTTGGATAACCAATTAGTTTATTACATCTTTCTATTGTGTGACCTTTAAGATTGCAATGTTTGCATTGTAAACCTTGGTTCTTAGACCTAACTTGATTTTGTCCCTGTTTAAAATCATTAACTTTACTATTAAACACCGAGACTTGTGGTTTTGAAGAAACAGTAGACCCAAGAGACCCATTCTTTTGAAGAGATTCTTCTTTAGAAAGAATAGAGAAGGCGGATTTAACATTGGGTAAAGGCTCCATCAAAAGAATGTGACTCTTAACTTGATTATAAACATCATCAAGGCCACTAAGAAATTGCATTAACTTCATCAATTTAGAATGATCATTAAGTTTTGTACCTGCCTCACACACACATTCAGTTAAACTAGTTAAACCATCAAACTCCTTCCACAAGGAATCTACTTTATTGTAATAATCAGAAAGAGAAGAACCATTTTGCTTTAAAGTGTTAATCTGCTGTTGAATATTAAAAATTACTAACCCATCAGCTTTGTTATATGTTTCAAATAATTCATCCCAAATATCTTTAGCTTTATCTGAATACACATGACTAGCATATATAGTTTCAGAAATTGACCCTAGAATCCAATTACAAACAACAACATTTACACGTTCCCATTTAGAAGCTTTAGCTTTCTCAGTATTCTCAAGAATAATGGAACCATCCACAAAGCCCAATTTATTCCTAGCCTTAAGACCTCTAGACATAGCACTACGCCACAACCGATAATTCTCATTACCAGTCAGTTTAACTGTTATAATAGAGGTTACAGTATTATATAAAGGATCATTAAAGTCAACAGGAATTTCCTTAGGAACACCACTCCCTCCAGAAGTTTCACTAGCCATAGTAAATCACAGAAAACAAACCAAAGAAATCAAATAACAATCCAGATCAAGAATAGAAACAAGAATTCAACAAACAAATAACACTCGTGTTGACTTAAAGTCCAGATGGTCACCACAGTATGTCGGGGCCCAAGACAATCAACACAGTGTAAAAAACAGAACAACTTCAAGAAACAATCAACAATTAACTGATGTACTCAAAACATCAGGATCTCCCACATCTACAGCTAGAAAAGGAGAAAGAAAGGAACGAGAAACCCTCACAGTGCAATAGGCAACCGAGATTGTCGAGATCGACTCCCCGAATCCGTTTCCTTCTAGGGTTTATCAGTGAGGAAATCTGTCCCCAAGAGGATTATTTCAGATTAACAGGGATTGGTCAATTATGTTGCAGAGTTTTAATCTTCAACACAGCAATACTCAGTCAGAACCTGATTCACATCACACCTGAAAGATTAAACAAAAAATATCGCAGTTCAGGATCTCAATAACAAGATTCAAGTTTTAGGGAAAATACAAGACAGAAACCCTAAACTGAACTTGTTCAATCACATGAACAAAAAACAAAAATGAAAAAGAAGATATACCTTTCACAGATCGTCAAGCGCAGAAACACTAGATGACGAACAACCAAGAAGCGACCGTCAGGATCAAAGAACACGAACCTTACAGCTCTGATGCCATGTTAAAACACACAAGACAAATTTCCCAACATCACCATTTCTCATATCAATTTAGGATCAAGAAACAGGTGGTTTTTCAAGTTACTTACAAATCAAAGTTCACTACATAAACTCTCAATCTGTCACTCAACCTAAGCAACTTCTAAAAAATACAACTTGATAAAGAACTAGTTACAAAACTCTTATATACGAACACAAAACCAACAAAATAGATGCATACACCTATCTAACATCAAAGAACCCTTAAGAGAGAAAACCCTAGATCTAATCACTTCACCTGGACGAATGAGTCCCAACACCTTCTCTCTCTTTATTTATATTCTGGATCCAAAATATGGATATAACCCGAACCAACTCGAACCAGATTACAACCCGCGTGTTTCTATAATAGCCTGCATACACTTAACACCCTTACATAATACAATCTTTACACAATACATCCTTCATAATAAACTACCTTATAATAAATATGAGATTTTAAAAAATAACATCATATTTTCAACAATAAAAAATAAAGATGGCCACCAACCCGGTTGATATTAAAAGCAAAATTTGTGCATGAGTTGCTTCTTTTACTTGGCCATATATCAACTACTATGATGAAAGAGAAATTACTATTTTAACTGAAGATTGAGTTGGGTATAGCCATGTGGATAGTCGGAGAATTACAAAGGTCTTGGGTGAAGTCGAGTTGTCGTCTTGGTGCTGTTTTGATTAAAAAATTAATTGTTCGTTGTTTCAGATATTATTGTTAGATTAAATTACACAAATGGTCTTTATAGGTAGAAGTAATTTGTGTGTTTGATTTTTAACTAGTTAGGAGACTGATGTGTTATATATATATATATATATATATATATATATATATATATATATATATATATATATATATATATATAGTACTTAAAAATCAAACACACAAATTACTTCTACCTATAAACACCATTTGGTATATATATATATATATATATATATATATATATATATATATATATATATATATATATAAAGGTCAAAATATTTAAAAATTTTGAATTTATAAGAAAAATAATTAATTATTATAATGAAAATGTTTTTTATCTTTTAAATTTAAATAAATAATTTAAATAAAGAGAAGAAATTAATGAGCTTTAAGTTTATAAAATACTAGGTGTGAGACCCATCTATTATATGAGTTTATTTAAAAAAAAAGTAAATACAAAATTCTAAACATTTGAAAAGTATGAATTTGTAAGAAAAGTAAGAAAATATTGAATTATAAAAATTAAAGTGTTTTTTTCTCTTTTAAATTTAAACAAATAATTTAGATAAATAAATAAAGAAATTAATAAATCTTTAATCTGGAAATTTTGAAATTAGAAGGAAAGTTCATTAATGAAGCTGATATGTATTTATTATTGAATATAAATACTATCTACAATTTAATAAAATGAAAAACCATAAAATGACATGTGGAATAAAAATTAATTTTAAATAACCACAAAGTTAAATGTGGCAAAATAAATGACAATGTGACATGTGGCAAAAAGATCTTTATTTATTATGGAGGATTGAAATTAAAATGTAAGTTTATTAATGAAATTAATATCTATTCATTTTCACATTTATTGCAATTTATTACATTAAAATATTATGTGAAATTTAATAAAATAAAAAACTCATAAAATGAAATGTGGAAAAAAAAAATAATTCAAAATAATCACAAAACAACATTTGACAAATTGAATAAGAATGTGACATATGGCAAAAAAAAACTTTTATTTATTAGAGAAATTTTTTTTTAATTCGAACCGTCCTTATTATATGGTTTTGTTACATGGTTGGTACTAACAAAGATAAAAAATGAGTGTTAATCTATTTTATTTTATTTAATATTTATTTTTATTTTTTTTAATTTAATAATATCATTAATTCGATAGGACCCACCCACCCTCCCCACTTCTCCAGCAAGAATGCTTGCAAACCCCATCTCGTCCCTTTTTCATCTTGCCAACAAGGCAGTGTTTTCTCCGGTGAAACACTGTTTTCAAAATAATCACAAAATAACATTTGACAAATTGAATAAGAGTGTGACAAATAGCAAAAAAAACTTTTATTTATTAGAGATAATTTATTTTTTTAATTCGAATCGTCCTTATTCTATGGTTTTGTTGCATGGTTGGTCCTAACAAAGATAAAAAAAAATGATTGTTACCCTTTTTTATTTTATTTAATATTTCTTTTTATTGTTTTTAATTTAATAATATCATTAATTCGATGGGACCCACCCACCCTCCCAACTTCTCCTACAAGAATGCTTTTGCAAACCCTATCTCGTCCCCTTTTCATCTTGCCAACAAGGCAATGTTTTTTCCCTTGAGACACTGACTTCTCAGGCGAGACTATAAAAAATGTTTTAGAACATTTGAAGCATCAAAACCAATTGACGAAAAAACTTTGAAGCACATACTTTATCACAAACAAAACCCTTATATGAAAACAAATTCTTATACAAAAAATCTGTCCAAACCGATTGCAAATATTTTAGATGCTAAACCTATATCTATACAAGAAACAAGATCCATTTGTTGGAAATCGATTCAAAAAACCAAATTTATCAAACCATTAACAATCTGATTTAAAATCAAGATCTAGTCTAGATGGATGCAAGAACAACCTGATACAAAAAAACCCAAGCTTCGACTTCCTGTTTTTGATTCATCAATCCCAAAAACAATCCGAGGAGAAAGAATGAGAAAGGTTGGGCCAGTATCCTTCCAGTAAGCCTTGCCTTCTCCGACGACTTCCTAGTTTGCATTTTTCTGGTGATGGTCGGTGGAGGTTGTAGGGAATGGTGAGTGTTTTGAGCAAACTCACCATTCATGCTTGGTTTAGAAAAGTGAGCTTTCAAGGTCCGGTAAGTGTGAGTGGCAATGGTCCAGTGAACCACTTTAGCACCGATAACCTTAAATGCAATGAATCTCCATTGTCTCCGAAAGTTTAGTTTGACGAAGCCCCGATATTCTTTGCAATCTCCAAACATGTAAACGCATCAATCAATCACTTTCGCTGCTTCAGTTGGTTGCGTTAAGTAGTGTCTGGTCATCGAAAGTGGTAGTAGTCTTTAGGAAATCTCCCCACCCATCGACTTCTAGAAACCATATCTGATATCGTAGGTGATTTCGACCATATAGACCACTTAAATCTGGTGGTTGCACTTTCACCTTATTTGATTCCAACCACTCATATATGAAATCATCAAGTTCTGGAAGCCCCCATTCCCCCCCCCCCTACGTTTGTAAGTGTGAATGAAGGGACGATAAGGGTGGAGGATGTTGTATGCAACCCTTTTCCCCCTGCACTAATGATTTTCGATGATGCAGATGGTCGCGGTGATGCAGCTAGAAGAGGAGATGGTGACGACATCAATTTTCGTCGATGTGCCACTTCCAATGATATCGACTTTCAGCAATGGTATTCATTGGTGTGAGAGAGGAGAACAAGATTGAAGATGCCAATGGTTGGTGGAGCGAAATAGTGGAAGAGGTTGCAAGTTAGGGTTGGGGGAAGAGTCAACGTGGTGGGTTGAACCTACACATTTTAATTTCTTTTTTTAAATAATTTTATCCAATAAAATACAAAAATAGGTTGTATTCAGGGTAATTTAGACATTTTAAGTCGGTTAGGGACTAAACACGAAAAAAAATCAAATGATAAGGATGATCCGAGTTAAAAAAATGTTAGGGACGAAGTACGGAAATTAACATAAACTATAGAGACTATTTGTGTAATTTACTCTTATTGTTAAGTTTGAAATTTCTTTATAAAAAAATTCTAATATTTTAAATGTCTTATAAAGTTTGGTTATATTTAATAATGTATTTCAATAAAAAGTATTCATATGTTTAGAATTTCTATAAATAAAATAAGTTTATTCTTAAACTTTATTATTAGTAAGATTCTATATCTTTTAAAATTTAACACATATTGATAAATTATTTAACTATTTTGTGTTTACATGTAACTTAAAAAGTCATTTCTTCATTACAAACATGATTATAAAGACATCAAAATCAACATATACATATATCTATCTATCCTATATAAGAAAAGAATAGTTTTTAGGTCACATGATAATCCTTCGGCTCTATAAATTTTCTTTAGGTTAATTCCATTGACATGAAACTTTATCAATCTATCATTTTTATTTATTCATTCGTAAACTAGGTTAAAGAATCGTGTATTAAACAGTTTGATTAAAAAATTATATAGTAAGGTATAAACATCAAACATTTGTAAATCAAAAAATTTGAACAATAGATGATTGAAATAAGGAATGAGTACATACTTTAATCTAGTAGTAAAGCAACATTTTTAACATCCCAAAAATGCCAATACTTTTTTATTTTAAAACATAGTGTCATACAAACATTGGTTTCAAATCCAATCAATATTAATTGTATTTTCAAACATCAGAATATACCAAATTAATTGATGTGGAAAAAGCCATCGGGGGATGCAATGCAGTCAAGTTGGGCCCTTCCCTTTGGAACTGGAAGTACCTGAAAATGTTTAAACCACAAAATCGAAATCACCAAGCTTAGTGAGTTCCCCAAAATACTACATACCGTACATCGAATAGGAAATGCTATGTTTCAATCATAGTCTTATAATCATTATCATGCCATGAGCCACATTCTGGTCATTCCTTGCCATTTTGGGTGACCAAAACCCATGTCTTACAAACAAGTGCCAAGAGCCACCTCCTGGTCTATAATGCAAGTATTACAAAGACATCTAGCATCCTATATATAATTGCCATGGTATAAACCCTAGTCTTGCATACAAAATTTTGGGATCCATATCCAGGTCTTTCATATAATTGCAGGGGTCACCACCTGGTCTTCCTACATGGTACAGTGAATAGTATTACCTAACTCATAAAGTCGACTAAAAACTCATCTTAATGCTACATCGTCCAAAACTATCAGATCTCCTTCAACCAACAAATGGGTGCTAAACACCACCTAATAACCCACACAAGGTAAACCCTAAGTCTATCTTCTAAAGATAGGAACTTGACCAAATGTAAAACCATGCCAAAAGTCAATAGTCAAAGTCAAAGTTAACAACCAACATTGCCAACCAATAAGCCTCACGTCGTGACCAGCCCTTGGTCACATCGTGAGAACTCGCTCAGATTCTAACTCGACACTCTCCATTTGACATCCCCATTTTCACGGCCAGAAAAGACCGATTTTGCTTATGCTTTATAAAAAACAGAGTACCCGTTTTAATAAAAATGTTGCGGAATTTGTTCCCAATAAAACATGATAAATACTTTATCAAAGCATTTCCGAAGTAAAGTATATTTATTCATTTTAAATCATTTGGGATGTCATCGTCAATACAAAAACATAAGCATAAACAGAACTTACATTCATTATCACTAGTGATTTATATCTCCTTAATCTCTCTGTGTAATGTGACTTCATATCAACACATGTGATATAAATAACCTGAGTGGGTCAGGTTGGAAAACCTGGTGAGTACATAGGGTTTTCAACCCACAATAATATAATTATTATGTTTAATCTTCAAACAATTAATCAACCTAATTACCCATCCCCATTATCTTCTTTACTCTTAAGGATCTACCCTAAGAATCAACTATTCCTTGTTCATTTATTCCTAAGGATCATCCTAAGGAATTGGCTCGAAGTCCATCATTACCAAGGTTTATAGATTACAACTGGTGAAAATGTGGTCCAAAACATCTGGTGAACACTTAGTTCAAAAATAACTAGTGAACACACTTAGTTCAAAAATACCTAGTGAACACACTCAGTTCAAAATACCTAATGAGCACCTAGCTCAAAAACACCTACAGGTTACGAGCCTGCTATAGCGTTCCATTGGACTGTCAGGTATAGTATGTGGTCGTCATCTATACTCCAGTAGATGACTGGATCACTGTCAACATTGATGTCTTTCATCGTGTTATCACACAAAAACTATTTCATCTACCCATGTTTTACCAAACACATTTTGTAGATATAAAATACATATACAATTTAAATTATTTAAAACATATATAAAAATATCACCCAGCATAGACAACAAGTATTTTGACAATATGCACACATACCACGTAATTTATATTAAAATACTTCATATCTATGTGTAAGATGAAAGGGACTATGCACTCACCTGAAAACATTGATGTCGTTCTCGAAGTCTGCTACGCCCGAAAACAACTCTTGGTAGTGCTCCCTCATCTCATCCTCCGGCTCCCAAGTCCATTTCGTGCCCTTATGGTGCTGTCATTGCACCTTCACCAACTATACCCTCTTGATCCTCAGATCTTTCGTCTTCCTGTCAAGGATGGCTACTGGTCGCTCAATGTAGTTCAAGTTGTCATATACTTGAATATCCTCTAAAGGCATGACCATAAAGTCATTTTCCAAACACTTTCGTAGTTGGGAGACATGAAAGGTGTTGTTGATCTGACTAAGCTCGGCTGGCAGATCCAGCCGATACGCAACCTTGCCCAGCCAAGCTACAACCCTAAATGGTCTGAGGTACTTAGGGCCTAGCTTGCCCCGTTTCCTGAACCGGATGACACCTTTCGAAGGTGACACCTTCAGGAGGACCATGTCACCGACCTGGAACTCCATGTCTTATCGACACCTGTCGGTGTAGCTCTTCTGTTGACTCTGCGCAGTCTAGAGTCTGGCTCCAAACCTGCTGGATCATCTCAGTAGTCTTGAGTACCACTTCGGTACTCCCCATGACTCTCTGTCCAACATCTCCCCAACATATCGAGGTCCTGCACTTCCTCCCATAAAGCATCTTGAAGGGAGGACGGTCGATTCTGGCGTGGTAGCTATTATTGTAAGAAAACTATGCCAGGGGAAGGTAGGTATCCCAGCTACCACCAAAGTCAAAGACACACGCCCGCAGCATATCCTCCAAGTTTTGGATTGTCTACTCGCTTTGACTGTCCGTCTACGGGTGAAAGGTCGTGCTAAAATGTGGACGAGTACCCAGCTCGTCATGAAACTTCTTCTAGAATCTAGAAGTAAACCGTACATCTCGGTCTAAAATCAATAAAACTGGCACCCCGTGCCGAGCTACTACCTCCCTGATGTAGATGTCAGCCAACTTCTAGGCCGAAATGCTCTTTTGAATCGGAATGAAATGGTCACTCTTGATCAAGCGATCCACGATGACCCAAATCGAATCCACTCCCCGTGCGGTCCTGGGAAACTTTGTGTTGAAATCTACAGTAATATCCTCCCATTTCCACACTGGGATACTCAACGACGGCGTCTTACCATGAGGTGTCTGGTGCTCTGCCTTGACTTTCCTACAGGTCAGGTATCTCTCGACGTACCAGGCTACATCCCACTTCATGTAGGGCCACTAGTAATCAGGACGAAGATCTCTATACATCTTTGTTGCCCCGGGATGGATGGAAAACCTGGATTTGTGTGCCTCCTCCATCAGAACCTGATGCACGTCGCCCGCGTACAGAACCCACACCCTGCGATGGAGTGTCAACAATCCGCGGCTATCATAGTTGAAGGAGGAAATATGACCCACGATATGCTCACTCTTCGAGTGTTCCTCCTTTATAGGCTCCTACTGAGCCTCTCGGATCCGCTCCAACAGTGGAGTCACCACCGTCATCCTCAGGAAGATGTCTCTGATCGGGGCTACGAAAGCCTTGCGGCTAAGTGCATCGTCCACAACGTTGGCCTTCCGCGGGTGGAAGAGGATGTCACAGTCGTAATCCTTCACCACGTCCAACCATCTCCGCTTCCTTATGTTCATATTTGGATGATCCATTAGATACCTCAAGCTCTTGTGTTCTGTGTAAACGATACAAAGAACCCCATAGAGGTAGTGCCACCAAATCTTGAGGGCGAAATCAACTACCCCCAGCTCCAGATCATGCGTCGGGTAATTCGCCTCATGAGGCTTCAGCTACCTCGAGGCGTAGGCGATGGCGTGCCCCCTCTGCATCAATACTATGTATGAACCCGAAATGGACGCATCACGGTATACTATAAAATCCTGAACGCCCTCTGGCAGGGATAAGATCGGCGCCTCGCACAACGTCTATCTCAATGTCTCGAACGCTGCCTGCTGCTCAGGCCCCCAACGGAAAGTCACCGACTTGTTGGTCAGTCGAGTCAATGGGACAGCTATCTTGTAGAAATCCTAGATGAACCTCCGATAGTATCCCGCTAAGCCAAGGAAACTTTGAATCTCAGATGGAGACTTCGGAACCTTCCATCTCATCATGGCCTCTACTTTGGCCGAGTCGACCAGAAAACCGTTCGGGTTGACAAGGTGCCCCAAAAACTGTACCTCACGCAACCAGAACTTGCATTTGGAGAAGTTGGCTTACAAGCTCTCCCTCCTCAGGGTATCCAACACCTGTCGCAAGTGCTCCTCGTGCTACTCCTACGTATTGGAATAAATCAAGATGTCATCGATGAAGACGATCATAGACCTATCCAACATCGGTCTGCATACACGGTTCATGTGGTCCATGAACGCGACATGAGCATTGGTGAGCTCAAACGGCATCACCACGAACTTATAATGACCATAGTGAATTCAAAAAGCAGTCTTCTATACATCGTCTTCTTTGACCCTCATCTGGTGGTAGCCTGAACGCAAGTCGATCATGGAAAACCAAGATGCACCCTGTAGCTGGTCAAATAAAGCATCAATCCTTGGGAGGGGGTAACAGTTCTTCACTGTTACCTTATTCAACTTCCAGTAGTCTATACACATCCGATGAGACCCGTCCTTCTTCCTCACAAATAGGATCGGGGCTCCCTAGGGTGAACTGCTCGGTCTAATAAATCCTTTGTCTAACAGCTCCTGCAGCTGTGTAGACAACTCCTGCATCTCGGGAGGAGCCAACCGATACGGTGCCTTGGCTATCGGGGCCGCACCTGGAACTAGGTCACTCCTGAACTCCACCTGTCTTTCCGGAGGTATCCTAGGCAACTCCTCTAGAAATACGTCTGGGTACTCTCGCAAAATTGGCACATCGCTCACGGTCGCCTTACCCGTCTCTCGGGTATCCATCACATAGGGTACAAAACCTGTGCAATCCTGATGAAGGTAGCGCCTAGCTCTCGCTGCTGAGCACAAAGTGTGTCCACGCTGCGGACTCTCACCCTAAATCACAAACTCTCACCCACTTGGGGTCCTACACACGAACCAACTGATGCTCACAGTCAATCACTACCCCATTAGGGCTCAACCAATCCATGCCGATGATGACCTTGTTCCCACGCAATGGAATGGGAACCAAATCCATGAGATACCGCTTGTCATACATCCTCAAAACACAGTCCCTATAAACCTATGATGCCCTAACGGACCGATCGTCCGCAATCTTGACCTCTAACGGACAATCCAACATGCTCGTAGACTCGGCAAACCTCTTGTTGAGTGCAAGGGAAACGAAAGATCAGGTAGCCCCCGAATCAAATAACACAAACACTGGGATACTGTTCACATGGAACGATCCTATAACATAGTACATGAAACATGAAACATAAATATCAAAACTGACATATAACAAGAGAAAGGAACAGAAAAAACATATCCGTCACCACATTGGGTGCAACGCGCGCCTCCTCGACGGTTAGCTGGAAGGCTCGACTCCTCACCACTAGAGCCTCTGTCTTGCCCTGTCGGCCATCTGTGATCCACAGGGTCGTTGGAGCTGGCACCACCACCGGCGCTGCTTGTACCAATCTCGAGCAGTTGGCCTTTTTATGGCCCTTCTGATTGCAATGAAAGCAAATCAGGTTTGCTGTCTGGAAGATGGGGGTAGGGGCAGTACAATCCTCGCTAGAGTGCCCCGTCTTGCCGCACTTGTAGCAGCCCGATCCCCCAGTTCTGCAAGCTCCCTCATGCGACTTGTCGCATTTCCCACAGCGGCCCCGACCCTGCTGGCCCTTCGACCTAGAGTCGAATCCCTTGGGTTTCTTCCCTGAAACCCCAGTAGCCTGCCTAGTCTCTGCCTTCCTCTTCCTGATGTGCTCTATATCAATCTTCCTTTCCCTCGCCCTCACTATCATGTCATCCAAAGTCGGGCACACCGAGTAGCTGACATATTTTCGGATGTCAGCCCTCAACATCCATCCTAGATGTTTAGCTCTAATCTACCATACAGTTCTCATACACATATGGCAGGTATACAAGGCATCCTTCCTAGATCCCTAGCCCTAGTCTAGCATGCAGTTCTCACATAACATAACATAACATAACATAACATAACATAACATAACATAACATAACATAACATAACATAACATAACATAACATAACATAACATAACATAACATAACATAACATAACATATCATGTATGGGTATCTTGGGGAAAACTTACTTGAGCTCGGCCGATTGCACGCATCACACACCTTGTTCTTTCTCGAAAATCCCTTAATTTTTAAGTTTTAGAAAATTATTTTCTTGTAAAAACTTTTCAAATCCTCGATTTGAGTTCAGACACCCCCGAAGGTATATTCGAATCCCTCAAACTAAGGCTCTGATACCAACTTGCAACATCCCAAAAATCGCGACCAAAAATTTCATTTTTAATTTATTAATTATAAAACCAATTGTCTGAAATCAACCATAGTAACAACTCATAATGAAACCAAGTATCCATAATCAAACATGTCATGATAAACAATGTCAGAGTATAAATCCTAAGGAACATAAGTGCGAAAATCCTGGTGTGAGGCGTTGCATTTAAGTCGGCTCCTTTCCCTTCGAAGAGGAAGTACCTGGAACCAAAACTGAAAACCGTAAGCATGAAGATTAGTGAGTTCCCTCATCATACCACATACCATATAACAAATACAATGCCGAGCATACCTGGGTGTTGGCCTCCCCTTCGGTCTATTTCAACCGGA
Organism: Lactuca serriola; assembly: GCF_051521515.1. NCBI lineage: Eukaryota > Viridiplantae > Streptophyta > Magnoliopsida > Asterales > Asteraceae > Lactuca > Lactuca serriola. The sequence goes on from NC_136414.1 coordinate 68,397,712, forward strand.
TCTTTTCCGAGCATATATGGGTGTTGGCCTCCCTTTCGGTTTGTTTCAACCAGATACTGCCAAGCATATCTAGGTGTTGGCCTCCCCTTCGACCTGTTTCAACCGGATACTGACGAGCATATCTAGGTGCTGGTCTCCCCTTCGGTCTATTTCAACCGAATTTGGGGACTATTTTGTAGGGTTTGGAGCATTCTAACACTCCTAAGGTGTACATGCAACCCTAGAAACCTTGGATCTATGTTTTACTATGATACATGCAAAATTGATTTTCCAAGGTTCATATCCTATCTAGCATACATGGGAACTTTTAATCATAAAAGTAAGCAAGAAAACATACCTTGTAGTAGATTGGATTCCTTGAGAACCTTGTGAGCCTAGCACCTCAAGTATGATGCCTCAAATGTCTCACACAACACCAAATACACTTGGAATAACCTTGAGAGAAATGGAACACTTCTAAAATCGGCTATGCCCTCTTGTTATCACACTAGTGCCGATTTTGGATGCTAACATATTCCTTTTATAGTGTGTCATAAGTAGGGTTACACCATGTAAACCCTAATCTTGACATGGTTCTTCATTTCCATGATACATGGGTTCGAAGCCACCATGGAGCATCCTAATGGGTTTTAGCCCAACTTGATAATCCATGGAGCATTAGCCCACTATAGAAGTATGGGTGATTTACACAATCAACCCATATATTTAATTAGTCTTCTTTTGATCACTTAATTAATTCCAAACTAATTCTTGATCAATACTAATTAAACAATATTATTAATATATTAGAACTTATAATATATTAATAAACCTTAAGTGTTATTTCTCTCATTTTGGTCTATCCAAATGCATGATGCCATGCAACCCAAATGGACCATGCTAATCGGGTCAAGTACATCCCAGAAATAGTTATGAACTTAGACACCTAATCCAACATATTTAACCCCCTACTACAACAACATAACGTATTATCATATAAAGCATAAATATCCTACCATCATACCAAGCTAGAACATAACATAGAAAATAATAACATACTAGACAATTATCACAAAAACAATCATCTACAACAACTCCCAATAATGGGCTGGCATTGTGGCCTTAGAGCCACTTCTACTGGAAGGCAACTCGCCTCAATGCTGCAAAGTAGTTGAACTATCCTTGGCTCGGGAATCAACCCCTCTCAACTCCTACACATAAAATATTCCTTTAATTCTCCTTTTCATATACATGGCCCCATAAGGGTAAATTTTGGTTAAAGACCAAGTCAAAGTCAACGTCATGGTTGAGTCAACTCGCCGAGTTAGTCCACCAACTCGTCGAGTTCCATGATCCATAAGAACCTGAAAATCTCGATCCAACTCATCGAGTTCTTTCATGAACTCGTGGATTTCCCCTTTATACATAGTCGGGACATTTCGCTTGCAACTCGCCGAGTTCCTCCTTGAACTCATCAAGTTCCTCAATCTTCATAACCCAAACCGTGGCCAACTCGCTGAGTCATCTCCTAGACTCAACAAGTTTACTCAATAACAGAAAAGGTTGGGGGTCCACAACCCAACATGCTGAGTCGTATGAACAACTTGTCGAGTCTCTCATGGAATGAATCCATACAGTCGATTTTATTCGGGCTCAATGCATCCAAAACACAGATCTGGTTCACTAGTGTCGATATATCACGTAAAGTTTAAAACTTTACGTGCATGCATGGGTTATTTAGCTCAAAAGCCTTAAAAAAAGTGGTTCATATGATGCATGAGACTCCCATGGCCATAAAGTTGGCACCTTTATGCCATGGAGTCCCTCAAAGATTCTGGATTTGAAGTTATTACCCCAAAACATGCTTGCATCCATGAGTGGTTCCATATGGCCCTAAACTACCCCATGAAGAGATCTAGTAAACAAATAGTGAAGGTATAGACTTTATACCTCAAATGAACTGGAAATGAAGTTCTTCTTCTAGATCCAAAGCTCCTTCCTTCAACCAAGCACTTCTAGCTTCCACTCCTTCAAGAAAATACCAAAGAATCACTCATTTTTCACTCACACACACTCACAAAGCTCAAAATCACGAACTAGGGTTTGCTGGACTATGGGAGGCGACGAAGGAGGCTAGAATGGGGGAGTTAAGGTCTTTAAATAAGGTGCAAACCCTGAAAATTAGGGTTCCACTATGGCAGCCCTACTCATCGAGTTAGGGCTCCCCAACTCGTCGAGTAGACTTCGCCACCTTCATCCAAATCCATTCTTACTCGCCGTTTTTAGGGCCTCCAATTCGTCGAGTCCGTATACAAAAAATGAACAAACTTTTAATTAAATACATACGAGGAACTAGGCCTTACAATTGTACTTTAGACCCTTCACTTTTAATTAATTATATTAATCCCAAAATTAATTCCAGTTAATTTATGATTAATTATTAATTAAATATTACTATTTCTAATTAATATATTATTCTCATAATATATTAATAAACTATTTATTTCAATTTATTAATCTAATAATAAATCAATTAACCTCTCTCTCTCTAAAAGTCATCATGTTCAATTGCTAGGTTTAAGGGTAACCCAAAAGGACTGTGCTACTATCAATTCAAGTATATACCAATTATAGTTATGGGCTTAGACACTTAATCCAACAAACAGTGTCGTAATCATCTTTAGTGTCTTACCGACACACAACCCAATAGCAGATCCCAAATCAACATTTCTTGTAGACACCAACCTATAATTGAAAGAGGAAACCTTAAGGTTACCACAACTTAATAATAAAAATATAAGTATGTAAACATTACTATACTCAGCTCCTTGGATTCCCCATAACTTCTCTTTACTCGGGTGTGGATCATGTGCTTTCGATAGTATAGGCCCTACTACTATTGTCCACACCGATCATTGCCTGCTCCAATTTCCATCCCGTAGTAGCCAAGTCACTTCTCATCGACAATTCTAACGATGTGCCCTACACCACCACATGCCAACACTCTTCCTAACTCAATATGACTCCCACCCCACCATGTTATTCTACCGGAAAGAAACTCATATTAATGCTAACTAACTACATCGTGAATACTATTACATGCAACTAGAATTAAACAGGCTTTTAACTGAAGATATCACACTACAATAGTTGGACTCAAACAAGAGCTACAAAATAGAACTAAGCCTACAGTCTAAGGCCACTTAATTCTAGGGGCATGCAACTTAAAATATTCGTCCGATAGCTAATTAATATTAACAAGAATTCCTAAAATCACAAAGCAGTCGGCAAATAAGAATTAAAAATTAACAGGTCATTCTAGCATATACATGATAATCTCATATTTAAGATAATAAGCAATTTGAACACTTTCCCGTTTTCATCTGGCACCGGCCGAATATACATATTGTGCTTGCAACCACCCTATTCAAACTATTCATTTAGTTTTCATAAAATTTTATTTTAGAAAATAAACTTTAAGCCGAAAACTTGAGTTCAAAACTCACTACAGTGAGCTTGATTCTCTTAAGTTGTGCTCGGGTAGCAACTTGTAGCATCCCAAAATTTTCCAGTAAATTTGAGCTTTTTAAAATAACATAAATCGTCGATTTAATATATTTTATTCAAACAAATGAAATACCAAACCTCAAGATCAATTCAATTTCCAAACGTTTTATTAGGTATAATTCTAAAATTTATGAAAACATAACCAATTCAATATCAATTCCAAAAACCCGCTCGAGCCAGTGTGTACTGTCACGCCCTACCATCATGTGTACCTAAAACAATATTTTGAAGGGAAAAAGTGTAAGCACAAATCTTAGTGAATTCCACACATACATAGTATCATATCATATAATCATTACCCATATATAATAATACAAACGGTATCAACACACAAACACGTATGCATGTCAAAGAACGAATATGTAACAGACATACTCATACTGGGACACAATAGCTAGGCCTGATCTCCCTTGCTCAGTACATCGAGCCCTAGTGACACTTTGTCTAAGCCCGATCCCCCATACCCAAACCCATTGGGACACATTGGCCATGTCTGATCCCCCTTGCTCAATTCATCGATCCTTTGGGACACATTGATTACACGTGATCCCCAACTGGATGTGTCAATTCCTATAATGCATAATCCTCAATACGTAAGGGAAACCTCTAGACTCTACCCCGCCTAGTACTACCTGCATAAACAACACGTAAATAGAATATAGCACAACACAGTGTAGTGAGGAACTCACTTCCAAAAGAAAAGAAACCTCCAAAGCAATTTGGGACTCACTCACACCTTATCATCCTTCACATTCCCTAATAATAACAATTTAAGTTAAATTTAGCTACACATTTACCATAATTATTCAAATAGGAAAATAGGTTAAATTTTAGATTTTTACATAAAATTTAAGCTCTGTTCGGGACCTGTTTTTCCCTCCTTAAACTCTATAGTTTCAAAACTGTATTACATGTAGGTATTTCATGTCAATATCATTTCAGGGACTACTTACACGCACTCATACGATTTTTCTTCAATTTTTGGTGAATTTTACAAAATTGTCTCGCATTGCAGCTCATTCCGGACCAATCTGGGTAAATGGTCGTTTTCACGTCGTGGGAATGTCCAGACAAACGAGTCGCGATGTTGAACCTCTTCCACGACATGGGGACCTATTTTCCACGTCGTGGCTACTACTAGAAGCCATTCATTAAGAACTTAATCATTACAAATCAAAGCTCATAGTTCAAGATCTGATTTTTCTTAATGACTTAATGGATAAAGTTTCCAACTTTATCCATTATGACTTCCCCACAAGATAAGATCTTAAACCCTGAGTCCTTAATATGACCAAAACTAGAGCATGGAGCAAAGGCAGCTATAGCTTAACACTTTTTCCATCAAATAAGACCAAAAAATGGTCACCATACAAGCCTAAGGTTCAGGAGTTGCCCAAAAATCCAAGAACATTCCTTCAAGGGACTTCATCACATGAAATAAGAGAAAAGGATGATAAAGGTGGAGGCTTTATCCCTTCCCAATCTCCATAAGATGCAAGAGATGCAAGATCTAAAGTAGATACACCCTTCCAACTAGTAAACACACATTCTTCTTCTCCCTAAGGTGCAAACCAAGGCTTCAAACTTTAAGAACTCCAAGAACTCATGAAGAACACTTAAATGGCGCTAGGGTTTCGAAATAGGAGGATGGAGGCTGAGTGAAACAAGCTAAACCTAGAGTTAAGGACTTTAAATATAGGTGAAACCCGAAAAATCATAGGCTTGGGCTACAACACTCACCATGTCGTGGCAACCATCATGCCACGTCAGGTGCTCTCCAAAATGTGTGTTCCATGAAATCCATTCCACGTCGTGATCATCCATGCACCACGTAGCGGCATAGGGTTTTTTTTTTCACAAAACCCATCTTTGATCCTCTTAGCTCATTAGCTAAACAGTTCTAGAAAACAGGTGTTACAAAGGCCCCTTTAGTAATTTCACATTTTTTCCTATGAAATCGCATTTGAAAAACAACTATTTCCGGATAAAGTTGCCCCTTGGAACCCCGCAAGGGGGTGCAGCCTCCTTGACACCGACTTTTTAAAAAGCACCGAGATTAATCTATACTAATATAAGTGTACACTCCGCACCTCCAACATTGTATTAAAACTAAGATATAATCTCATTGGAAACATGTATAGATTCCAGTACATAATATGAACTCGTCACACTAAAATCACCAACATGGGAAATCATTAATTATTGAACAAATGTGAGAAGTTGGCAACGTGCTTGATGTGTTCATTGCAAAGAGAATATCCAGGGTGGACAAGATGTCCAACTTTATGAGGTACATACCAGTACCCTATTTCCAAGAACCATTACACAATATTTGTGATTCGTGGATTGGCTATTACAATGTCTTCACCCTTCAAGCTAAATTTGACAGGAATGAAAATGTTCTTCAACCAACTACCCAACAGGATCAACCAAGTGGACGTATGCATAAAGAAGTGAAAGTTTCTAAAGGAAAGGCAATGTCATTCGTGAATGTGGTTTCGGTATATAGAGAGGGTAAACGAGAAATAAGCATACAATTTACCGGCTAACTATTTTTTACACGACTTACAAATAATTTTTTAATATTTTACACGTTTTAGCAATTATCTTCTAGTTTTATTCAAAAAATACTATTGAAATTGTTTTGTGTACACATTTACCTTGGTTACAGTTTGAGGTGGCATCCAGGTGCATGGCTGCCAACTTGAATTCAAGATAACATCATGGAAGCCTTCATTCTTACACATTACTTGCAAGTTTCCAATAGTTAAGATTGATACATCCAAGAATGACACCTATTTGCATTGTGATCCACTCCACTAGCCTCCTAAATAATTATCGTTGTTTTCTTCTCTTCTGATGCCTTCTTTTTTCTCCTTCTCTGTCACTAATTCCTCAAATATCACTTATTTGTCGTCCACCTTCATATACTCCCATATTTTTCTATCCATGTTTCTGTTCATTTCTCATCTTAAAACGAGCAAAAATAAAAATACAACATAACTTCAATCTATAATCAAAATAAATTAATAAAAAGCTAGCTACACCACTTTTAGAAAAAATGGTTATCAAAGAAAAGAAAACAAGGTAGCTCATCAGCTTTGCCTAGGGCTGCAACGAATGTTTGAGTTGTTACATAAAACGGTGTCTACCAATCACTCTAAAATCATAAATAAGGGAAGACTGGGCAACAACTCAAATTAAAGGACGAGGAATTATAAAGAGAAAACAAGTTGATAGGCACAAAAATTTGCTACCAGTATCATATAAAATATACTTACCACCAACTTGTCTAGCCGGTAAAAATTGGTAAAGATATATACCAATTTATTTTAATTTTCAATTATAAAGGAACTTTTCAGTTTTTTTTTTTTTTTTTTTAGTTTAATGGCTAATACCATGCTTTTAAATTTGTAAACAATAAACACATATCACAATTGAAATATACGATTATATATAAGAAATGAATTGGTTCGGTACAAAACATGTTGGTTTTCTGTGGTACAAATTTGACAGTCCTATTCATTTATATAATAAATATAAAGGTTAGTTTAGGTTAAAGGATTTAAGCAGCAAATTGATTTAAATTTAAAAAAAAAATTGGTATTTCATGCCAAAACAGAATGATTAAATGTACATCCTTAGAGCCAATCGGAATACGGGTCGTCTCTGTAAGCAAACGGCTCCATATATGATGTTTTATAGTCGCTCTGATGAGATTTTCTCCATCCATGTAAATCTATGACAGTGTGATATAAAGATTAATCAGTATTTGCAGCTTAATCTAGATGAAAAGCATCAGCTCAATGTGGGACTTACCTTTACGAGGAATATTATCACCAACTAACATATTGAACCAATCAGGAGTGGTTGACTTGAAGTAATCGCGACGACAAAGATAGTAGCTTCCTGTAGCCAGCTCAAATTCAGATAGAGCTCCTCCAATAATTTCTTCCTCTTTCTTGTAATCTTTGTAGTATTTTGGCTCTACTTCATCATCATCATCCATGAACACAAGGCTGACACCACACCTGCTTACCATCCATCCATCCCCCACAATGATGGACACATTGATTTCATCTCCAGCGTCTAATATGTTCCCTATGGGCCAATAGCTAAACCATCCAGCATCTTCTCCAACTTCCACATTGGCATAGATCACAGGGTTATACATCCAAGTAAGGCCCTTGCTTGTATTGCTGACTTTGGCAAACAAAGCCCGCGTATATTTATCCCTGTATGATGCAGATAAAGATATGCCTGATCCTCTGTATGACGCGGTTATGTTTAATCCACAGATTCTGCCATTCTCAGGACAAGAAGGCACACGAAAGGATAAGAATGCAGACAACGACATATATTTGGGCGTTGGCATGCTTTGATCCCTTATGCGTGCCAGATATGTGCTCATTATACCATATTCATACAGCACCTGGTCAAACAAATAGAAGAAATATCAAGTTATTCATAAATAAATCAGTTTTTTTTCAGTGTCAAAAAGATGTCTTTTTTTTTTTTTGTTGTTGTGCTTATTCATGCATGCAGGAGAGAGAGAAAGGTACCGCTCTATGCGAACGGTATGTTGTGAAATCATCACATATGTGCATCTCCTTAGTATCATGATATCCTTTGATCCATTTCATATGTCCTAAATCTGCTTCATCAAGATATTCTAATGGCACCAATTTGAAAAGGCCTTGAATTTCATACAAGTTTCCACAACCGAGATATTCAAATTTCCGCAATCTGAACCCAGCGGATTCGAATGTTATTTTCTCCAGTGAAGAACACCAAGATGTACACAACTCTTCTAGAGTACTTGGGAGACAAAGGAGGTATTTTATATTTGGACAACTACTCACATCGAGTACACGAAGCATTTTAAGATTGGTAAGTGGCGTTAACGGATTACTGCAGCGATAGAGAAACAAAAGCTTTAACGAGTCTGGAAAAGGGACCAACAATGATGCTTGCATTCCTCCATCTTTCCAAGGTTGATTACACCCTCCAAAGTCCAGTAGAGAAAGCTTCTTAAGACCTCTGATGGTTTCCAAAACATGAGTCAGACTGAGACGGAAACAGTACGAGAGAATCAAAGTCTCGAGATTAGGAAGTCGGGAAAGATGGCGGATATTGACAAGATTGAAGGACCATTTAAGATTTAGGATCTTCAGCGAATTAAGAACCTATTCAAAGAATACAAACATAAGGTGTTAGAAAGTTGGGAAGCTAAAAGGTCAAGTGACAAAGAAGACATCAAATTCCTACCATGGGCGGTTCAAACTTTTCCAGAAATCCATAGCTCATATGTATAGCCACCAAGCTGCTCCCAAATAAGCTGGATGGTATTTTTTTCAAACGAAAACTAGTCCAATACAACCATCTCAATTCTGGAAAATTCTTGTAGGACCCCTTGAGTTCCACATGTTCTAGCTTGAGCAATTTCAGTTTGTCCATTTTTGCAAGTGTAGCTGTATCAAGGGTTGATGGCTGCAAATTTAGCATTAAGTTAATTAATTAGTACATAAAATATACTGAAATATGAGTACCACAGTCATTCACATCTTTGGCTTACATTTGATGTCATCCCTTCGTGGAGCTTTTGCATGTCAAGTGCTAGACCTTCAATTGTTTTTGAACCCTAACGGAGAAAGACATGAAATGAGACAAGGAAAGTTAACATAGGAGGTTCATGTCAAAGGGTAAGAAAGTAAGTTTAATGATACAAATAACTAAGAAGCATCATACCTCTCCGTTTCTCAACAAACGATAAGATTCATCAGTTTGTGAGACTCTACTACGTGCTGCAGGATCTCTGGACTCTTGAAGGACTATGTTTCTTGCCATCTCTTGAAGCAGTTGATGCACCATCAATTTTTTACTTGGTGAGATGGTAAGAAGGCATCTATTAATGAGGGTCCTGATCCCAGCCTTTGCATGCCATTCATGCTCCAATATCTTTGCCACATAACCCTCATATTCACCAACAAAGAAAAAAACAATGTGCAGAAACAGCTGTTTGTTACTGGCATGTGGTAGTGAGTCAAAGCTCTTTTGTAGTATAGCTTGGATTTTACAATCAAGATCTCCTTTCAATGAATTCAGTGAGTTCAATGTACTTCTCCAAACCCCTATCATGCTATTTTTCTCCCTTGGCTCTTCAGCATCAGAAAATAGAGAAGAACCCAATACTTTAAGAGCTAGTGGGTTTCCACCACAATACTTTGCTAACTGAACTGCAAGCTCCTTGAAACCTTTCATAGGAATTTTGGATCCAAATGCATGGAAACTCAAAAGCTGTAATGATTCATCATCATTCAACAATTCAGATTCTTGCACCTCACACCTCCAAGATATGGATCTGAACCATGCACGTATATCTAAAAGCCTAGTTGTTATTATGATCTTGCTTTGGGTACGAGAAGCCCTTGTTCCAAGTAAGGCGTCTAATTGGTCATGTCCATCAATATCATCAAGAATGATAAGCGCCCTTTTCACTAGTAAGGCATCCTCAACCTTCCTTGTCCCTGCAGATACATTAGATATACTTCCAATATTATTTCCCCCTAGAATGTCTGTGAGAAGTTGTTTCTGTAGCCCAAGCAAACCATCAGACTGTTTAGAGTGCTTTCCAATCTCTTCAAGGTAACTGCTGCTTCCAAATTTTTGCTTGTTTGAGTTGTAAATGAATTGGGCCAGAGTCGTCTTGCCACTACCTCCCATGCCACAAATTGCTAGAACGTTATCACCAGATTGCTCTTTTTCCAACCAAGAGTTGATAGCTATAGCTCGAGAATCTATTCCAATTAGATGAGCTGGAGTACTAACTAGTTTCAAATCTAGTTCAGAGTCGATTGTGCCAACAATTTTTGTGATAAACTCTGTTTCAGACCTGCAAGAAAAGAATAAAGAAAATGAGCACATTCAGAGCATGCCATTTAAACTTCTTGAACACTTTAAGTTGCTTCAGTTATAGTGCATGGAATTCAAAATGTTCTAGCAAATGTACTATTCTTCCTGCAACCATTACCAACCAAATAAATATGATGAACTGAGGTGTAAATAGTAAGTGTATATGCAATCTGATTGAATTAAGTTTTCAATAATGTGAAGCCTGTGAAGGCCAACTGTATATACACTCGAATTGAATGAATCAGGATTGGGCAACATGCCAAGATGGACAGGTTGTTCAGGCTTTTTCCATTGGTTGGCGTGTAGGGCCAAAGTCAAACCAGAATACCTGCTATGTTATCAGTGTTTAATTTTAGTTTCACTTCTCACTCATTATTTCACATCATATACACATGTGTGAATATATGCATATTCTATATTTATACCAAACCATTAATAAGTAAAGAATAGAATGGCATAATGTGTATACATAAGTAACTAAACAGCTATTTGTCTGATCAAGTAAAATTGCAATCTTCACTATAAAGAACGTTCAATTATCATGCCAAATGTATCCGGAGACAAGGAGCTAAGCAAATGAACTATGTGCAAAAGTAAACCAACAACTTAGACTACTATGGAAAAGGCCATACAATAACATGCCATGAAATAAATACACAGCTAAGCCTCCAATCATCAATCTGGTTTTGCTCTTTGCATTAATTTAAAGCAATATGAGCCAAAGAAACTTTCATGATTTGATGTTTTAATATGCATACCTGAACTCGATCGTCTGCTAGGTAAAATTACGATTCCTTATCATATTTAACAATCTCAGTTAACTAATCAAAAAGATGTTTCAAAGGATTAAACAATAAACACGAATAGAGAAAGCATACCCCGAATAAACCATTCCGGTCAAATCAGCAACATCTGCAAGGGCTGCCTTCCATCGATTGACATTATACTCTGTCCATTTTGACCCTTCTACTCCTTCCTCTACTTCTATTGCAAAACTTCGTCTCTGGTTCCTGACATCTGAGGGATCGACATGGTAAAACACCGGTAAAACAAAATGATTAAAGCTCAGCCTTTGCTCAAGGATCAACAGCAGCTCGTCAAGGCACCATCTGGAATTCGCATACTTCTCTGACAATACAACTATAGAAGCCCTAGATTCTTTGATTGCTCTCTCGATTTCCGGCTTCAGTTCTTGACCTCTGTCGATATTATCATTATCCCTAAAAGTGCGAACTCCTGCTCGTTTTAAAGCTGCATAGAGATGATCTGTAAACGAATTACGAGTATCTTCACCTCTAAAGCTTAAAAAAACGTCATGGCAGCAGGTATGATTCAGCAGAGAAGAAGAAGATGATGATGATGATGAAGCAGACGCCATTGAAATTAGTGAGATGAGAGAACAAAGAGGAGTATAAAGGCATCAAAGTCAACTCAGTCTCCGGAGAATTTGAGGTGTTCGGTGAAGTTGGGTTGTCGTTTTGGCACACTACATTTTCTACGCGTTTGTTTCGAATACTTAATCAAAAAATAAGAAAATTGTTAAACTAATAAAAACACTAATTACTTATCTATTTTTTTTTTTCTTTTTTACCATTTTTTTTAACCGGCAAATACAAATATATTAATCTACTCCTAAACTAACACCTAATTTCATCTATATCCACGACGGGACTTGAACCCTCGACCTCAAAGAGGGAGGGCACCACTTGATACCGTTGGGCTAGAAGCCCTTTTTTACCAAATGACTTCTAGCAGAGATGGTCCCTTGTAGGTTCAATTAAAAAGACAAAAAAAAACCATTTTTAACCAAAAATTAACGGTTGTTTCGAAACAGCCTCTAAAACAGTAGACTTTTAGGTTTGTTTAATGTTTCGCTTTTTCACATATTATTTCGTGTTTTCGCCTATTGTTTCGGTTTTACTATAATAAAATAAAATAAAATAAAAAATCATTTTCTGGACTAAAACTTTCGGTAGTATTTTATCTACGGTATTTTCTTAAGTTGGGCTACGATTTTCCTTTTTTTTCTTTTTTGAAAAAAAAAACATTAAATGTGAACTATAATATATTTATATACAACTTACAAACAAATTAAAAAAATAATAAATAAATAAATAAATAAATAAAACGTAGGCTTCATACGAAACCTATGGTGTATAAGTACACAATGCACAATATATGCATTGTATACTTGTACACCGTAGGTTTCGTATGAAGCATATGGTTTCATATTTTTTTGTTTTTTTTTGAAAAAAAAATATACGTATAAAAACAACTCCTAATCAGTAATACGGTAAAATTTCTTCAAAAAACGAAAAATAACTCGTTGTTCTTTGAAGGCTCCATTGAGAGAAAATAGTAGATAAAATCAAGAAAAAAAGTAGGTCAAATGACTTAATTTGAAAAATAAACCATTATATATTATGAGTCGATGCACCCTGCAAGAGTAGACAGGCCAGGAAAGAGTGGCTCATTCATTGTCCGAAACAGTAATCAAACTTAAAAAATTTCCGCTGACCGTGGTCAAATTGTGTTTGACAGTAGATGGTCCTAATCATCTTCGGTTTCTTGGGCTATTTTGGAAAATATGAGTATTTTTTTTGCTAAAAATGAATAAGTCATTAAGGATTTAGACTAATTTAGTAATTTTTTCTTAAAAAATTAATTAGTCATTGTTTAAGATTTTCTTGTTAAGAAAAAGTATTCATATGTTTCTGTATTAAAAAAAATCAAACATTTTAAATGTCCTAAAATTTAGTAATTTATTTCAATAAAAAGTATTTATATGTTTAGATTTTCAATAAAAAATAACTTTACTCTAAAAATCTATAATCAATGAGATTCTATATTTTTAAAAATTTGAACACATTCATAAATTATTTAGCTATTTTGTGTTGATATGTAACTTAAAATAATAATAAGTTCATTAAAATAAATACATTAAAATCATACATATATAGGGACATCTATTTTATCTTAAATGATAAAATATTTATTTTTTTGGCCACATGGCACTATTCTACAACTTCATAATTTTTCTTCGGTTAATTCCATTGGCATTGAATTTTAATAATCTATTATTTTTTTATTCATTCGTTAATTAGGTTAGAGACTTATGTATTATATAGATTGATTAAAAAAATTATATAATAAGGTGTAAACATTAACATTTGGAAAACGAAAATTTTCAATAATATATGACTTAAATAAGAAATAAGAAAGTACTTTAATCTAATAATAAAGCAATATTGTTGAAAATATTTAAAAAGATTGTCTTAAATCACAAATTTCCATACATTTTTTTAATACAATTTTGAAAGTTATATTGGTAAGTCTACCATTAAAAAATACTATAAAATGTTACCATTATAGACCTCAAAAAAAATGCTTAAAAAGGTTAAATATCTTTGATTTCAATAGTGGCCCGCTATATTTGAGAGTGCCTTGACAAAAAAATATCCTTCAAAAATATTTTCAAAGTTTATGTTATATAATATTACTGTTATATGTAACTACGATGAAAGGAAAATGGTATAATTCACATTTAAATGAAAATAAATTACAAATCTAAAACTAAATTGTAAATAAAAAAATAAAAAGAAAAAAAAAACAACAACAACAACAAAAACAAAAAAAAACAAACTAACTAACTAACTAAAAAAACAAAAAACGTTTGCCTCCCGATAAAATGTCCATATTGCAAGTAGCTAAAATGAAAGTAAAATGGTTTATTTAACATTGAAATGAAACTAAAATGTTAGAAATATATTAAAATAAAATTGTAATATTATCTTTGACATTGAAATGAAAGTAAATGGCTATAATTGACATCAAAAGGAAAGTAAAATGCTATAATTGTAACGACCTAAATTTGCTATCATTGTCGAGGTCAGGGTTTCGTTAAGTTTTCTTCTTAAACTAACCTTTTTCTAGGTTTAAAGTTGAGTTATCAAGGTCAAAATGTAATAAAATGATTCTTGAACATGTACATGAGTTTAGGAGTCACCTTGTCATATTTTGAATGCCTATATTGTAACTTATGGGGTATTTAACTGAGGATAACCCAAAAAGTCATATTTGTAACCCTAATTGCAGCTAACAACTTCCATTTAAGAGAGTTTGTGAGTAATGTTTCCTTGCTTGAAGATTAGAAGTAATCAAGAAGTTGGTGATTTTGAGGTTTTTTTTTGGTGGTTTTTGAAGTAGTGTAGCGGTGGTCTCTCCTCATCATCCTGCTCCTAGAATTTCCTAAGATTTGTAGAGGTATTAATTGATTCCTCAACTCTCATTTATTATTTGGGTTTAATAGGAACATATATCCTGGAGGTTATGCACAAATATGGTACTTTTAGAAAAAGTTTGAAATGTAGATAGAATTGTTGACTTGTCTTGTGAGGGCTATAGAGCCCAATCCAGTCTGAATTAGACAATGGACTTTACAGACAAAATTGTAAGAAGTCGACTCTAGTTTCCAAGGACTATGATATCAGTCCATTTGAAGTTGGATTATGTTTTATGCTCAAAACATTGAACATGGATTAGGCTTGTGAAACTTTAAAAAATATGAAAATTAGATTTTGTTTTTTGTTTTGATTTCTCATTTTGTATTGAGCTTTTATGAAATTGTTTATGGTGTTCATTAGTGGTGTTGGGTGGATATATTTATGTTTTACACATTAGTCTTGGTCCATCCTTTTTAGAGTTAGTCAGGAACTTACAAATCTTGACAAGTCATTGTTTGATAAAAATTAGTCTAGCTTGTCTGTGTATTTCCATGCTAGTGATATGTTCTGGAAAACATGTTATCTTGTTATAGTATGTTAGTAGGATGTAGTGTATGCTAGATGATAATTATTGTGGTATATTCATGCTAGTTTATAGTATATGGATTATTGTGTTATGTTGTAACGCCTGATTCCTGATACACATTTAATTATGATTTATTGATTTTTATAGAACAACTCGACGAGTTGGTAGCCCCAAACGCATCAAGTAGAGACAAGGAAGGGATGCGGGTTTTAAGCAATCTACTCGACAAGTGGAGAGACCTCGACTCGGCGAGTAGGTCTACTATAGTGAAATCCTAATTTCAGGGTTTTGCACCCTATTTAAGCATCTTAATCCCCACTTTATGGCCTCATTTATAGCCTCCAAGTCCCAAACCCTAATCCATGAAATCCTAGAGCCTTGTGTGAGTTTGTGAGCCATTTTAAGTGATATTTGTGTGATTTGAAGCTTATAGAAGAAGAAGAAGAAGCTAGAGGGCTCCAGGAGAAGGTTGTAGATCCAGAAGCAACATCTCATCCTCTTTATTTTTTGGTAATCAAGACTCTAACTTGCCTAGTAGTCTCTTAGATCTCCTTATTTTCACTTTATGAGGGTTTTTGGTCCAAGAAGCTTAGCCCTTGGGGAATGGACATCCCAAGTGAATTACCTTTCAGATTTGGGTCTAGAAGGGGTTTCATGCAAACTTTATGACCATGGAAGCCCCATGCAAGATTTAAGGTGTTATCATGCCCTTTTAAGCCCCAAAAGGTCATGCATGGAAGGAAAGCATGAGACTTTACGTGTTCATTTGGTGTCTAGGACCTAGATCTCGGTTTTCGTGCTTTGGTTTGGAGTATTATGGCTTTTGGACAAAGATCTATGTCCTAAAGAACTAGGGTTTGAGCTAAACCCATTAAGAAGGACTGTTAATGGGTAAAGTTGGAAACTTTACCCTTAAGAGGGCATTTCCAGTATGTAGAAGAAGTATGGAGTTTGGATCTGGAGAGTAGAGGCTTAATTTGTTAAGATGGCCCAAACAGACAGAGGAACTCGTCGAGTCCATAAAGGAACTCGACGAGTTGAGTCGTTTTGTCCCATTTCTGATTATGGTAGAAATCGACGAGTCTAAGGATGACTCAACAATTTGATTTGCTAAATCACGACTATAAGTAGCCAGATAGAACTCGACGAGCCAGGGGGTGAGTCTGCGAGTTGGATCGTGATTTCAGGATTTTTGAGTTATAGAACTCGACGAGTTGATAGGTCAATTCGGCGAGTTGGGTAAACCCAGAATATTGACTTTGACCAAGGGTAAAATGGTTATTTTACCCTTAGAAGGATTCTCAGTTTTGACTAAGTGATTATTGTGATAATGATAGTCGGGGAGTTGTTGGAGCAGCCATCAGAGATTCCTCACACGAGATGGCATCAGCCAACTTAAGAGGTGAGTTTCTTTCAGTAGGAACGGATCGAAGGCACCAATGTCGGCCTGTGTAGAGTAGCTAAGTGTGGGCTGGGCCCGTATCTTAGAATTATTATGTTTGGTAACTATGTGTGGGCTAGGCTCGTATCTTAGAATTATTATATTTAGTAGCTAAGTGTGGGTTGGGCCTGTCTCTTAGACTTTTTTATGATTAGTAGCTAAGTGTAGGAAGGGCCCATATCTTAGTATTATCTGAACATGTTTATGAACTGGTAGATCATAGTTATACTTGTTGTCTGTGTGATACTTGTATGGCCCGTATCTCCCGGATAGCGGAGCGTGGCCGAGGCCCGTACCTCCTAGCCAACTAAGTGTGGGTGAGGCCTGTATCTCCTAGTTAGTAGAGTGTGGGCGAGGCCCATATCTCTGGGATAGTTGAGAGTGGTTGAGGCATGTATCTCATAGTTAGCCGAGTGTGGGCAGGGGCCCGTATCTCCTTGAGTGTGGGCAAGGCCCGTATCCCCTAGTTGCATGTTATATGTTATGTGTATGGTATAGGGTAGTTTGGGGAGATTCATTAAGCTTCATGCTTACATTTTTTAGTTTTGGTTTTAGGTACTTCTGGTAGCAAAGGGAAGAGCTCGGGATGATTGCAGCGCACACACTATTTGTTCAGCCTGGGATGTTTAGACTCTGATATTTTGACACATGATTTTGATACAGTATTTTGTTATAATGATTTGAGATACATTACTTATGATTTTATGATATGATGAATGGTATTTATGGTTTGATGAATAATTAAAAACAAAATTTTTGGACCGTATTCTTGGGATGTTTCAAGTTGGTATCAGAGCCTTGGTTTGAGGAATTCAGACACACTCTCAGGTGTGTCTGAACTCAAATTGAGGACTTGGTATGAAAATTTTCAAAAGAAAATCATTTTCATAAAAGGGAACTTTGAACAGAGAAAAGAATTTCGAAAAGAGAAAAGAATTTTGAAATGACAAAAAGGGTGTGGTGCATGCAATCAGCCGAGATCAAGTAAGTACTCCCAAATTACCCATACAATTTATGTTATGATATGTTTATGAGAACTGCATGTTAGATTAGGGCTAAGGATCTAGGAAGGATGCCTTATGTGCATGTTATATGTGTATCAACTTTATGAACTGCATGCTAGTACAGATTAGTCAATGATATGATAGTCTGATTAGGATATGCTTGATTAGGTGTACTCAATGCTCGAATGCTACTTGCTTTGTGCTTTTAGGAGTTTTAGTTATCTCTAACTAACGTAAACGAATACGTTAAGGTACATATTGTGAGGACTAAATAATTTTAGAAGGTTAGGTTTAGCCTTATTTTGCAGCTCTCGTTTGATCTAACCGTTGTAGGGTAGGACCTCTCATTCGAAGAATTATCTAGTATTAGTGATATGTAATGGTATCCACAAGCTGGATAGGGGGAGATAGTAGGGACTTCTTATGCAGCTGATGGCGGAGAGTGCGATGGTGATTACCCAAGGGCAAGCCTAGGATGAGATTAACGTGTGGAGTAGTAGTAGTATAAGGGACTTGGTGAAGTCGAGGCAGTTCTTGAGGAAAGTACGAATAGATGTGGAAGGTAGTATGGGCCCATACTACTGAAAGCGGTGGATTCGTACTCGAATCGGGGAAGGCTGAGATGAATCCAGTGAGGGATCAGGCTCGGGCTATGAAGTGCTTTTCAATATGGTGGTATTACGCACTAGACCAGTCAGTAGTTCAGGCGCCGATGAGGGATCAGGCTCGGGCTATGGAGCTGGGCAACTAGATGACCAGACGAGGGATTTTATCTCCTTTGAGATCACGCGCAGTATTCTGGATCAGACTCCTGTGATCTTCAGCACGATCAAGGAGTGTATTGGAGATTTTAGAGGAGAGACTGGGTGCCTTCCGCAACGAGGAGGCGGCCATGATGGGGTCACACACACTAACATTCAGGGAGTTCAGAGCTTGTGGAGTTCCTGATTACCATCGGACTCGAGACCGCATTACGAGCACCAGATGGTTGGCTGATGTCGCCAACTCATTCCGCACCAGCAGATGTCCCGAGGGGGACAAGGTCCGATTTGCATCCTGTCTTTCTAAATGATAGGGAGTAAGATTCGTAGGAGGAGGTCGAAGGTAGATTCAGCTGCAAGATGTTGGAAGATATGATTGCTAGGGCTCGAGAGAGAGATTTAGATTTAGAGATGGAGATGGAGATGGAGAGGAAGAGGAAACCAGATGGGGTTCAGTCATGGAATGCGGGCAAGAAGCCCAAGGTAGATTCCCAAGGGAAGGGCCGAGGCATTGTGGCAAGTGTGGTAGGACACATGATGGGGTATGTAGGGCAGGTAGTTCGGGCTGCTTTAAGTGCGGCCGAACTGGACATTTGAGCAGAGATTATACAACTACTACCACCACCACGATAGTATCAAATCTGATTTGCTTTCAGTACAATCAGAGGGGACACAATCGGTTCCAATTCCCGAGTTTAGCAACAGCAGGGCAGGTAGCAAGACCCACTTCTACTACATTGAGTATTACAGACGGCCGTCAGGACTAGGGTGAGGCACATGTGACAAAGATTAGGGCCTTTCAGTTGACTATAAAGGAGGCACGAGCAGCTCCCGACGTGGTGACGGGTATGTATCTTCTCTTTATTTCTTTATTTGTACCGATTATTGCTTATGTTTATGTGTTTTGTTATAGGATCGTTCTTAGTGAACGGTATATCAGCTTTGGTACTGTTTGATTCGGGTGCTACCCAATCTTTTTTGTCGCTCGCCCTCAGCAAGCGATTCACTGGGGCTCCAGGGGAGCTGGATTGCCCACTTGACGTAGAGATAGCAGATGATAGGACCGTTCGGGTCGCGAAGGTTCATCAACAATGTACACTGCAGTTGATTGATGAGCAGTTTTCCGTGAATCTTGTCCGTGTTCCCCTATGAGGGAATAAGGTTATAGTTTGTATGGACTAGTTGAGCCCCAATGGGGCAGTAATCAATTGAGAGCAGCAGGTAGTGAGAGTTTAGACTCCTAATAGGGGAGGGTTAGTGATTCAGGGCGAGAGGCCATAGGGTGGACTGACCCTATGTTCAGCAGCGAGAGCGAGGCGCTATCTTCAGCAAGGTTGCGTAGGCTATGTTGATGGGTTTTATGTACTCTAACATTCCTATGGTGCACATACAAACCTAATGCTTTGAATCTAAGTTTTCTCTAATTATACATATGATAAGTTATAAAACAAACTTGAAGATCGATTAGATCTTTGTAACAGGTATTGCGATGAACACAAAAACAATAAATAACACAAATGTGGATCAAAATATGTTGAATGATTAGATCAAACATTCCTCAGCAGAGCTCGACTAAGAACTTCCGCTGTAGAGGATTTAGGGTTACAAGAACGATAACAATAAACTTCTAAATAATTCTCTGATCGATCTATTCTTCCGTTAACTGCTAAGATGCATGCAAGCACCTATATTTATACTAAACCCTATTAAACTCACGGATGGACACGCCCATACCGGAGATACAAAACGGACTAGCTAACGAGCCCAATAGACGCAACACTATATACAAAACACGACCCAACAATCTCCCCCTTTGCGTCAAATTGGAGCGAGACTACTTCTTCTTCTTGCTTGGGCCAGCAGCGGGAACTTTCTTCGTAGTATCAAACAGACGTGAGATTAGCGCCAGGATAGTCTGTCTTAACCGAATGTACCATTGAATCATGTCATCAAAGTACTTGACATCATCCGCTGTGTTCTGCTTGCATCTGTGGATGATCCCCAAAACGTGCTCTAAACATGCAGTGGTGTAGAGGTGTTTATCAGCCAAGGCGAAAAGACATTTCTGTCCTTCATTCCTGGTAAACATGACCGAGTTCCTCTTCGGATGAATCTTACCCATCTGCATCAGATTGAGATCACTGGTAGAGCCAACAGGAGATATTGTAGGTTTCTTCTTAAATACGCTCGCAATCTCCTGATCCATCAGTGCAACTTCCATGATGTAGCACACGAGCATCCTCTTGAAGTGGTCGATGATCGGACCGTATTCAGCTTCGTTGGTGAGGAGGATGTTGTGAAAGATAATCCAATCATGGGGATTAAGATTGGGAAGATCTGCAAGGGAAATAACATGTTCGGCTTTGGCAGATCCTCGAAGTACCTTGAACCGAACGTTGATGAAGTTACCTTCACTGTACGGCTTCAAGACCCGAACGTTGACAATTTTCTGAGTGCTCCAAGTCTGATATTGGGGTTGAGCAGCCTTCAGATAGAAATTAATTAAGTCCCGATCAACTTGTGGATGAGGATGAGGGAACTCTGCAACGTTGGAGAAGGCATGAAAGATAAACGCCTTTCGGGTCAGTGGCATGTCGAACTGTGAGTCGACAGTGTTGGAACGATCTAGAGAGATCACAGGTTCCAGCCACAAGATACTCGATGTGTCAATGGCTTCTTTAATCATCCTCTCGAGAGTCCAAGCAGGAAAAAGAGTTTTCCTACTCTCAAGAAGGTCGTGGGCTTCCTTCTGTTTACGTTCGGCTTCTTCAGCCTCTCTTGCCACACGAGCACTGATATCAGCCTCTCTGTCTCGACCTTGACGCTTCAACAGGTCGGCGATTGTCTCTTTATCTTCATCTTCACTCTCCTCAGAAATCTTTTTGCCTTTGTCTTTAACACCAGAACCGGAGGCTTGGCCTACTGGAGGAGGTTCGGTTGTGTGAGTTGCTGTTGAGGTAGGAGGTGGTTGAGACATTGTTTCCTTCTCTCCCCTTGTTTCGGAATGGACATGAAATCAAGTAGCCCTTCGATTTTGCTGAGTAGGGCAAGGGCGGGAGCGAGCTTCTCTGCAAGGTCACGCCTCACAGTGTAATTGAGAATGGGATCATGTGCTTCTAGGATGTTTGAGATTGCAGAGTGGACATCTGAAACACACGATTTTATCACTTCTCTTTCAGATCGAAGAGATTCAATCTCCTGTTGAGAGTGGGATAGTTGAATGCTCTTGACCTTCAGAGCGGTAGTCTTCCTCGCGAGAGCATCCATGAGAGTGTTCTCGGCAGCCAAATCTTCTTGAAGCTTTGAGATACTCTCTTCAATGGTTGTGCGGAAAGCTGAGTTGTCATCAGAAAGTGTTTGACGGAGAGAAGCGAAGGACTTCAACTCAGTTGTGACTGATGTTGCCAGCTGGTGAACAATAGGTTCCAGCGTAGTCTTGGCAGCGTTGGCACTCTCCTGTAAAGACTTTAACAAGGAAGAGGCATCAGTAAATAGTTTATCGACTTTTTCGGTCGCAGCCTGACAGGCTTTTGTAGAAGCATCAATGGCGGTGGTGGCAGAAGCAAGGGAAGCTTGCTGAGCTTTGGAGAAAGCTTCAACAATTTTCTGAACTGCTGCTTCAGATAGGGATGACTGAGAAGTGGAAGAGGAGGCGATGAGCGAGTCAATTTTGTCATGGAGCTCCTGGAGATGCCTTTTGGTAACAGGAGCGTCGTCATCGTCATCACTTTGTACTTGAAACGAGCTATAGTAGACCGATTCAAAAGTCATATTCTCCCCGCCAAGGAGTGGTTCTTCTTCCTCTGATGCATGACCAGGAGAATATGGTGGTGGTGAAGCTGGTAGTTCGGTAGTATGGGTAGGTTCGGGTTGGGTTGTTTGTTCGGGTCTAGGTGTGGGTTCGGGTGATGGGGTGGTTTCAGGTACGTCAGTATGAACCCCCGTATCAGATACGTTGGTTCGCACTTCAACAATGGTGGTTGTGGTTGCTTCAGAAAATATGGGTGGTATTGGGATGGAAGTGGTTGGAATTTGTGTAGTGGGGGTTATGGGGGGAATGGAAGTAGGAATGGTTTTAGGTGGAGAGGAAATAGGAGAAGGAGAGACATGAACTTCAGGGGTTGGGGATCGTGGTGGAGTGTTACCACGTTGAGAGCCTTTAGAATCAGAACTCTCACCATTAGACTCGCTTGAGGAGGAAGCGATAACTAGCTTTCGCCTTGGTTGAGTTTTTCTCCTCTTCTGCTGTGGAGACTGAGCAGTCCTGATGGGTTTCCTCTTCTTTGGAGACGGGCCTTTTGCCCCTTTGACCACCTGTTTTCCCTTATCAGCCTTCTTGCCTCTTGGAGCAGGCTTGTCGGCGTCATGAATTGATTTCAGCATCTCCGGAGTAAGCTCTCTCGGACCAGAACGCTTGAACCCCTTGTACGTCTTGATTATCCGGCTATCAGCAGGAACATCCCCATACATGGTTTCCGGGATAGACCCGTTGAAGGGAAACTTGGAAGCATCCGACACAATGATCTTCGTGGTATGGAAGGTACCGATCGAAGACATTGGAGCACCAGCGACAATGGGGACGTGGTACTTGTCCATCACCCATTTTGTGATAATGGTCCAAAACCTGGCATAAGAGATCTCCGAGTGTTGGGAAGTTGAGGAGAGACTCTGAATGAGTTGTTGCCACAGAACGGACCCATAATCCATGTTGATGCCATTGTAGATCCCATACATGATGGAGAGAAATAAACGAATGGCTCCATCAGATCCCGCACTTCGTTCAGATAAACCCTTGAACAAAACAGTGAACATCCCATTCCACTGTGGAAGTAGACATGACTTTTTGAATTTTGCCACCGAAGTAAGCACCTCTGTGTAGCCCATGTTGTAGAACATGTTGAACAAGTGACCCATGGGGATTGATTCCGGATTAACCGTGGAAGAATCTGCGTCAAACCCTAACAGTGTGCAGAACCGCTGCTTTGAAATCGATGCCTTATGCTGAAAAACATCGAAGAAGATTCTGTCGACGACCTTGTCGTAGTGAGCGGAGGCAAAGATCTGTGACAGGAACTCCATTGGAACAGTCTCAACCCTAGAAAGAGCTGGAGCGATTGGAGAATACTTCAGGCACTCCATGATGGGGAACATGAACGCATCATACGAATGTGGGGTTAAATCGATGATCAAGCTTTACTGTGGGCGAATGGGCAAAATGTGGGATGTTGCGTGAACTGAGGAAGAATCTGCCATTGCTTTTGAAGAAAGTGGAGAAGATGATGAACAGTGAAGGTTTAAGGAATTCTTGCTCTCTGGAAATATAGGCACGGTAAAGTGGTAAATGGTGGATTACATCGCCTTTTATAGTGAGGGTAAAGGAGAGAGAAAAATCTTTCCAAATCTTCGATCGAAAAACGAAGGGTTTTTCAGAGTTGACTGATGCATGACAGTTGGCGCTGGCGATGATCACGCATGAGAGAGAGTGTCAGACCCTAATTACACGCCTTCCCATCAGGCGCCGTTTGGAGATGAAACGATTTCGATTCGCACGCTATCCGTTTTGCGCCGTTTGAAATCAAATCGATTGGACTCTCGCCTGAGTCATCATGTCGTCATCTTATCCCTTTAAATTGTAACGGCATCTTTCAAAAATTTGTCCACGTGGATTAAAATGCACCACAATCTTTTATAACAACCAAGCCAATTAAAACCCCTTGAAATTAATGAAACCAGAATTTTGGAAAATCAAAAAGATTTTCGTGCTGAGTGTGTAAAAGATAAGAAGAAATAAAGCAACACTTTTTGTGGGATTATGTGATGTCAATAAAGACACGAAACAATGGATCCCGGGCACGAATCTCTTCCTTCAAAGTCAAGAGAGACCTTAAAGTGTTTGTGTGGTTTCCCGTTGAATAACGATCAGACACTTGTTAAGAAGTGTTGAAAGGCTTCTTTTAATTAGGCTTATGAGGGTGGCTTTCGCTTCGATTCAGAATTCCTAATCTTGAAATAAGACAGAAATTGAACGAAGTACTTGTGAGACCGGTGTAGTCTGTTGAACAAGTGGGTTTGAGATAATTTAATTTGGCTAGGAAATATATAAAATCTCAACAAAAATTAAAACTGGATTCCAAGGGAAGAAATGTTATTGGGTTTAACAATTTCATAGGAATCACACAAAAGAAAATTTTGAGATTTCATGGAGGTACGTCCGTCAATTCATTAGTGAAAACTAGAGCAAATTAATTGTTCACCGTCAATTCGTATTGGGTATTGAATTTTGGGTTTCACTTAGCTCGTAGTGGCACGAGACTAAGATCATAAACACATAAATTTGTGTAACCATAAACCTCAGTGGTAATTTCTGAGAGTCTCAAGGGTTATGTTGGTGAAACGAATGAGATGAAGAAATATAATGTAGATGTTGTAAAGAAACCAATGTACCTCTGCTGTGAAGAGAAGGACCAAGCAGAAAACTCTTATCTCATGTGAGAAGAGAGTTAGGTAGCTCATGATTAGAATAAATATGAGAGCCTAATTGGGAAGACAAGGTTTGTTTATACCAAGTCAGTAAGGCTATTATTCAGAATCAGGTGAGGCTTTGGACACATACATCAGCATACTTCTAGGGACACTTAGCTAATTAACCGATTTCCCCATAAACGAACACAAAAGAAAATTAGAGCCAAAAAGAAAATAAATAACAAATTATTTTTGGAGTTTTTGAATTTATGAAGAAGAAAACAAATATTTTTGGAATTTTTGATAATAAAATAAAAAAAAAATTAAGACAAAAAAAATAAATACAAAAAAAGTTGGAACCGAACCTGAGCGTTCGGTTTATTTCGGTAGTGAAAAACTTTGGAACCGAACCCGAGCATTCGGTCTATTTCGGGTGAGAAAAATTTTGGAACCGAACCCGAGCGTTCGGTCTATTTCGGGTGAGAAAAATTTTGGAACCGAACCCGAGCGTTCGGTTTATTTCGGTTGCCAAAGAAAATAGGTTTGAAAAAGAGAATAACTTTTACAATAAGAAAAATGCATTTGGAAAAATTATACATAAGATCTACAACCAAGGAAACTACCTTTGAGTGATGAGCGAAAAACAGATTATGCAACCGAACCCAAGCGTTCGGTTAATTTCGGTACATTAGCACAAGACCCGAACCCGAACGTTCGGTCTATTTCGCTTCTTACTTTTGATCTTGAGAGGTAATTTTTGGTACTGACTCCGATTCCATCATACCTAGCCCTTGTAGTATTTTGTTAAAAGATGCTTCAGGAAGAGCTTTGGTGAAGATGTCAGCCAGTTGATCAGTGGTTCGAACAAAATGAATTTCGACGTTCCCATCTTCCACATGATCCTTAATGAAGTGATACCTAAGTGCTATGTGCTTAGTCTTGGAGTGTTGCACTGGGTTATGACATATCCTAATTGCACTTTCAGAGTCGCAATATAGTGGGATCTTTTTCATATTGAGTCCATAGTCCCAGAGTTGGCTTTGGATCCAAATCACTTGAGATGTACAGGAGGCAGCTGCGATGTATTCTGCTTCAGCGGTAGACAAAGATACACAAGTCTGTTTCTTTGATTGCCAGCTAACCAACTTCCCGTCAAGGAATTGGCAGCCTCCCGTGGTGCTTTTCCTGTCTAGTCCACAACCTCCAAGGTCTGCGTCGGAGTAGGCTTGAACAAAGAATCCTGAGTTGGATGGATACCACAAGCCTAGAGAGGTAGTTCGCTTGAGATACCGGAGTATGTTCTTCACTGCAAGCATATGAGGTTCACGAGGATTCGCCTGAAATCTAGCACAGTAACAAACAGAGAACATTATATCAGGCCTGCTAGCAGTAAGATACATCAGAGTGCCGATCATCTGGCGATATAGCGTAATATTAGCTGCTGGCTTATCCAAGGATGGAGTGAGCTTGGTGCCGAACGCCATTGGAACTTTAACCTTTGAGTCACCCATCATGCCGAATTTCGCAAGGAGAGTCTTGGTGTAGGCTTCCTAGTTAATAAAGATGCCTTCGGGTCCCTGTCTAATATTTAAACCAAGAAAAAAGTTAATCGGACCCATTGAGCTCGTTTCAAATTTAGTCTCCATAAGTTTTCTGAATTCAGCCGTTAAGCTAGGATTCGTTGAGCCAAAGATGATGTCATCGACGTAGATTTGAACAATCATAAGGTGGTTACCTTCCTTCTTACGAAAGAAGGTCGGGTCAACCGAACCTTGTTTGAATTTGGACATCTTTAAAAACTTGGTTAGCGTTTCATACCAGGCCCTCGGAGCTTGTTTCAGTCCATATACCGCTTTGTCCAAAATATAACAGTGATTGGGGTACCTTTCATTTACGAATCCAGGAGGTTGCTCCATGTACACCGTTTCTTCAAGTTCTCCATTTAGAAATGCGCACTTGACATCCATTTGGTAGACCTCAAAGTTCTTGTGTGCAGCATAAGCAAGAAATATTCTAACAGATTCCAGCCTAGCTACAGGAGCAAAAGTTTCTTCATAGTCGATGCCTTCCTCCTGGTAGTATCCTTTCACCACTATACGGGCTTTGTTTCTTATCACATTGCCTTCCTTATCCATCTTATTTCTGAAGACCCATTTGAGACCAACAACCGAGGCATCCTAAGGAGTTGGAATGAGGCACCAAAATTTATTTCTTTCGAACTCATTAAGTTCGTCTTGCAGAGCTTGAACCCAATCGGAGTGATCAAGAGCAGTATTAATTGTCTTTGGTTCAACTTTTGAGACGAAGGAGTTAAACATACAGAATTCTACTTTTGAAAATAAGGAAGTTTGTTTTGCCTTTAGTTGTGATCGGGTCAGGACCTTTTCAGAGACATTACCGACAACCTGTGAACAGGATGATCTCTGGTCCATTTGACAAGAGGAGGGTAATTTGGATCATAGGATGGATCCAATTCGACATTTACCAGCTCTTCTAGTTCAGATTGACTATCATCGTCATAAGACACATCGGCATTCTCCCCCTCGACAGATAAGCTTTCAGGTATATCTTGAGTTTCCGGAGCTGCAGTAGTTTCGGGTGGTGTCGAGCTTTCGGGTGTTGTAGCACCTTCGGGTGTTGTAGTACCTTCGGGTGCAGATTGGCTTTCGGGTACATCTGGACTTTTGGGTACAGCCGGGCTTTCGGGTGTAGCTGGAGAACTGTTCTCCCCCTCAATATGTGAGCCTTGCTGTGTTGAAGAAGATGGATCCTCCCCCTCAACTAAAGCATCGTGCTGTGGAGGTTCGTTTGGACTTGATCCTCCTTCATTCATTTGCTTAGTAGCATCTTCGATGAGTTGCTTCAGATGATCTACTTTTTTGTCTACTGCACTAGCTTCCGAGAGCGTAGCCTTCTCTGGTTCATCGAATAACTCAACAAACTTTTCAAATATATTTGCGATCGAGGCTGTGACTTGGCCTGTTTGAGGAAAAATTTCTCCAACTGTGTCTTTAGTGGCCTTCATCTTTTTGACATAGCTATCATCAAAAGTCACATAATAAGTTTCTTCTATTTTCCTCGAATGCTTGTTTAATACCCGATAGGCTTTCGAAGTGAGAGAATATCCCAGGAAAATCCCTTCATCGGCTTTGACGTCGAACTTGTTACGATGTTCTTTAGAATTGAAGATGAAACACCGTGAGCCGAATACATGGAAGAATTTGACATTTGGCTTCCTGTTGTTGATGATCTCATAAGGAGTGAGAGTGAAGCGCTTATTGAGATAGGACATGTTCTGCGTAAAACATGCTGCAGCAATAGCATCAGCCCAAAAATATAAAGGTAAATAAGCAAAACTTAGCATGGTTCGGGACGCCTCACAGAAAGATCGGTTTCGTCTTTCGACAATCCCGTTTTGTTGAGGGGTGTATGGAGCTGAGAAGTTGTGACTGGTTCCTTTTTTGGCCAAGAACTCTTCGAATTCTTTATTTTTGAATTCCAGCCCATTGTCGCTCCTGATGTTGAGAACGACTTTCCTCAGCTGCACTTCAACCTGCTTGATAAACATCTTTAGCTTGAGAGTTGCTTCAGATTTGTGCTTCAGAAAGAACACCCATGTAAAACGCGAAAAGTCATCAACAATGACAAGAATATACTTGCTACCGCCGATACTTTCGATAGATGATGGACCACACAAATCAATGTGAATTAACTCTAGTGGTTCAACAACTTTAGTGTCTACAATCGATGGGTGACTTTGATGACTCTGCTTCCCCATTTCACACGCAGCACACAAATGTTCTCGATCGTAATTGAGCAATGGAAGACCTCAAACATGACCTCCGGTGACAAGTTTGTTGATATCCTTGAAGTTGAGATGAGAGAGCCTTCGGTGCCACAGCCAACTTTCGTCAGATTGTGCTTTGGATAACAGGTAGATAGCTAGATTTCCTTTTATTGGTTTGAGATTCAGGGGAAACATTTCGCCTTTGCGCTCCGATTTGAGAATAACTCTTTTTGTTTTCTTCTCTATTATTTCCGAACCCTCATCGTTGAATGAGACCTTGAGACCGGTACCTCCAACAAGCTGAGATACACTGATGAGGTTGTGCTGTAGTCCTTCAACGTATGCAACCTTTCTAATCGTGAAGTCTCCATTTGTAATCATTCCATAGCCTTTTATTGTGCCGAATGAGTTGTTCCCGAACTTGACATTTCCACCGTTTGAAAGAGACCGAAATTCTCTCAGCTCTTCCTTCCTTCCTGTCATGTGACGTGAGCAGCCACTGTCAATATACCATTCTTCGTCGAACTGCTCGTCACTGATAACCTGCAAAAATCAAGCAGATTTAGGAACCCAAAGTTTCTTGGGTCCACGTGAGCCTTTCACAGGAACAGGAATAGTAAGAGTGATGTCAACAAAATATGTTCTTTTTATTAACGTTGTTTCATCTTTCTTTTTAATGGTGAAAACCATAATTTTATTGGGATTTGTTACTGTCGGTTTGGATTCAGGTTTAGGTATTTGGACTTTGGGATGATTTGGATCTGTCTTGACTGATAAAACCTTCGATTTTCCTTTCAGATCTATTGAAGATTTTGGATTTTGAGTATGAACAGAATTGAATTTAGAATGAGGTTGAGAGGAATTGGAAGAATTAGAACGAGAGAAGTTAGACTGAGAAGTTTTATTAACTTGAGGTCCTGAGTGACACTTTTGTTTTTGGTCATTTGTGGGACCGAACCTAGAACTTTGGTCGCTTTTGCTCTCGGAACCAAACCTCTGCTTTTGGTAGCTTGTGTTCTCTGAACCGAACCTTTTCCTTCGGTTGTCATATTTTTCAGAACCAAACTTGTCGTTTCGGTTGTTATGATCCTCAGAACCGAACCTCTCCTTTCGGTTGTCACTACTTTCTTGCGGTCTAACAGCATTTTTCTCTGACTTCGAATTTCTGTCATGATAAGAGAAATGGATGTTTTGAGATTGACAAAACTGTTTTCGTTCATAGAGATTCTTCTTGTATCTCTGATTCCTTTGTTGTTTTTGATTCTTCACTTGCTTCGACTGTCGATGGATATTGGCTTTTTTGCTTTTGCTTTTTGTCAGCCGGTTCACTTTGAACTGATGATGTTTCGCTTGAAGGAGTGACTCCTTTTGCAGAAACTCCTTTTTCTTCAGGAACATCTTTTGTACCACTAGTACTTGGCATGTCGAAGTTATCAGGCGTGTTCAAAGGTTCTGGCACATATCTGCCTTTGGTTTTCCAAGACGTCCTTTCTGACAGACCAACGGTTTCGTCAGCATTGTCGATAGGGGCAGACCAGAAGAACTCATCACAACCATCAGCATTATCTTCGTTTACTATGGCTGTGAGTTCGGCTGTTTGATGTTCGGTTACACCTGTGACCTTATACACCTGATTTGGAGTCGTCCTTACCTTTTGGTATACAACAACCTTTTCTTCAAGGATCGGGGACTTTTGTTGGGACAGACGAGCAAACTCCACAGAATTTTCTGAAATAAGATTTTTGTGGTTTTCGGGTTCGCTCTTGACAAACTCAGAACAGTCAACTTCATCCTCTATAGAAATTTCACTCATATCATCATCCTCATTAAGCTCAGATGCATTTTCAACATCAATTTTATTTTCTGAGCTCAAGTTGGCATCCAATGAGTCAAACTTTTGTATGGTTTCGGTTCTTAGTTTCAGTTTATCATTTTCATCCAAAAGATTTTTCAGCATGTCTTTATTGTCCTCGGACTTTATGAAAGATTCGATTTTGTCTAGTCCATACATATAAGTCGGATTTACATCCTCAGACGAAACTACACTTTTGCAATTATATGCTTCAGCGTCGATTTCATCTTCTTTAAACTCAAGGAAGGGCAAAATCATGCGATGAATTTTCTGCCCTATTTCACAGTTAACATGAAGTTGAGTGATGTTAGAATAAAGACGCTTAGCAATAAAACAAAACACATTTCTTTGTTTCAAAAGTTTTAAATTGTCTCTTTGCAAATAAATGTTTTCGTCTTTGGATTTGATCAACTCCGACTCCTTCAGCTCTATCCACATCCGCCGTTCCTCACTCTTTGAAGACACCCTGCTTATTTGGTCAGTTAGGTTAGAATTGGTGACCCGTGTTTGAGTTAAATTGCTGTCTAGATGAGAAATTCTTGAATTTACGTTTTTTAATTCTTTTTCATATGAATTTTGTGGGACTTTGAATGAAACAAAAATAGATTGTACCTTCTTGATTAATTCATCAAGCTCATTAAACTGCATGTTGAGAGGTTTTGCTGTGAAGCACAAGTCCTCTCGCTCCTTCGTGTCTTCATTCCCACCGTGTGTGTTGTATCCCCTCATATGAGATACATCCGACACCATCAAGCACTTTCCACCGCTTCCTTCACCTTTCGCAACAAGCCTTTCCATGAGATGGCTTCCTGACTTCATCATCCTCAGAGTCGGTTGACCAGACCTCCATGCCACCGAACTCATCATCTGATACCAAACCCTGCACAATTAAAGCATTCATTGAAGGGTTAGTGACAACTTTCTTTCTCTTGATCTCTTCCAGCTTTTTCATCAACACAACTTCTTCATCTTTCTCCTCATCCTTTTCTGCTATTTTCTTGAGGACACAGTCTTTGGCATAGTGGTTCTTTCCTTCACAATAATAGCACTTCACACCCAAATCTCCTTTAGCTTTCGGTTCTTTCTTTGGTTCTTCTGCCTTCGGTTCTTCCCTGACCTTTTCGGAACTATAACTTCCCTGCCAATTTCGGTTCTTATTGGTAGGAAACCTTTTCTTGATGAACCTCTTTGGGTTTGACACCATCATTGCATAGTCTTCAGAGGTAAGGTCATAGTCTTCTAAGTTAAGGTCTTCATCTTCCATCACACTTTTGCTTTTAGAAAGAAGGGCCAAGGTACCCAAGCTTGAAACCACATTTTTCTCCTACAAGACAATCTTTTCTTGGGATTTCAAAATCCCTACCAGCTTAGCCAATGAATAAGATTTGAATTGCTCATGGGCTTTGACAGTGGACACAACCGCTCTCCACTCAGATCTGAGACCGTTTAAAAACATGACTTTTTGTTCAATCAAGTTCCTTTCAATATCGTGTTTAATCATCTTACTAAGAAGATGATTGAAGCGATCGAATGTCTGAGTAACAGTTTCCTCCGGATTCTGCTTAAATTCACCAAACTCAGACAAAAGCAAGGTTTGAATGGAATGCTCCAGATCTTCTTCTGTGGAGTATAGCTCTCGCAGCCTATCCCATATTTCTTTAGCAGTGCTGCATGAACTCACTAGCCTGAAAGTATCAGATTGAAGAGCGAATCTGATCAATCTCAATGCTTTAATATTGCACTGAAACTTATCCTTTTCGTCTTGGGCAATATCTTTTACGTCCTTCAACAGATCATTATACTCTTTCTAAGTTTTAATGATTCTTGACGTTGCTGAATGAGCGAATGGTCCAGACACGATTCCTTCCCAAATAAGATTTCCATTGTCTTCAGATCCAATGACATAATCTTCAAAGTGATGTGCCCAGACTTCGTAATCCTGGGTGTAAAGGATGGGAATCTTCGTCACTGATCCAATGCTGTTTGAGATGTTAATGGGATTTGATTGTGACTCGTCCATGCTTGATCATAAAACCTGTTTGAAAGACCAGACTTGTAATATATTAAATTAGGGCAACACAAATAAATGCTGAGTTACGTCAATTATGGGATGACGGCTCAATAAATATTAGTTAATGCGGAATAACCCTAATCGTAACCTTTTTCACAGAAAAGATGTGTATGAATTACACAGCCTCCTGCTCTGATACCAATTGTTAAGTTATAAAACAAACTTGAAGATCGATTAGATCTTTGTAACAGGTATTGCGATGAACACAAAAACAATAAATAACACAAGTGTGGATCAAAATATGTCGAATGATTAGATCAAACAATCCTCAGCAGAGCTCGACTAAGAACTTCCGCTATAGAGGATTTAGGGTTACAAGAACGATAACAATAAACTTCTAAATAATTCTCTGATCGATCTATTCTTTCGTTAACTTCTAAGATGCATGCAAGCACCTATATTTATACTAAACCCTATTAAACTCATGGATGGACAGGCCCATACCGGAGATAAAAAACGGACTAGCTAACGAGCCCAATAGACGCCACACTATATACAAAACACGACCCAACAACATACAACATTGTTTTTCCAAAGCATAAAGCCTTAACTAGCATGCAATGTAACATTTGAATCATAAAAAACAGTTAGAAGATTATCTTGTGTAGTAGCTTGCTTGTATTTGACCTTTAGGAGCCTAGCACCTCAAGTGTGATTTCTCAAATGTCTTACAACAAAACAAGAACAAGATAATGGACTTGAGAGAGAAGTTCGGGAGCTCAAAATCGGCTAGCTTCTACTTTACCATACAACCATGCAAACCCTAATTCACCATGACTCTTCATATTACATAGGCCTTTTGGGCTAAACCTTTCATGGACTTTCATGTACGTTTTGTCCAACCCTAGTCAACATGGATCATGGGTCCAACTATAAGTATTATTGATTTACCTAATCACTCCCCGTAACTTTAAGTAGTCTCTTTTGATCACTGAATTAATTATGGATCAATACTAATTAAATAATGTGATTTCTCAATTAATATATTATACTTATAATATATTAATAAATCACAATAACCTCTTCCTCAAATATCCATCCTATCAAATTACTCTAGAATGTTGCAACCCAAATGGACCATGCTATTATCGGGTCAACCACATAGCAATTATAGTTATGGGTTTAGACACCTAATCCAACAGTCTCCCACTTGGATAAGTCTAATAACTATAACTGCCAATGTAGCTTCAAAATCCGAGTAGTAATCGTAGCTCTCTAAAAGCGGTTATCGAATCTTGACGTACCATTTAGATAAGGGATCATATAATCATCTGTTATTCAAGATATCATGCGGAAAAATACATGGAACATAGTCATACTTATTGTCCAGCAGTTTGTTTCCCGATTTCTGATTTATTTCACATAGAACTTAATTGAACACATCAATTTAGTCCTGACCTGGCCCGACACATATTTCAAAAAAAAATCATTGAGGGGCCCAAGATATCGCTTTCAATCCTCTTAGGATAAAAGGAACAGATAAACTTCCACATATATGCTTGTACTAACTACTTGTTAAATCATACACAACAACATGTTTTATAACATCAAGTTACTAATGCGGTTTCACACTATTAGTGTACAACCAAATCATAATCAACAACTCATATATTTTGGTTTAAAAGTTATACGATATTATCGTCTCACAATCACTTGTGATAAATTCCATGAAGTGATTCATGTGAGCGCGGGTTTAGTCCAATACTCAAATCTTATTTCAAGAGCACTCATGAATGTTGTAGAAAACCTTTCCAATGTCTAACACATTAGACAATCTTACAAAACCCATTCATGACAGTCTATTTTCATAACCTACTTCCTAAGTATGATCGACTGTGGATAGTTTGAATAACTTTATTATTCTGGAAGTCAAAACATGCAAAAGTGAAACAATAGTAAATAATTGACACAAGATAGTAACTTTACTCATAAATAAAACTCATTTTATTCAATCACCAAATGTCAATTACATTTTAGCTATTACAAGTTTCTAAATATTTATTTAATCACTAAAACTAATATCATCCTTCAGCCCAATACTCCTTGCATGCAGCAAGTGCTTATCCCTGCTCAGTCCCTTTGTAAGGGGATCTGTTGGGTTCTTCTCTGACGGTATCCTCTTTACTACGAGTTGTCTTTCTTCTACTTGATGTTGTATAAAGTGATATTTTATGTTGATGTGCCTGGATCTACCATGATCCCTTGGTTCCTTGGCTAAGGCAACTGCACTTTCATTGTCACAGAAAATATCCATAGGCTCCTTTACAGCTGGTACAACTCCAAGGTCTCCAATGAAGTTCTTCAACCATATTGCCTGCTTTGTTGCTTTGCTTGCTACTATGTACTCTGATTCACATGTTGAATCAGCCACAGTTTCTTGTTTGGAACTTTTCCATGTTATTGTTCCTCCATTAAGAGTAAATACCCAGCGCGACTGAGAGCAGAAATTATATTTGTCGGTCTGAAAGCTAGCGTCACTATACCCTGTCACTCTCAATTCATCACTCCTACTGAGGGTAAGGACCCAGTTCTTAGTCCTCCGAAGGTACTTAAGAATGTTCTTTACAACAGTCTAGTAAGCTCTCCCAAGGTTCCCTTGATATCTGCTGACCATGCTCAAAGCAAAGGTCACATCGGGACGAGTACATGTCATAGCATACATGATCGAGCCAACTACAGAAGCATATGGTATGCCACTTATTTATGCTATTTCAGCCTCTGTACTTGGACTTTGAGTTTTACTCAGTTTGCTATTGCTCTGGGTAGGTAAGTCTCATTTCTTGGAATTCTCCATGCTGAAACGTTTCAACACCTTATCCAAGTAGGTACTTTGACTAAGTCCTATCAGTCTTTTACTCCTGTTTCTCAATATCCTTATCCCTAGAATGTAAGCAGCTTCTCTGAGGTCCTTCATAGTGTAACATTTCCCAAGCCAGGACTTAACCTCCTGCAAGGTTGGAATGTCGTTTCCTATGAGCAGTATGTCATCCACAAACAACACCAGAAAGCTAAATACACTCCCACTAGCTTTGACATATACACAGGACTGATCCTCGCTTCTCGAAAAACCAAACTCTTTGAATTTCTCATTGAAACAAAGATTCCATCTACGAGATGCTTGTTTTAATCCATAAATGGATTTCTCAAGCTTACACACTCCATTAGGGTACTTTGCATTGACAAAATCCTCTAGATGATTTATGCAAACATCTTCAGCCAACTTCCCATTAAGGAAAGCAGTTTTGACATCCATTTTCCATATTTCATAATCATGAAATGCAGCTATGGCTAGCATAACCCTTATAGATTTAATCTTCGCTACTGGTGAGAAGGTCTCATCATAGTCAAATCCAGGAGTTTGAGTAAAGCCCTTCGCAACCAATCGCGCCTTATAAGTGTGTACTTTCCCATCCATGTCGATCTTCTTCTTGAAGATCCATTAGCACCAGACTGTCTTATGACCCGATACATTATCAACCAAGTTCCAAACTTGATTGTCATACATGGACTAAATCTCGTTGTCCATCGCCTCTTTCCATTTTGCAGACTCGGGCCTGCCATAGCTTCCTTGTAGTTGTTAGGTTCATCCAACTTTAACAGTGTACTATCATTGATAAATGTGTCACCTTCAGTAGAAATATGGAAACCATAAAACTCGGGTGCCTGTCTAACTCTACTGGAACGCCTTAGAGGTAAGGACTCGTCAATCGATTCAACGGGAGTTTCATCCTCAGGTTGAGCACTAGTGTTTGAGGTTCCTTCATCGCTTAACTCTTGAAGCTCTTCAAGGTCAATTTGCCTCCCACTATCCTCTTGGCATATGAGTTCTCTCTCGCAAAAGACTCCTCTCCTTGAAACGAAGACAACATTGTCACTCGGTCTATATAAGAGATATCTAAAATATTTCTGTGGATAACTGATGAAAATACAATGCTCACTTCGAGGTTCGAGCTTGCGTGAGTCTCTTTTCTCACAAAAGTCTCACAACCCCAAACTTTGATGTGTGCTAACGAGGGAACCTTCCCTGTCCACATCTCGTGAGGTATTTTGGAAACCTTTTTAGTTGGGAATAGATTAAGGATATTGGCGACAGTCTCTAAGGCATACCCCCAGAATGAGATAGGTAATGGAGCTCGACTCATCATGGAACGAACCATGTCTAGCAAGGTTTGATTGCACCTTTCATCCACACCATTAATGTAACGCCCTGATTCTCAGATATTAATTTATGGCTTTAATTTTCATAATTGCAAGTTCTACTCGACGAGTTGGATGCCCTGATTCGTCGAGTAGCAGCGAGTTGGGCCACGTGTTTAAGTGACCTACTCGCCGAGTCCAAGATAGGACTCGACGAGTAGGAGTTGGAGGATGAAACCCTAATTTTCGGGGTTTTGCACCCTATTTAAAGGATCATTAGCCTCCTTTAGCCCCCTTACAGCCTCTTGAGAGTCCAGCAAACCCTAATATGTGTGTATGCTCCATTTTTGTTTGTTTTAAGCTTTGGAAGGTGGATCTTAGTCAGAGGAGCTTGAAGATCAAGTAGCTAGCAGCAATGAATGTGTGTGGATCTGAAATCTACCTCAGTTAGCATCATTTGAAGGTATCAAGTTGTTATCTTGACCTCATTTCCTTCTAGATCTCATTTGGTTAAAGATTAGGGCTTTTCTAGCATATTAGGAAGCTATTCGTGGGTATGAGCTAAGGTCTGAAGTTGAACTTCAGATCTGAACTCTCTTTGGTCTCTAAGTCCATAAAGCTTCCAGCTTTAGCAATTATAAACCTCTCCTTAGCTATAAAACTCCATTATAAGCTTGGATTTGACATTCTAAGTCTTTAGAGCCTTGCATGCACGTAAAGTTTGCAACTTTACGTGATAAACATGTCTTGGGAATCTTGATCTGCAATACGGAACCTTAAAATGGCTTAAAAAGCATCTAAATGGATAAAAGACTGAAGGGACTCGGCGAGTTACATGGTTAACTCGGCGAGTCCGATGAAGATTATCGTGCAAGGACTTCTGCATGGACTCGGCGAGTCAGTAGGGTGACTCAGCAGGTCAACTAGGTTTTTCCCGACATCTGGACACGCATGAACTCGGCGAGTTGCAAGGAAACTCGACGAGTTAGTGGGGGATTTCACGACTACTCGAGTTCTGGAAGGACTCGACGAGTCAGTGACTGTACTCGACGAGTCGGGTCAACATGGACTGTTGGCCTTGACCGTTGACTTTGACTTTGACCAAGGGTTGACTAATTGACTTCTGGGGCATTCTGGGAAAATGGAAATTTATGACTTCACTAACGTGTATAGATAAATATTACCTTTGGGATGCTGCATACACCAACACTCGCTGTGGCGGAGTTAGGATCAAAGTAAAGGGG
Organism: Lactuca serriola; assembly: GCF_051521515.1. Taxonomy (NCBI): domain Eukaryota; kingdom Viridiplantae; phylum Streptophyta; class Magnoliopsida; order Asterales; family Asteraceae; genus Lactuca; species Lactuca serriola. The sequence goes on from NC_136414.1 coordinate 68,435,738, forward strand.
TAGCATAGATTTTTTTTAAGGTAGCCTAATTTTCTTTTCCAGTGTATCATTGCAAAATAAATCGGAATTTTCTAAATAGACATTGGGATTAATTAGTAATGTTGATTATGATATGCATATCAACACGTAATTAGCATATGAAACGATATAAGAGCATCAATACAATCATTTTTATGAAGTTTTAGGTTAGGATGTTTGATTGTCTTCTAGTTAATTCCATCACTCATGATGGATTGATATTAATTTAAGCGTGTAATCTAAGGGTGGGATTGAACCCTAATTTATAAGAGGTTAAGATTGATATCAACTCATAGTTTGGGTAAGGTTAAGAAAACCTTATCATTGTTCATTTAGAAATTAGAGTCAACAACAACACTTGAATTTCTAAGAGAGTTTCATTGCCCTTTCCCACTGAAGTCAAAAATTCATAATATAACTTAATAATGCACTAAATAGGTTAGTCCATTTTATATATAAACTCTAACATTGAGTTCTACATCTAATCCTCTACATCATCAGTTAATCCTCTGCATCATGAGTCTGATTCACTCAATGAAAAATATGAAGCAATTATTCTATGAATTCTAATGCATTTAAATTTCACTATGAAGTTAATTAGTTCACATCAAAATTCAAATTTTAGCACTTCATCTTTGACAGTGAGTATTGTGGAACGAACAATAGATAACTAAAACTACTCATCTTATCTAAAATCAACTTTGCCCCCAAATAATCAGTCCATATTTAATTAATGTGCTTTCTTATCAATTTTTAGATACAAAAAACACCATGTCTGGGAATATCAATAATCGATAGTAAGCAAGAGGGAGTATCCACAATCAACCATCGAAACAACCATTAACGTCACAAAATACTAAAATAACCTATCAAAAATCAAATGAAGACATGGCATCATCAAACACCTAACCTTTGAACCCTAATGGAGCGGAAGACTCTGATAAGGCACGACGACTTCTCTTCTGTCTCTTGTACCAAATAACGAAAAAACCGAACACAAGCACAACCACACCGCCAATGTCTATTCTGATTCCAAGTGCAAGCAATGCAGTGTTACTACTAGATCAATTTTGAGGGGTACCCGGGATACCCCAGGCTCCAATGTGGATCCACCCCTGAACACTCGTGGATTTATGACTTCTTACCGCAATACGAGGTATTGGTTATCCGATTATCGACGATGACGTGCATTAACTAAAGAAGAGAAGTCCAATCATGCACATGCGCAACTCAAAAATGTTATTGAACGCGCTACAGTGTTTTGAAGACGAGATTCCCAATCCTAAAGCAAATGACTCATTTTCCTTTTTCAGTGCAAAGAGACATAGTCGTTGCTTATTTTGCAGTCCACAATAGGAAATGCAATATTCTTGATGAGTTATTTATGACGTTTACGGAGAACAATGGTCACGCACAAGGGGGAGAGAATGATGGCCAAAACGTTCACGATATGGAATGGGGTTCACAAGGCAACAGATACATAGATAATTTGGGTGACCAGATTGCGAATCAATTGGGGTCAAATTAAATTTTTAGGATTTTAGTATGATTTTGTGGATTTAAAAATATTTATGTTTGATTTGGATTTGTGTTTAATTTTAATTTATGCTAAATTTGGATTTTATATGGTGTTTATATTTTTTTATACTTATTTAAGAAATTGATTAGATTATTTTATAAACAAACACTTGAATTCAATAAAAAATAAAACAAAAGGGTAAAATAATCATTTTATTAATTCAACACAACAATTCAGAGGTCCCTACCAAACAACATGTTAAACATTCGGCTCTTAAAATTTTAGACCTCTTAAAAATTCAGATATTAGATCTTAAAAATTCAGATCCTACCAAATAGACCTTAAAGCCAACTATGTTATACGAATGAAAATGTTGGCCGATTAAGAATGACCATGAGAGAGGCAAATGGAAATTGCGAAATTAGGATGGTACAATGGACATGCAGTGGAATATTGTAAGACAAGATATAAAACACACCATTTTGATTTTTGGTGAGAGTGACGTCAATTACCGAAAAATCAAGAGAATAAAGATAGTGATGATTTCGATGTGTCAAAAGGAAGCAACCGATGGTTATGCTTAGGAGAATGGAGACGGTTAGACTCCATGGTGCGAGGAGGAGAGGATAGCCTATATAATACATCCCTTTGCGCCATTTAGTTTTGTTGTTGAATCAAAACCCGCAATTTCAAACCAAAATCAAAGCATAGTTAAGTAAGGTGTGCAAGTATCAAAAGAGTTGCTTATGATTCACCAACCTTGACACTAGATCGGTTAGAGTTTCGAACCCTTTACCAAATCAGCAATTCCGTCCTATTACTTATCAGAACATATATAAATAAGTAGACAAATGAAAGCCCACATGCACGTAACTGATTGTCCTGTACAATCTTTAAATTAACTACAACAAAAATAAAACACACATTTATTTTGATGAACAAATGAGGAAGAAATCTAAAAGCTATTTCTTGTATCAATTTGATGAGGGTTAAAATCGACATTTTTCAGGAACATGAATGTGAGAAAAAGAAATCAAGTTCATATTGGTTGGGCATCTGTCTAGCTCCATATCAAGCACCATTCAACCATCGAAAACATGGTGGTAGTAGAAAGATTTGAACACAAGGACATGCCAATGGACCAACAATCGTACCGGTTATACCTCCTCTACCTTCAACATATGCAATAATGCAAGCATGACTCAACCATCATGGTGGAGGTGGCAAAAAAAGAGAGTTATGATTGATAGCTCCTGCCCTAAACATGAGGGAAGTTAATGTTATAATTTCTCATTTGATGAGTTTGGAAGCTTCATAAATGGTTGCTGTCTTCACTGCCACATTTCCATTTTCATGTGTTTGGCTAGTACATAAATGCTCAATTGGTCAGGAACACGTTAGATTATCAGGATTCAGGACTCACAAATTTCCTGCTTATATTGATGTATAGCATTTTTTATCTATTAAGATAATCGCTGTACTTCTCACTTCATAAGTACCAAGCACAACTTAACTTCTTTGGCTTACCTCTGATCTCATACCATCTTTGAGCATTCGCATATCAAGTGGTGGCCTTCAACTGAATTTGAACCCTAATAGAGAAATATGTAAAATGTGAGAAGGCTAATTGAAATAGAATGTTGTGAAATTGAAAGTAAGCTTAAAGATGCACATAAGAAGTATCTTACCTCTCCTTTTCTCAATAAAGGATAAGATTCATTATTTTGCGAGAGTCCACTTACTACCTTTAGCTCGTGGGTCCAGTAGTAGCTAGTTTCAAATGTAGTTTAGAGTCGATTATTTCAACACATTTTGCGATAGTTGGTTTTGAACCTGGAACAAAAGAAGAAAGCAAATGAGAAGATTCATAGGTTGCCATTTGAACTTCTTAAGAACTTAAGTGCTTCAGTTATAGTGCAATGAATAAAAATACTTTAGCAAACCACAAAAAATGAGGAACTAAGGTGTACGTTGTAAATGTATATGCAATCTGACTGCAACCTTAATTCAGTAATGAGAAGAACTAGGTACATCCCGATGAGCCAAGGTGGACATGCTCAGAAATAAATTATTTTTTGTGATAGGTCAAATAAAAATTAAACACTCTACAAGTATCCTAGTCCAGTTTGAAGCCTGAAAATCAAAAACTAAATTTGAACCAGATTAATTCCATATCTAGTTTCTGGTTTTAGGTCAGTTAAATGAATCCAATTCATATCAATCAAATCAATAACTATTTATAGTTGGAATTTCATAGGACAAAGCACACAATGAAATTGGAACTTCAATGCAGTCCCACTCACCTCCCATTTGCATCCAGAATCATGTGCAGCTAGCTACAATCCACTTCATCCTTACATCACCGAACAGGTTTTTCTATCTTGTTGAAACTCTTTTTCTTCTTCTGAAAATTTGAATGCTGGACTAATACCGGTTTCATATATTTTTTTTATAGGTTCAAATGTATCGTTCACATTTATAATATATACGTCCTCAATCATCCATGTTCTGTGAAAAATTTCCGCCGGTTGAACATCCCCAATAACGGTTACACTCCCTTCTTCTAAATCAAAAAGAATCGATTGGATACCCTGAAGTGCAGATAACGCCTTCAGCACCATCTCTCCTTGACTTCGACTGCCTGATTTAAATTCCAGCACAATTTTCTGAATTTTTCGCTATAATTACCAAAGAAAAATATATAAGACCAGGTAATAATACTGAAAAAACGTAAAAAAAAAAAGGGAGGGCGGGATGATTAAAACGAATTATGATTACATGTTTATGTTCTTTTGCGGATTTGTATGAAGGTGCAACGCCTGTTTCCCGCTCTTCCTTGATTTTTTTTTCAGGTTCAACACTTATGCTATATACGCCCTCAATCTTGCTCACATGTTGAATAACATCCATGGAATCAACATCCCCGATAACAGTTAGGTTTCCATCTTCTATAACGACATCAATCAACTGGATACCCAACCCTGATAACGCCTTCATCACCTCCGCTCTTTTACTTGGACTGCCTGATTTGAATCCCAGCACAATTTTCTGAAACATACACGATAATTACCAATATATATATATATATATATATATATATATATATATATATATATATATAGAGAGAGAGAGAGAGAGAGTAAAGTTCCAATGAGATCACTAACTTTTTTAGGATCAATAGGATCACTTTTTCAACCTTCATTTTAGAACTTATCTTATATCGACAAAATAAATAAAAATATGTAAATTCATCATTTTTCAACCTCTTTCCATATTGATATTAGAAGAGAAATATAATAATAAAAAAAATTTCTATGAAAAATGTGTACAATATGCACATTTTTGTAAAAAAAAAATGCATTTTTTTGAATTTTTTTTTAATGATTCAACTTTTATATCAACATCCTAGTCAAATAAATATTTTTAGAAAAAAAAAACGTATCTAGAAAAAGTTTAAAAAATGTGCATATATGCAAAAACTCAAATGTGCATGATTTTTCAAACTTGGTTTTAGAGCTTATCTTACATCGAAAAAAATAACTAAAAATATGTAAATTCATCATTTATTAACCTCTTTCCATAATAGTATTCGGAAATTGTTTTTTATTTTACGTAAAATGTGCACCATATCCACATATACATAAAATGAAAATATGCATATATGCACATCTGCATATATACACATTAATATACAGATGAAAAACATCTTGATAAGTTAGGACCCTGCTATAAAAGGTGAATTTTTGAAAAAAGAAATGTTTTTCTACTTATGTGCATAATTGCATATAGTGCACATTTTACGTTATATGCAAAAGAAAAAAAAAATCGAATATAACTATGGGTAAAGGTTAAAAAATGATAAATTTTTATATTTTTAGTTATGTTTTTCGATAGAAATAAGCTCTAAAAAACGTTTTTCCAAATAATGTGCATGTGATGCATATGTTACACATTTTTTTTTCGAATACCAATATGGAAAGAGGTTGAAAAATCATGAATTTATATATTTTTATTTATTTCTTTCGATATAAGATAAGCTATAAAATGAGGGTTGAAAAAGTGATCTTATATATATATATATATATATATATATATATATATATATATATATATATATATATAGAGAGAGAGAGAGAGAGAGAGAGAGAGAGAGAGAGGATTAGGTGCATATAAGACCATCATATTTTATAAGACATGGGACGCAATCCTAGCCACTCATTTTGGAGATAAAAAAAATTTAAATGCAAAATAAATGAAAATATGAAAAAAAAAATTAAATATTATTTATCATTTAGATTATACAACAAAATAAAAAATAAATACATGAAATATTATTTTTATATATACATGAAATATTGTAATAAAATATTAGACTATAGATATTCAAACAATTCCAACAGTATATTGGAATATTCTAACAATTATAGTAGAATATTAGAATATTGTAACATATCTAGGAATTCTATTTGAATATTTACAATGTAATTTTCTATTAAAATATTTCACGTAGTTTTCAAAGACGGATTACTTGAGATTCTAAAAAAATAGAGATCTTAAGATTCAACCTCAACCACATATTTCTCATTTGCCGCTCTAACGCTCCAACGCAGCAAGCATTGGGGTATGTCTGATCATAAATGATTATATGGCGAAGAGATATAATCATATATGATTATACATGTGTATACGTATATGTCTGATCATAAATGATTATACATATGTCTAATCATAAATGATTATACATATGTCTGAAAGCAATTAATCATATATGATTATGGTGGTTGGTGAGGGAGGAGGTGGTGGTGGTGGTAGAGGTATCGTTGACGGAGGTGGCAATAATGTGGTCAGTTGGTGGCGGGGTGGTGGTGGTGGTGGTGATGGCGGTGGTGGTTATGGTGGTGGTGAAAGCGGTGGAGGTAAAAGGAACAGGCGGCGCGGCATAATCATTTATGATTATAAACTCTCTCGTTGTGCTGGTACGCCGGAGGGTTAGAGCAGCAAATGAGAAATACATGCTGTAACTTTGGTCCAGCTTCTTTAGGAGTGTACAGGAAATGTTTGCTTTCCTTCCTTTTACCTAATAAGCTTAATGTTGAATTACCTTCATCTGGCCACTAACTGATTTCAGTTTGTCCCCATGTAGGCTTGAAGTAGAGTACTCCTGAATTTCATCAGAAAGTTCTTCAGACATGTTTTTCGTAAGGTGTAGCTGGTCAATCTCATTTGGTTCCTGAATAAATCACAAGAGGAAAAATAGATAACTTATGTTCACAACATGTGGTGTTGAGAACAATCAAGTTAAGGGGAAAACAAGTTATAAAGTAAAAGTTTGCTAATATTGTCATTTTCTCTAAAAAAACAAATGAATCTGGCGTGCCATGTAACAAATGAAAAAAAATATATTAATCCAATGCACCTTTCTTTTCAGAAGATTTGTAGTTCAAGAGGAAAATTAATTGCAGAGTGAAAGTTGATCGGTTTTTTATGTGAACTTTACTGTAGAAAGATATTACTGATTGCTTTGTTTTTCTGTCTGATGTTGATGTATGAAAGTATGAGTATGTAATTTTAGAACATTAGCTCATAAAATTGATGGACACTACATGTTAAAGTCTATGTAGAAAAGAGTATAGTTAAATTCAATTACATGTCCTCTGAAGACCAAAAGAAGTTTAAGACATACGAAAGATTCAAAGTGAAGTTCCATGGTTTTTGGGCAATCATTTCAGAATGAGAATGAAAGAGTTGAAGCTTTTTTATGTCGTGTCGATGACTTGCGGAAAAAGTTCTAATTATATGTGACGAAATATTTAAGCTCCTTACATTTATTTCAGATATCTCTTTCATATATATCGATGCATCTTCAGAGATGTCCTCAGCCTGTTGGTCGTAGATTTGTACGTTGATGGAAGTGGGTTAATAATTTCCAAACACAAAAACGTTAAAACTCTTTTCTTTTATCCACTAAAAGTAATATTCATTTACCTTTCTTACTATAGCTCCAAATTTAGATGTGGTGGTAGATTGCATGGACTCCCCAAGGATGCTTGACGGAAACTCCAAAGTTTTATCTAAAAAAGATGATTTTGACATCTGTGGGATCTTGTAAACTTCCTCCTATTCATGTTTTTCAAACACCAGAACCAAGATTAGATAAACGCAATTATTACACTAATTATATCCAAATTAGCATTAAGTACCAATAGTTTAAATTATATTATAACAGTGTGGTTGGTATTTCCACGTATGTGAATTCCTGTAATACTTGAAAAAAAAAGACATTTCTATCAATTTTACAAGTGTCATATGAGTAGTATGCAATGGCAATGGATGATTTGAGAAGCATAACAGTTGTACGTTATACAAATGTTATGGCAACTTCCCTTAGTTTGGAACAATGTAGAGTAGTAAGAATTGTTATGATAAAACTAAATGACAGAGGTCCTTTTCATCTTCATGCATGCAACTAGCTTAGTGGAGTTGTTGCTTTTGATGCTTTGTTTATTTTAGCCTCTTTCTTGTGTCTAGTGTTGTTGTTTTGTCTTTAGTAGATAGTGGTAGACATAGGTTAGTGGTCTACTTGTCTCTTTGTTTGTTCTTGTAAAGTCTGATTTCTTTCCTTTCTTGTAAGCCTTGATAAGGCCTCTTGTTCTTGGTTATACATTGTGAGAATATACAGCAGTTGTGTGTCAATTCTATACTCTCTCCAAATACCTGTATAGCATCCTAGTTGTGTACTAGAAGTTGTTTGATATACAGGTTAACAGATGCCTCACCCCAGTACTGTTCTAGGACTTGAGATACGATGAGCAATGTATGAACAATGTCTATGTTTGCGTTAACCTCGACCATATTGTTGTGATTTGGCAGGACACGAGTATTAAGGCTCGGTTCATGTTCATACAAGAAGGAGAGGAGCTAAGAATCTTTGTATTCCATGGCATTTTCATCACATACTATTTTGATGGATTAGAAAATTGAGTTTCAACAATGCATACGAAAGTGATGGAAAGGTGAACCCAAGTAAAACGAGTGCAATTATCAACAAAGATAGCAAAGTACCTAGCACCTCCATAGTGGGATGAGTTGCAGGTCCAAAAACCTAACTAAACTAAGTCAAAAGCTGCTAAAGGAGTGAAATCATTTGCAGTAGACAGAAAATAATGGTGTTTTCCAAGTAGACACAACAAAAAAGAAATTGTTTTGGTGTTAAAGTAGTTTTAGGTCAAGACACAAATATATGATCTAGGTCAGCATGCTACATACAAAACGAAGATAAACTCGATATAGAAGCTATATAAATTGTGAAAATGAACTTGGAAGACAAAGGTTGACCACTCCAAACAACCTTGCAAGTTGCAACTCTATGACCTATTCTAAGAGTCTCCTTGGTCTTTGGATCCTACACAAGACAACTAGGATTGGTGAAAAGAACAATTAGACTAGAGTCACATAATTGGCAACTGATACAACAAGAGATAAGTTTGGAACATGAACAAAATTTGGTAATGACAAGTGACAAGTGGAGACATGTCCACCAGTTTGACTGCCATCAACTATGTAGACAGAGACGGATTATCGTGACTATTTAGTTATGAACAAGTCTCCATGTGCTGTCATAGGACAAAAATTCACAAGTACTTATAAAACCTCGCATAAATTTTTGGATCGACTCTTGATTTTATTTTATTTTATTAATTTTATAGTAATTCTCTGTAAAATTCGAGGTGTTTTTTTGCATTGAAGGATATGGGGGGTGTGTTTGGACTGTTGTGGTGCTCATGATGCAAAATCACAAAGCAATTTATGGGATGAGAATAAGTTGAACGTATTGAGTGTAGAGGTCTAACTGTAGGGCAGAGTGGGAATGTTAAATGACCATAGGGATCAGGTGCCAGAACCATAGGGGGCGGGTGTCCTCTGCTGGTCCGATGCAAAAAGACTACTGCAAATCGATGTGAAAGGATTGAAGCTTCACCTATGATTTCTGATGTATTGTACACATGGGTTGAGGCGATATTGTGATTACTTGGACAATGCTTTGAGAAATTTATTGATTACGGTTGATGAAAGCCAAATCGAAAAATTTTAATTTGTTCCCATTATGAAAGATTTGGATTCGTAGGATAATCAAATGGTGACACGAATCCAAGAACAATTCACAGCATGAAACATACGCTAGCATTCATGTAGCAACTTCATGCCCGAAAAGAAATATCACAGAGAAAATTTACCAGTTCAGGACCATGGATGATGCATCTAACAGTTTTCAACTCTGTAAATGATGGATTCATCTGCTTTGGTCGACCTGTCTTTCTCCATCCTCGTACCTCTGTAACAATGTGTGATTAGATGAATTGTCTCTATTTTCAGCATAAATCTAGCTACAAATGCCCATAATTAGCTTCACAAGAGTGACATACCTGTAGAGTCGATGGTATCACCAACTAAAATGCTAAACCAATGAGGAGTTAGCCTGCCAATCTCCATTAACTCAAAGAAATCACGACGACAAAGATAGTATGCTCCTGTGCGTAGTTGAAATCTAGACAAATCTCCTCCAAGAACTTCTACCCATCCCATGTTATTTTCCAAGGTTTCCTCAGCTACTTTCTCATCAACATAAACAAGGCTCACCCCACATTCCTCTACCTCCAATCCACTCATCACAGAGATAGAGACACTTACTTTATCTCCAGTATTCAATGTGTTTCCAATTGGCCAGTAGCTTAACCATATACCAACATTGCCAGATCCAGGTTTTCCAAAGACTTTTGGGTTGTACATCAAATCAACACCATTGCTCGTACTGATTTTAACGAACCATGCCAAATCATCGTCACCTGATATTTTATATCTCAAAGTTACATCAAGTCCTTTGAGCTTCCTATTCCTTGGACACAAAGGCACATCAAAGGACAAAGCCGATGATGCTGATACATACTCAGGCTTCAGGTTTGGATTCTTTATGTCTGGCAGAGATGTGCTCATTATATCGAATTCATACAACATCTGTGCCAAAAACACTAGAATTCAGTCACATATAGTCGGTTTTTAGGTGTCATATCAATGTGATTGTATGTGCTTCTGCATGTGTTTGAGAATTGAGAGAGAAACAACGTACCTCAACACACGGAGTTCTGCCTTTGGTGAGCTCATCATCACCAACCAGGCACACCTCCTGATTTTGATATTCTTTTAGCCACTTCATGTGTCCCAGATCATTTTCTTCAAGTTTGGTTACAGGCACCAATTTAATAAAGCCTTCAATTTCACACAAACTAATGCATCCTTCATAGCCAAACTCTTGCAATGTGAATCGGTGTTCTTGGAAAGTTATTTTCTCCAATGACAAACAGTAGTATACATACAATTCTGCAAGCGTACTTGGGAGACATACTAGCCATTTAAGTCTTGAGCATAAGCTCAAGTCAAGGACCCGAAGATATTTAAGATGATCATAACAGGGCAGACACTCAAATAGACTATTGCCTAAATTCAAGTACTGCAAAGATAGTTGAACATTAAAACTCAGAGTGAAAGAATCGGTACACTCGAGATTGCAGTCCTTGAGGAATAATCGGTGTAATGAATGTGGGAGGGAGAACGTATGCTGTTCAGTAACTCCTAATAACAACTTTCTACACCCTGTCATATTTAGTAGTGCAAGACTCGTCAGGTCTCCAATGGTTTCACAAACACGAACAAGATTGTGACAGTTCCAAAGAATCAAAGTCTCAAGATGAGGAATCATTGACATGTTGCGGATTTCAAATAGATCATACGAGTCCTTAAGATTTAGAATTTGCAGTGACTGAAGAACCTGTTGCAAAAGTGACATGATTTATGTATCGTTCAATGTCAATTTAAAGATCATTAACTATTGAGAATCTATATGGAAAAGCGACATAAATAGGATACCGAATTCCCTACCATGGGCGGATCAAGTACTTCCAATTTGCTGTAGCTCATATCAATAGCCACCAAGTTTCCCATGAATAAGTCAGGGGGTATGGTTGTTAAAGGGAATCCAAGCCAGCAGAGCCATCGTAAATCTTCTGAAAAATTCTCGTAAGACCCGTTGAGATACACAAAATTCAAGTGGAGCAATTTTAGTTTATCCATCTTCTTAAGTGCATCTGTCTTGAGGTCTAGCGACTGGAAAGTTAGCATAAAGAAGGATGGTAAGATGACATCATATCCATAAATGAATTTACCAAAGATTCTCTAAGTAACAAGATTCCATGCCTTGAGTACCAATTGACGATTTCCATGTCCTAGATGGTTGTGTAGTGATTGGGTATAACGAGGGGCGGATAGGTATTTTTCCAAGTGGGGCAAAAATATGTCTAGTAGTAGGGGACCCCAATTTACCAAAAAAACCATTCACAAAATATTTATATATGTTACTTGAACTATTTATTTATATTGTTATCGATAAATTCATATGTTTTTACTTTTTCTTCTTTTTTTGGGGAAATTACAAAATATCTTAAAAATCTTTTCTTTTCTTGGGGGTGGGGGAGCACACTTACCGCGGTGAGACCCGGTTATTATAAAATTATTGAACTTGAATATTGGAAGACAAATACACTGTAACAACCCAATTTTAGGGTGGAAATAGACTTATCAGGGTAATTACCTTTTGTTTTGTTCACATTTGCGTAATTTCTTATTTTTTGTACATATATAAGTAACGAACTTTTTGGAAGTGTTCACGTATAACCATTATGACCGGCTGTAGCAAGTTACATCCAGTCATAATGGTCATATGTGAACACTTCCAGTAAGTTCGTTATATAAATGTATACCAAAAAAAAGTTACCTAAATGTGAACAAAACAAAAATATAATAACCCTGATAAGTAAATTTCTCTCTTTTTTTTTTATTATTTTACCTTCTAATTTTGATTTGGTATAAAATTTGAACTAAATGGTAAATATTTTTAAAACCATACCATTTTGGTAATATCTTTTTAAAATACATTACTTGGTTTAAAATTTACTATGTACACATGTAAAAATTGAGAACACATGCTGACATACCAACTCGACAATAAATATTTTATTTTAAAATAAGAAAATAAAGATTTAGGGATAATTTTATTTTAAAATAAGAAAATAAATAGGTAAGATAAATATAAATTGATAAAAATAATAAATAATGTTATATTATTTGTTAATAATGACAATTGAAGTAATAATATTTGATTATTAGAGAAATTGAGAAAAGTGGTTAAATGTGTCTAACTTGATGAAAGATGAGTTTGACTAATTGAGTTCACATTAGATGATAAGAACTTAAATGTCACAAAATATGATGGAGAACGACTATAAGTGAAACATATGTGATTTCCGAGATTTTTCTTAATATCTAAAACTCTAAAAAAATTTGTGCCAAACACGCTCTTAATGTGTTACGACAAGTCTGTCCTTTAGACCAAAAAGACAAAAAATTACTTTCTTAACATAAACAAATTTCCTCATCTTTTTCATCTTCCTCTTTTACTTCTACTTTTAAATATATACGTGAAACAATATAAAATCTAAAAAGATGATTAATTTTTAAAAATAATCAAACCTAAACCAAAATTTAAATCAAATCCTAAAAGTCAATTTTAGTTAGTCAATATTACCTTGAATGCAACCTTATCTTCCTTTAGTAATTGCATGTCAAGTGCTAAACCTTCCATTGTTTCTGAACCCTAAAAGAAAAAGAAAAAATAAAGATAAAGATAAACCATATAATTCAAATGAAATAGAATGGTGTGAAAGAAAAAGTAGGATTACACATACATATAAGAAGCTTCTTACCTCTCCCTTGCGCAATATCTTATAAGAATCACTACTAAGCCAAACTCTACTACGTCTTGCAGGGAATTTTGATGACTCTTGACGAACCAAATTTTTTCCCATCTCTTGAATCAATCGATGCATCATCAGCTTATTATTTGGGGAAACAGAAAGAAGGCATTTGTTGGATAGGGTTTTGATCCCAGATAATGCACAGTAATCTGGCTCCAATATCTTTACCACATAATCCTTGTCTTTTCCGATAAAGAAACAAGCAATATGCAAAAATAATTCTTTCTCTAAGATAGATGGTAATGACTCATAGCTCGTTATTAGTACACTTTGGATTCGAGAATCAAAATCTTTATCCAATACATTCAATCGACTTTTCCAGTATAAAATGGTATTTTCATTGGATAGAGAAGAAGCCAACACTTCAACAGCGAGAGGATTTCCTTCACAATATCGTATTGCTTGCATTGCAAGCTCTTCGAAACCTTCCATGGGAGCTTTGGAACCAAATGCATGACGACTTAAAAGCTCTAACGATTCATCCTCATTTAATAATTTTATTTTATACTCTTGACACCTAGAATATGTGGACTTGAACCAATTATCTGTATTTTCCCTAATTGTTGTGATTATAATCTTGCTTTGTGCATTGATCGTTCCAGTTCCAAGTAAAGCGACTAACTGACTTTTTTCTGCAATGTCATCAAGAACAATAAGCGTCCTTTTAGTTTGTAAGGCTTCCTCAATCTTACATGTACCCTGAGAAACACCAGGTATTTTTCTCTTCTTTCCACCTAAAATATCATTGAGAAGTTGTTCTTGTAGCTCAAGCAAATCATGGGATTCTTTACATCTGCGACCAATGTTTTCAACAAAACTCGTGTTTTCAAAATATCTCCAATTTGAATCGTAAATATACTTGGCCAGAGTTGTCTTGCCACTTCCACCCATGCCACAAATTGCTAAAAATTCGATATTTGATTGATTTAACCAGGAATTGATCTCCTCGTATCGAGTGGCCATCCCTGTTAGATTGGGTGGAAGATGAACTTCTTTGCGATCCAGTTTGTTGTAAATGGTGTCAACAATTTCCTTCAAAAAATTTGTTTCAGGCCTGGAACAACAAAAACATGAACAAGTTCATGAGATGAAATTTAGAAATTCTTATATAAAAGTATAAAACTGAATGATAATATTCAGTAATTAAATGTAATGTACTATTAGTAGATATTTAAAATTAATTTCCATTAAAGTTTCCAATTCCACGAAATATCAAAATTCAATCAAAACCTGATCAAAGTATTTAGATTGGTATAATAGAAGATTCTTCTAATTTAATTACAAATGCATTTGAAATAGAAAATCAAATCAAAATAAAACATATATTGATAGATTAAACAGATTTATGTAAATAAAAGCACTTATAGTCATGTCATAAGGATAATTTAAGTGCATAAATTAGAAATTAACATAGAGAGAGAATTAGGGGCAAGGTTATCCAGAAAGAACAAAAAGAAACTCGCGTAGCTCTTGTCAAGAGTCAAACTTGTATATGATATATCAAAAAGCATACAGCTCATACCGATTTTTATACTTTTTCCTATAACTTATTTGAAATAAGAATAGAAGAAAGTTAGCCATCCCACATTCATTCTATGGTAATGATCATATCGATTCCATCATTTTCATTCATTTTTAAGGAAATTACTTTTCACCTTTCCAAACTTCTCTATCAAACAAATATCTCATACCGATTTAAAGGTTTAATCTATTGACCCATACATCAACAAAAACTTGACCGAATCTTAACTTCAAAAGTGGAGAACCAAATTTGGCTAGAAATTAGCAATAATAATCATCAAATTATTGGATCAAATAGCATCAATTAAATTTTATTTCAATAATAATTATATTACAAAAAAAAAAAAAAAAAAAAAAAAAAAAAAAAAAAAAAGACAGTGAGGCATACCCCGACAGAACCATGCCCGCCAAATTAGCAACCTCCTTAAGAGCTTTCTTCCACATGTTCACGTTGTGATCTGTCCACCTTGAAGAGCCTTTCACTTCAATTGTGAAAGATTTATTTTGTTTCCTCACATCAGAAGGATCAACATGATAAAAAACAGGTAAAACGAAATGATTCACCTCCTTCCTTTGTTCAAGGATCAGTACAAGCTCGTCAAGGCACCAGGTGGAAGTTGCATAGTTTTCTGACAATACGACAATTGAAGCCTTAGATTGTTTAATTGCTGTCTCGATCTCCGGCTTCACTTCTTCACCTCTCCTGATTTCTTCGTTATCCCTAAAAGTACCAATTCCTGCTCCCATTAATGTTTTGTAAAGATGATCGGTAAAAGAATGACGAGTATCTTCGCCCCTAAAGCTTAGGAAAACGTCATAGCTGCTAGCGTTAGCACTAGAAGAAGAACTGGAAGCCATTGAAACTGGATCGACAAGGATGCAAGATGAAGTCAACGGCAAATTTTCAACTACCCAAAATTATACCCAAGCTTATCTAAGGCAGGCCGATTACGGCTTTTTAAAACCTAATTGTCAAATAAGACTATTCCGATTTTTGAATTGTTTTTAGGAAAGCTCAATTATTACTTTGAATAATCCAAAAATATCAAAAAAATAATTTTGTATTTATGTATGTGTTTTTATTTTTAATATTTATTTATTTTATTATCAGAATACTAGTTTATAACATATGGTAATTATGGTTATATAATTAACTAAATATTTATTATAAAAATTCAAAATTACTAATCAAATATTTTAAATAAATTACTATTAAGTAAAAGATATTTTTAGTTATATAAAATTGTAATCGTTGATTTAAATAAATCCATGAACTTATAATCTATGTTACTTTTATTTTAATTTTTATTCTGATGTTAATAAATTGTATCTAATAAGAGTTGAAAATTTAAAATTTGAAATTCAAAATGAAAAATCAGTAGGTCGACAAGTGACATGATATTAATTAGGAGACCCAATAGATCACACATGACAAATAATAAGAATAAACCTATTTTTATTAGAATTGCCGAGTCAACCTTGCGACTCGCCGAGTTGTTCATCCAACTTGTCGGTTCCAGGCTCATCTTCATGTGACTCGCCGAGTCAACCTTGCGACTCGCCGAGTGCCTTCAGTCCTTAAGCCATACAAACTCTTTTAAGCCATGCAGTGGCTCTAAATTACAGATCTAAGCTTCTAAGGCATATTTTTCATGTAAAGTTGCAAACTTTAAGTGCATACATAGCTAAAAATGCTCTTAATGACAAATCCAAGCTCACAATGGGGTTTCATACTCGAAGAGGCTTCATACATGACCAAACTCAGAGATTTATGACTCTAGAACCCAAGAAGGGTCCAAATCTGAAGTTACAACTTCAGATCTAGCCTATATCCCACATTATCATCTCAACCAACCCATAAAAACCCTAAATCTCAACCAAAAGTGGTCTAGAAGGAAAATGAAGTAAAGGTGACGACTTGATACCTCCAAATGATGCAGGCTGAGGTAGATTTTTGATTCCTATGCCTTCCTTGCTACTAGTCTCTTGCCCTCCAAGCTCTTCCTTTCCAAGAGCCTCCTTTCTAAAGCTTAATATACACAAGAATGAAACACCACACGAATTAGGGTTTTCTGAGCTCTCAAAGGACTGCAAAGAGGCCAAAGGGGGCTTATGCTTCTTTAAATAAGGTGCAGAACCCCGAAATTTTAGGGTTTCATCTGTCAGCCCCTACTCATCGAGTTCCTTCATGGTCTCGGTGAGTAGGCCACTAAACACGCGATCCATCTCGTTGCTACTCAACGAGTAGGGCAACCAACTCGTCGAGTAGGTCTTAAACCAAATAAATTTTCATTTACATCGATACCTGAGAATCGAGGCGTTACATATATTCTCAATGTCTTTAAATTTATGGGCAATTACTAATCTAGCCAAATTAAGGAAGTCATTAGCAATTTATAGCCAAAAATTGGTAAATGTCCAAATACAGCCCACGAAACTGTAGGTTTCGATATTCGTCTACTGTTTCGCCAAATCGTCTACTGTTTCGTGTTTTGTATAATTTTTTTTCATTTTTAGGATACAAACCCGTAGGTTTTTTAGAACCTACGGTTTCCTCTCGAAACATACGGATTTGGGTGAAAAAATATGGTTTTTTTTTTTTTTTTTTTGAAATCTACTGTTTTTGGGGGGGTTTAACTACAAAAAAAAAAGGGGAAACCATATGTTTTAAAAAGCCTACGGTTTTGTATCCTAAAAATGAAAAAAAAATATACAAAGCACGAAACAGTAGACGATTTGGCGAAACAGTAGTCAACCTACAGTTGACTACTCTTTTGTGGGCTATTTTTGGCTAAGTGGTTTTTTTGGCTATTTTTTGATAAATAATTAAGGATTTTGACTAGATTTGTATTTTTCCCAAAAATTTAGGATTAATGACTTAGGAGGGTAATTAGGTTTCCAGTTTGTCCGTATTAGGTCATTAAGGTTTTTTTTTTTGTGTGTATTAGACTAATATGGTTGTTATTACCGTTTACAAATAGTCATTTTTACTGGTTAAAACTGGTAAAAGGACTATTTCTAAACGTTAATAACAACCATATTGGTCTAATACACATAAAAAAAAAAAAAAAAAAAAAAAAAAAAAAAAAAACTTTAGCGACCTAATACGGATACGGACAAACTGAAAACCTAATTACCCTCCTAAGTCATTATCCCGTTTGGGTTTCCATCGGGTATGAGTTTTTTTGTCATCCCTACACTCAATCTTATTTCTCATATGTACATTATTTTATAAACATTGCATAAATGAAATTAAATAAGCTCAAAGTTTTGTACATGACATAAAATCATACCTTATAATATAATAGTTAGTTACACTCCTAGAAAATATTATTTTCATAAATTAATAATTTTTCAATTTAATAAAAGAGTTAATAATATTTATTAGTTAATAGTGTAATTATAATAAATACTCAGCAAATGTCTACCTGATAAATGTTTGATCATATAAAATTATATATTATTAGCAATATCATTTTAAAATGATGATTGAGTATAGAAATCCAACAAGCCACAGTGTACTTAGTAGTTGCCTCACATATTTCATAACTAACCCTTTTACATCTAATTCATAATGATAAAATCCTAACTAGTAATATGGGATAAAGCTTAAGTTTCATAAATTGACAAGTATGGTCCTTGTAACAAAATTTCTAATTTTTTATCCCAATAAATATCCAGTTATTCATTATAAAAAATTTCTATTAATTTATTTAACTAACTATTTTTTTTTATTTTTATATTCTAATTGTTTTATTTTTACAAAAATAACCCAAAACTATTAGACCCAAAATGCAAAAGTTATAAAATTTTGGTGAATGCAAGAAGTAATTAGGTTCCCCTCGAGGAACTTATGCCACAAGATGATTAATATGCTTTAGGTTGTATAGTTGACATATATTTAGGTTTTATATCAAATAATGCTTCTCTATGATACCCTACGCTTGGAGTAATGTAACATCCCTAGTTTGGGTTTGGAATTTTTTTCTATTTTTAGTAAAAAGAATGGAAAAACTTAAATAGTAATTAAATAACTAATTGATAAGACTTTAAAGTAGTAAATTAAAGCATCATAATAGCATTTATTAAAAATTATGGACTAAATAAGTTATTTATGTGCACTCAAATGAAAGGATAAACGTAAAATGTGCAAATGAAAGGATTTCATAAAAATCTCATGGAATTGAGAATGAAGTTTTCACTATATACATTCCATATGATGAAGTAGTAATTACATCTAATTTATAAAAAATATATAGTTGTTCCCATTTTTAGAATGAAATACTTATGGAATCTCCACTAATATTATCAAACCTTATTTCATGGTATTTACATGAGTTTCTTCTTTCTTATTCTTATGAAAGTCCCCGAGAAGGCTTAGTTCGTTTGTTTCGAAAAATATATCAATCAATTCTGATTTTTTTTTCTTTTTCTCTTGATGATGTTTTGATCGAGAAGTATAGATCTTGTTATTGGATTAACGAAAATGCGCAAAAGGTCTATTTGCCTCAAACGATTTATGAGCCTCTTCCTTTTTTCTTATGATGTTTCCGTTCCTTTAATTTAGCAGCATCTACTAATTTGGGACATAATTTGAAAGCAATATTTCGACCTCGATGTTTTTGGGATGCCGCTGATTGTATGTTTGCATATTTCCTAATGATTGAAATGCATTACAACGTATAACATATATAGAGAGAAGTGCAATGATGGGCTTGGCCCTATAAGACTATACATATATGATATATGGTGGTTGGATGTAGGAATTAATTGTTCCTTATTTTGATTTAAAGAGGATTTATCTTGATTTTCTAGGTTTCAAATTTACAAAGGCAAAAAATGGGTGACAATGAACACAATGGTGGTAGCTGGAGGTGGCTGTCAAGCCTGTTTTGTTTCTAACGAGGTTTTTTGTGGTTCTCTGTGGGTGTTTTACGTAGGTGATGGAGGTGAGTCTACCATTGGGGATCTCGTCTGCAATGGTCACCAAAAATGAACTTTGGCGAGGCGGCACCCAAAGGCATAGTACGGTGATAGTGGCCGATTAAGGAATCGACCAAGCGGGATTCGATCAGACCTCATGGTGGTTCGATCGCTGGTGATGGTGTCGAGTTTTGTTAAATATTGTGAGTATTGCAAACTTGTCATTTCATGAATGTGCAGGATGTTTTGTGTAAAATATCTGGATTGATTTAGTTGTGCATTTTTTACTTTGGGACAATTATGTCATTTGGATAAAAGTGGTGCGTCAAGGTGTGAGTTTGTAACGAGTTGACATGCGGGTTATATGATATGTTTACCCAAAGTATCTAGTTGAAGCTGCAGTGGTCGATGGTCATAATTCACAAGATATTTTTACAATTCATCTTCTTATTCTCTCTCGTTGTAAAAAGGGTTTTTAGGGTTTGTTCAACTTTATCAGTTCTTTGTTCTTTTGTAAGTTCTTGATCGTTGTAGATTAGGACGAGTGTTCATCAAGAGAATAGATTAGGAATTGTGTAGTGAGGTTTCTTTGTAAGTAATTGAAAACCATCTGTCTATTTGTCCTCAAATGGTATAATAGATGATGATGTTGGGAAATTGTGTTTCTATATTTTTTCACTTTGTATCAAAGCTATAGGGCTTCGATTTGTCATTGAAGATCGTTTCATAAAGGTACATCTGTTTACCTTTATTTTTCGGCTGAGATCCTTGTAGATCTTCATAGTTGAGTTCATACTGGGGTTTCTGTTGGAATCTCAGTTCATCTTACTCATCTGTGAACATCTAGGCTTCTTTTATTTGATCTGATTCCTTCTTGTTATTGTTTTCTGTTAAGATATTGGTACTGCAAGTTTTTTTCTTATGATTGTGCAAGTTTGACTTCAAGTGGAGATCCTTGAGAGACATTCATCGTCATCAAGTGGAAATCCTTGATTGACGAATTAAATATTTGCTGGTTCTTTGATCGATTAATCTTGTTCTCCAAAATAACTCTTGTTAATGGATTTCATCACCATTAACTTTTCCAAAAGAGAACGGAGTAACGGGAGTCGATCTGTTTCGGCCTGTTCAGCTTATAGCTCTGTAAGCGTTTCTTGATCCCTTCTATCTATGTTCTAGCTATAGATGTGGAAGATTCTGGTTGTCTTGAGTACACAAGTTGTTGTGTTTTTAGTTCTTTAATATTTGTGATTGTTTTGACTCCGATGTTCCTGTCTTGGGCCCCAACATACTGTGGTGACCATCTGGACGCAAAGGAACATAGTGGTCTGTTACCTTCTTGATTGTTGTGTGTTTTTATTGGTTGTCTTTTGTGTGAACACTATGTCTGATACTCCGCTTGAGAGTAGTGGTTCTAAGGTTGATCCTGTAAACTACGTGACCCTCTTTATATACATCCATCTGATAATACTGTAACTATAATTGTAAGTTTTAAACTAATTGGGACCGAAAATATTCGTGTTTGGCGTAGCTCTATGATAAGAAGTCTTAAGGCTAGAAATAAGTTAGGGTTTGTAGAAGGGACTGTAAAAAAGGACTCTACTAATAAACTTACATCTTTAAAATGGGATCGTGCTAATGATGTAGTGTGTTCTTGGATTCATGGGTCTTTGTGTGAGTCAATTTATTCTGGACACGCATACTCAGAGTTTGCTGTAGATATATGGAATGAACTTTTTGAAACCTATAACAAGGCTGATGGGTCTGTTATTTTTAATATACATCAACGAATTAATTCACTCAAACAAGATGGTTCTTCCTTATATGAGTATTTTAATAAACTCGACACTCTTTGGAAAGAATTTGATGGTCTTACAAATGTTGCTGAATGTACTTGTGAAGCTGCTACTAAGTATAATGATCATTCAAAACTCATGAAGTTAATGCAGTTTTTAAATGGTCTTGGTGAATCTTTTAATCAAGTAAAGAGTCATATTCTTCTGACGGATCCTCTTCCTAATGTTAAAACTGCATCTTCACTTGTCTTTAAAGAGGAATCTCATCAGAAGAATGAGACATCAACTTTTGTTTCTAGCGTGTCTAAAACTCAATCATCTGCATTTAACAGTAGATTTAATGAAAAAAGGGTCAAGGTTCTAATTCTATAGAAGAAGAAATCAAAATTTACAGTGTAAGAATTGTGGTCTTAAGGGACATCTCATTGATAGGTGTTATAAATTGATTGGTTATCCAAAAGATTTTAAACCTAGGAATGAGTTTAACAATGAAAATCAAAGAAATCTGAATAAAACTTTTTCTGTTAATTCTTCTTCTGTTCCATCTAGAAGTTCCTTTTCTTCTAGTATCTCTGGGAATGGTGGAGCTTATTCTTTTAAGAGTGATCAGTATAATAAACTTTTAAGTCTCATCAATGAAAGGTCCTCTGCATCTGAGGATACTCCTGTCAGTGCTAATATGGCAGATATTTTTTTTGAAGTCATGTAATTCTACTATTAGTCATCAAAAGTGGGTTGTTGACTCAGGTGCTAATCAACATATGACTTTATATGAGTCTCTTTTACAAGACACTGTTGATTTTTCTAAACTAAACCTTCTTGTTAATCATCCAAATGGCTCTTCTGCTAAGATTGAAAAAATTGGGAACTTGCAGTTTTCTGAAAACTTAACATTGTTTGATGTCTTTGCCGATCCTGATTTTGACGTAAATCTTCTTTTTGTTCACAAATTGTGTAAAGATACAAATTGTGAAGTTGTTTTTAATGAAAATTGTTTCAAAGTTCAGGATTTACAATCAAAGAAGGTTGTGGAGAATGGTAGAGAGTCTGGGGGATTGTATTATCTTGATGCTTTTCCCTCAGGTATTAGCTCTTATAGTTTCATTAAGTGTTGTGTCTCTAAACTTACATGGCATAGTAGATTAGGTCATCCTTCTGAACAATATTTAAATTCTTTAAAAGATACACTTAATCTTGATAGTTCTTCTCATCCTCCTTGTGATGTTTGTCACAAGGCTAATCAAACTCATGAATCTTTTCCTCTTAGTGTTCATAGTTCAACCAAACTTCGAGAATTGATTCATTTAGATGTATGGGGTCCTTATAGAGTGTTTACTACAGAAGGCTTTAGGTTTTTCTTGACTATTGTGGATGATTTCACAAGGGCTACTTGGGTTTATCTGTTAAAAAGTAAGGATGAAGTTTATGGCTGCTTTACTTTATTTTTTAATATTTTGCTAACTCAGTTTGATTCTAAAATCAAAATAGTCTGTTCAGATAATGGAACTGAGTTTTTAAATCATATGATGGAATCGTTTTTGAACTTAATGGTGTTCTTCGTCAAACTTCTTGTGTTTATACACCCCAGCAAAATGGGGTTGTTGAAAGAAAACATAGACATATTCTTAATGTTGCCAGATCTTTACTTTTCCAGTCTGGTCTTCCTATAAAGTATTGGGGAGAAGAAATTCTAACTTTAGTTTTTTTGATTAATAGAATGCCAACTTCTGTTTTGAAATGACATTCACCTTATGAACTTGTGTTTAAGAAATTACCTGTGTTTGATCACTTAAGAGTTTCTGGTAGTCTGTGCTTTGCCACTAAACTTAATAATCATGATAAGCTTTCTGAACCTGCTGAAAAATGTGTTTTATTAGGTTATTCTTCTAAGAAAAAGGGTTATAAGTTGTTAAGTCTTGATACAAATTTTGTTTTTGTTTCTAGGGATGTGAAGTTTTATGAGTCAGTTTTTCCATTTAAACTGAGATCAACAACTATTGATAATCAATTTGATTTTCATAATTCAGTAGACCCTTTTTCCTAAAATGATCAACATAATTCTGAATATGTGAATGATTTGATTGATCTAAATAACTTGAGTGTTAACCATCAGATGGATGATTCTAGTGCAGCTCAGAATCTGGATGAAACTTTTTTTGATACTACATTTGACAGTGATGACCAGACTAGCGAGGTACCTGAATCTTCATCTGATAGGAGTATGCCAAGTCATTCAGATTCAACTGAGGAAAGTAGTCATTTAGACTCATTGCCTTCTCTAGGACAGTCAATAGGGGTTTCTAGGTCTAGAAGAGAGTCTCGAATACCTGTGAAGTTAAATGATTATATTGTTGAAGGGACGCATAGATATAGAATTGAACATACATTAAATTACTCTGTTCTTAGTACAGAAAATAAATGTTTTTGTTCTAATCTAAATAAAACAATTGAGACAAAAAGCTCTGAAGATGCCTCTATAGACCCAAATTGGGTTGAGGCAATGAATAATGAAATGGAAGCTTTATATCGAAATCATACTTGGGATATTGTAGATCTTCTTAAAAAAAACCAATAGGATGTAAATAGGTTTATAGAATTAAGTATAAACCCAATGGAGAAGTAGAAAGATATAAGGCTTGTCTTGTAGCCAAAGGTTATCATCAAAGAGAAGGGGTTGATTATCAGGAAACATTTTCTCTTATGGAAAAAATAGTTATTGTTTGTATAGTTATTTCACTATCTGTAAATAATAGGGATGAGCATATGGACCGGGGAACCGGCCAGAACCGGTACTGGAACCCGAACCGGCACCGGAACCGGAACCCGATGGAACCGTTCGGGCCGGGACCGGGATGTTATTTTTGTAGATTTTTGGAACCGGGAACCGGTAGGAACCGGAACCGATATAACCGGCAAAAACTGGAACTGTATGATGCTATTTTTCGAAGACCGGTTCCAACATTTGAAGACACGACAAGAACCGGTAGGAGCCACGAACCAGAAGAACCGTCGGGCCGGTTTGGTTCTTGATTTTGGCCGAAGCTGGTTCCCGGTTCCGGCCGGTTCGGTCCTTTTGCTCATCCCTAGTAAATAAGTCTTGACCTTTGTATCAGTTAGATATTAATAATGCTTTTCTTTATGGAGACTTAACTGAGGATGTGTATATGACTTTACCTCAAGGGTATCATACTAAATGTGATACTAGAGTATGTAAATTGGTTAAATCATTATATGGGTTAAAGCAAGCTCCTAGAAAATGGAATGAGAAGTTATGTTCTGAATTGTTTAGCTATGGTTTTACTCAAAGCATAAATGATTACTCTTTGTTAGTTAAAAAGGATAATAATTTAATTATTGTTTTGTTAGTGTATGTAGATGATATTATTTTAACAAGTAGTAATGAGACTGAAATTCAGAATGTGAAATCTTTTTTGAATTCAAGAATATTAATAAAAAATAAGGAAAATTAAGCTATTTTCTTGGAATTGAAGTTTTAAGTATAAATAAAGGTGTGTGTTTAAATCAAATGAAATATTGCCTTGAACTTTTACATGAGTTTGGAATGTTAAGTTGTAAAACTGTTTCAACTCCTTTAGAGGCAAATTTTGTCCCTAAAAGAAGTTGTATTGGTGATGCTCCTTTACTTGAAAATGTTACTGGATTTCAGAAACTAATTGGAAAGCTTATAAATCTAACTATTACAAGACCTGATATATCTTATTGTGTTCAGATACTCAGTCAGTTTATGCATAAACCACATAAGTTACATTTAAAAATAGCATTCAGACTACTTAGAAAGGTAGTCCTGGGAAAGGTATTTCAATTATAAAGGCAGAAAATTTTGACTTAATGGGTTATGTAGATACTGATTGGGCAAAATGCCTCAGTTCAAGGAAGTTAGTTACTAGGTATTTAGTTTATTTTGGAAATTCATTTGTATCCTGAAAAAGTAAAAAACAAGCTACTGTATCCAGGTCCTCAACAGAATCTAAATACAGAGCTTTAGGATCTGTTACTTGTGAAATTATTTGGATTTTAAAATTGTTATTTGATTTGGGAATAAAAAGTTTAATACCTATTATAGTTTTTTGTGATAACGGGTTTGCTATTAAACTAGCATTAAATCCTGTGTTTCATGAAAAAACAAAGCATTTTGAAATTGATTTACATTTTGTTAGAGAAAAGATTGCAAATGGTGTTTTAAAAGTAGGAAAAATTAGTTCTTCTAAATAGAGAGATGATATTTTGACAAAGTTTTTAAGTGTTTCACAACATAATTTTTTGTTAAATGAAATTGGTCTAATTAATCATTTTAATAAAAATTAATATTCTTCCTTAAATGTCAAGTTTGAGGAGGGGGTGTTAAATATTGTGAGTATTGCAAAGTATTGCAAACTTGTCATTTCAGGAATGTGCAAGATGTTTTGTGTAAAAATATTTGGATTGATTTAGTTGTGCATTTGTGACTTTGGGACAATTATGTCATTTGGATAAAAGTTGTGGATCAAGGTGTGAGTTTTTAACGGGTTGACACGTGGGTTATATGATCCGTTTACCCAAAGTATTTAGTTGAAGCTACAGTGGTCAATGGTCATAATTGACAAGATATTTTTACAGTTCATCTTCTTATTCTCTCTCATTGTAAAACGGTTTTTAAGTTTTGTACAACTTTATCAGTTCTTTGTTCTTTTGTAAGTTATTGATCGTTATAGATTAGGATGAGTGTTCATCAAGAGAATAGATTAGGAATTGTGTAGTGAGGTTTATTTGTATGTATCTGAAAACCATCTGTCTATTTGTCCTCAAATGATATAAATGATATAATAGATAATGATATTGGGAAATTGTGTTTCTATATTTTTTCACAATTTGGTTGGCCGGGTGGTCCATCATTTGTTTCTTGTTTTCCGGAGAGAGAGAGAGAGAGAGAGAGAGAGAGAGAGAGAGAGAGAGAGAGAGAGAGAGAGAGAGAGAGAGAATTTTATTTTATCTTTTTTTAATTGTTCAATAAAAAGAAGAAAAAAAATTGCATCATTCATAAAGTTTTGGGAGGGACAAAAACCACAACCAACTCAAAAGGACCATTTTTTGTCAAGGTTAGGGCCAAAACCGGGAGAAAATACAAAAAACAGGGACCAGTTTTGCTGTTTTGTCTTTGTTCCAATAATAAGCAAAGCTCGTGTTCATTTACATAGGTTAGCAAGCTGATTAAAAGTATATAGTTGGATCCTTCTCGGAAAAAGCGTCACCTCTCCAAGCTCTACGCGCCATATATGATGCCCCGTAGTCTGTTTGATAAGATTTTCTCCATCCACGTAAGTCTATGAAAGTGTTATATAAGGATCTATAATTACGAGGAATGGTATCACCAAGTAATATATTTAACCAATCATGGGTGGTTGACTCGAAGTAATCGCGACGACAAAGATAGTAGGCTCCTGTAGTGAGCTCAAATTCAGATAGATCTCCTCCAATAACTTCTTCCTCTTTCTTGTAATTTTTGTAGTATTGTAACTCTTCTTCACCATCATCTATGAAAGCAAGGCTGGCACCACACCTGTTTACCATCCATCCATCCCCCACAATGATGGACACATTGATTTCATCTCCAGCATCTAAAACGTTCCCAATGGGCCAATAGCTTAACCACACAACATCTTTTACTCCCGGTTTGCAATAGATCGCAGGGTTATACATCCAAGTAAGGCCCTTGGTTATATTGCTAACTTTGGTGAATAAAGCCCATGTATCTTTATCCTTGTGTGATGTGCCTGTTATTCTGTATGACACGGTTACATTTAACCCTTGGATCCTGAATTTCTCAGGACAAGAAGGCACACGAAAGGATAAGAACGAGGATGATGACTTATACTTGGACATTGGCATGCTTTGACCCTTTATGCCTGCCAGATATGTGCTCATTATACCGTATTCATACAGCACCTGGCCAAATACATTGCAGAATTATCAAATTACTCATATATTAAACAATTTTCCGATGGCAAGATGTATTTTTTGATTGCTTATTCATGCATGAGAGAGAGAGAGAGAGAGAGAGAGAGAGAGAGAGAAATGTACCATTATATGACAATCGTATCTAATGACATCATCACCTGCAAGGTCAACCCTAGTATGTTGATATGCTTTAATCCATTTCATATGTCCCAAATCTGCTTCATCAAGCTTTGCTAATGGCACCAATTTGAAAAAGCCTTGAATTTCAAACAAGTTTTCACAACCTAGATATTCAAATTTCCGCAATCTGAACCTAGCAGATTCGAATGTTATTTTCTCCAATGAAGAACACCAAGAAGTATACAACTCTTCTAGCGTACTTGGGAGACATAGGAGGGACTCTATATTTGGACAACCACTCACATCGAGCACCCGAAGCATTTTATGATTAGTGTAATTGGTCAGAAGCGTTAACGGATTACTGCCAAAATTCATGTGTTTGTAAAACGATGATGACTGTTTACTTAAAAATGATGGATCATCATGGCTTATATCAAGGTTGCTATCATTGAGAAACAGAAACTCTAATGAGTCTGGCAAGGGAACCAACAACGGTTGTGGCATTCCTCCACCAGTACATAGAGCTTTTAGCCTTTGCAATTGCTTCGATGCAACCTTTCCAGGTTGATTACACCCTCCGAAGTCCAGTAGAGAAAGCTTCTTAAGACCTCTAATGGTTTCACAAACATGAGTCACACTGAGACTGAAACAGTACGAGAGAATCAAAGTCTCGAGATTAGGAAGTCGGGAAAGATGGCGGACACTGACAAGATTGAGCGACCATTTAAGATTGAGGATCTTCAGTGAATTAAGAACCTATTTAAAGAATACCAAGATTCATTCATGGTATGTTAACACATCAACTGTCAGAAAGTTGGGAAGCTAAAAGGTTAAGTGAAAAACAGGACATCAAATTCCTACCATGGGAGGTTCAAACTTCTTCAACCATCCATTGCTCATATCTACAGCCACCAAGCTGCTCCCCAATAAGCTTGAGGGTATTTTTTTCAATTGACAATTAGTCCAGTGTAACCATCTTAATTCTGGAAAATTTTTGTAGGACCCAGTGAGTCTCACATATCGGAGCTTGAGCAATTTCAGTTTGTCCATTTTTACAAGTGAAGTTGTTTTAAGGGTTGGTGGCTGCAAATTTAGCATTAAGTTAATTAATTAGGTACATATCTCATGTATAACATAAAATGCAGGTAAAATTAAAGGTAAATGCAGCAAAAATATCAAGAGTACCACACTCATTCACAACTTTGTCTTACATTTGATGTCATCCCTTCCTCTAGCTTTCGCATGTCAAGTGCTAGACCTTCAATTGTTTTCGAACCCTAATGGGGAAAGACAGGAAATGAGACAAGGAAAGTTAACATAGGAGGTTGTTGAAGGGAAAAAAAGGATTAAAGATACACATAAGAAGCATCATACCTCTCCTTTTCTCAACAAACGATAAGATTCATCATTTTGCGAGATTCTACTACGTGCTGCAGGATCTCTGGACTCCTGAAGAACTATGTTTCTTGCCATCTCTTGAAGCAATTGATGCATCATCAGTTTTTTACTTGGTGAGATGGTAAGAAGGCATTTGTTAGTGAGGGTCACGATCCCAGCCTTTGCATGCCAGTCATGCTCCAATATCTTTACCACATAACCCTCATATTCACCAACAAAGAAAAAAGCAATATGAAGAAACAACTCTTTGTTACTGGCATGTGGCAATGAGTCAAAGCTCTTTTGTAGTATACCTTGGATTTTACAATCAAGATCTCCTTTCAATGAATTCAGTGAATTCAATGTACTTCTCCAAATCTCGATTATGTTACTTCTTTTGCTTGGGTTTTCAGCATCAACAAATAGAGAAGAACCTAGTACTTTAAGAGCTAGTGGGTTTCCACCACAATACTTTGTTAATTGTACTGCGAGCTCCTTTAAACCTTCCATGGGAATTTTGGATCCAAATGCATGGTAACTTAAAAGCTCTAATGATTCATGATCATTCAGCAATTCAAGTTCATGCACCCGGCAACTCCAAGATATGGACCCAAACCATGCCCGTATATCTAAAAGCCTAGTTGTTATTATGATCTTGCTTTGTGTATAAAAAGCCCTTGTTCCAAGTAAAGCACCTAATTCATCATGTTCATCAATGTCATCAAGAACAATAAGCACCCTTTTCACTTGTAAGGCCTCTTCAACCTTCCTTGTACCCTCAGATACACTAGATATACTTGCATTCTTTTCCCCTAGAATGTCTGAGAGAAGTTGTTTCTGTAGCCCAAGCAAACCATCAGACTGTTTATAGTGCTTTCCGATCTCTTCAAGGTAAGAGCTGCTTCCAAATTTTTGCTTGTTTGAGTTATAAATGAATTGGGCCAGTGTCGTCTTGCCACTGCCTCCCATGCCACAAATTGCTAAAACATTATCTCCAGATTGCTCATTTTCCAACCAAGAGTTGATAAATTTAGCTCGCGAATCCATTCCAATTAGATGAGCTGGAGTACTAACTAGTTTCAAATCTAGTTCAGAGTTGATTGTACCAACAATTTCTGCGATAAAGTCTGTTTCAGACCTGCAAGAAAAGAATAAAGAAAATTTAACTGCTTCCGTTATAGCGCATGAAATTCAAATGCTCTAGCAAATGTAATATTCTTCCTGCTACCATTATCAACCTAATAAATTATATGATGAACTGAGGTTTACATAGCAATCTGATTGAATAAGTGTTTAATAATGTGAAGGTCAAGATACACCCGAATTGAATGAATCAGGTTGGACAACTTCCCAAAACGGACAGGTTATTCAGGTTTAATCTGTTGGTTGGTTGGCGAGAATACGTGTTGGCCCAAAGTCAAACCGGAATATCTGCTATGTTATCAGTATTTAGTTTTAGGTTCACTTCCCACTCACTATTTCACAGCATATTCTGTATTTATAGTAAACCGTCTATAAGGAAGAGAATGGCATAATGTCTGTCATAAGTAACTGAACAGCTATTTGTCCAGAGACAAGGAGCAAAGGAAATGAAGTATGTGCAAGAGTAAACCAAACCCTTAGACTACTAAGGAAAAGGCCACAGAATAGTAGATTACTACTGAAAACACCATCAAACAGGTAAGCATCTAATCATCTGGTTCTGCTCTTTGCATAAATTTAAAGCAATATTAGCAAAAGAAAATTCCATGACTTGATGTGTTTAAGAAGCATACCTGAACTGGACATCTACCAGGCACAAATTACGATTCCTTATCATATTTAACACTCTCAGTTGAATAAATCAAAAAGGGTTTCCAAAGGATTAAACTATAAGCATGAATAGAGAAAGCATACCCCGAAACAACCATGCCGGACAAATCAGCAACCTCGGTAAGGGCTGTCTTCCATCGATTGACATTAAACTCGGTCCATTTTAACTTTTCTGCTCTTTCATCTACATCTATCGCAAAACTTTGTCTTTGATTCCTAACATCCGACGGATCGACATGGTAAAAAACCGGTAAAACAAATTGATTAAAGCTCCGCCTTTGCTCAAGGATCAACACAAGCTCGTCAAGGCACCATCTGGAATTTGCATATTTCTCAGACAAGACAACTATACAAGCTTTTGATTCTTTAATAGCTCTCTCAATTTCAGGCTTGAGTTGTTGACCTCTGTCGATTTCATCATTGTCCCTAAAAGTGCGAAGTCCTGTTCGTACTAAAGCCGCATACAGATGATCTGTAAAAGAATTACGCGTATCTTCACCTCTAAAGCTTAGAAAAACATCATAGCAGCTGGTATGATATAGCAGAGAAGCAGAAGATGAAGCGGACGCCATTGAAATTAGTAAGATGAGAGGTTGTTAAAGAGAGGGGAATATACTGGCATCAAGATCAACGTCTCCGGTCTCCGGATAAAATATCAACGCGTTTACCTTTTCTACGCGTTTGTGATACATTAAATTAAATTGGTGTAAACGTTTTTTGGAAAAAAAAAATTAGTTTATGGTAATTTTGTTAATTTGTAAAATTATAAAACTAGTTTATTTTAGATCAATTTTCAAAAATAGTCCTTATTTAATGTATTTTTTCTGAGATTTAGTCTAATCTTCGATTTTTAACTTCATGGTTTTTTTTAAGTAATTTATTTGTGGAATTAGTCTCAATTAAACTTGAAAAGACTAATCTATCATTTTAATTTGTTTTTCTATTTTCTTTTTACTTTTTTTTATTTTATTTAAATTTTTAAAAATAAAAAAAATAAGGTCCTCTCTCTCTCTCTCTCTCTCTCTCTCTCTCTCTCTCTCTCTCTCTCTCTCTCTCCAAATCCAAATCCAAACAAACATTTCAAGATCTTCATTCACAACAAATAATTCATTCACAACAAATAAAGAAAGGTCATATCTCTCTCTCTCTCTCTCCAAATCCAAATCCAAACAAACATTTCAAGATCTTCATTCACAACAAATAAAGAAGGGTCCTCTCTCTCTCTCTCTCTCTCTCTCTCTCTCTCTTCTAAATCCAAATCGAAACAAACATTTTAAGATCTTTATTCACAACATATAAAGAAGGGGTCCTCTCTTTCTCTCTCCAAATCTAAATCCAAACAAACATTTCAAGATCTTCATTCATAACAAATA
Source organism: Lactuca serriola (assembly GCF_051521515.1). Taxonomy (NCBI): domain Eukaryota; kingdom Viridiplantae; phylum Streptophyta; class Magnoliopsida; order Asterales; family Asteraceae; genus Lactuca; species Lactuca serriola. The sequence continues at coordinate 68,468,016 of NC_136414.1, forward strand.
AAAAAGGGGCTCTCTCTCTCTCTCTCTCCAAATCCAAACAAACATTTCAATATCTTCAATTCATTTTAAGATCTTTCAACCTCATTTCAATATTTTTAGATTCTTTCTTCCTGATTCATGATTCATAAATCATCATAGTCTCCTATGGCAAGATCGTTATCCCTCTTTCCATTGTTGAGATTTCGGCGACTATATGAAGATTTCATGATTCATCATCGTCTCCAATTGCAAGCTTCGAATGAAAGTATTGATCCTACCATATTTTCAGATGAATCCAGATTCAAGATTCAGTTTTTGAATATTTTTGTTATTTTCAAGAGCATTTACCTAATCTTTACGTTATTAGCATAAATGGGGCCTTGTGTTGAGATTAGGGTTTCTTCAAATTAAAGATTCAAATCAAGATTATGATTCCAGAAGTGATGCACCTACAATTTGAATTTGAAACCCGATTGAAGATAAAGAAAAGAGCAATACATTCAAAAGGCACAAACTTTAAAAACAGTCAACAAAGTTAATAAAGACATACTAACTCAAACTCATATCTCCACATACAAAATCAAAAGCCTAGAAATTATAGATAGAAAAAAACAAAACCCCATGAAGCAAAGCCTAAGATATCATGAAGAAACTCAAAGAACGATAATTTCGACCTAAAACCCCCAAAATCCAAGACAGCAAGAAATGGTGGAAAAAAGAAAAACAAAATGGAGACTAATTTTACTGTTTTTTCACCATTAAAGTCTTAAGTAGAGAAGAGGGCCCATAGGAGAGCTTGAATACAAGCAGAAGAGTGTGTATTCTAGATGAACCCAAAAAGAATGCGTCAAAAAAAAACCCAAACCATTATACGAAAGAGATAGATTTATGAGTGTTCATATGGAAGAAGATGATGACGATGATAGTAATTGTAATGGTAGCCTCTCAAATTAACTTAAAATAAAGGGAATCAATCAGCATTTGTTAGAAAATTGCGGCCTTGTTTTTGTACTTTAGTGTTTAATATAGAGAAAGATTTGCAGGGTTGTGCTGGAGAGAGAGAAGTGGGGCCCCCTCTTTATTTGTTTTTACTTTTAATATTTTAAATAAAAAAGAAAATGTTTAAGAAAATACAAAAACAAATTAAAAGTGTAGATTAGTATTTTTTTTTTTATGTTTAACAGGGATTAATTCCACAAACTATAACATCCTAGGCTTTCAGGTATTTTCAAATCCTTCCTTTAGTTTTTAAATATGTCATTTTGGGCCCTTGGAGTATAAAGATGTAGCCTTAAGAAGCCCTAGTGGCAAAATGGAAATTTTTGGGAGCATGAGTAGTATGTTGGGCGTACACATATGTACGCATCAAAATGACAATTTTTGGGAGCATGAGTAGTACGTTGAGCGTACATGTGAGTACACTGTGCATACACATATGTACGCAGGGCGTACTAATGTCCGAGTGAAACCCTAATTTTTAGGGTTTGAAGAGTATTTAAGCACCTTTATGGATCATTTAGCCTCACTTTTTCAGCCTCCAAGTCTTTGAGCCATTCTTAGCAAACCCTAACCCCATAAGAGAGTGTTTTGAGCTTAAAATGTGTTATTTGTGTGCTTAAAGGAGAAGAAAGTGTATTAAGGAGTCAATGAAGGAAGGCAAGCTTGTAGATCGTAGATCATCATCTCATTTGGAAGCTCCAGATCTTAGTAGCTTTATGATGTTCTTTATGTTTGGTTTGCTTAGATCTCATCTTAGTAGCTTTATGATGTTCTTTTGTCCTTAAAAGTCTCATTGTTGTGCATGTTTGATTTTGGACGTTTTGGGCTGTCCTTCTAGGCCCTATGAAGGGTCCTTAGTCATAAAAATGAGGTCCTAATGGCCAAAAGTGTCTTATACATTTGGAAAAAGGGTCTTATTGGATTAAGACCTTATATTAAGAGTTTATGGACGTGTAAAGTCATAAAGTTGGAGACTTTATGACTCTAGGGTGCATTTGGACCATGGATATGTAATTTGGGCTTAAGTGCTTAAGCTATTTAGCACTTAATGGACCTTTGGGATCTACGAGGGTACGCCCCGCGTAGGGAGGAGTACACATTGCGTACTTGGTCAGCCACCTCGATGGTGGTCAATGTGAGGCTCGTGTACGCCTTGCGTACCTCCAGTGTATCGCCAACATACGTCGTCTGTGGACTTTTGAGTTTAGGCTTCGAGTTTTGGGCCACCTTTTTGGGCTTGAATGACTTGGGCCCTCATTAGACTTTCTGGGTATGAGTGTTTTGTGCTAGTTTGAGAATTGGACCTAAGGATAAGGCCCAATAAGGATTTAGGCCCAATTTGGAAAATTAGGCGAATTATGGGTCTTGCAGTAATTTGGCCTCTTGGATCAAAATTGGACTTGGCCTTGGCCCAATTTGGGATAGGGTAAAGTGGCCATTTACCTTAAGTCTGGATCCTTAGTTAAGGATGGTAATCCAATTGTTAAATGGATGTTTGTTTTGTTGTGATAGTTTGGGATTTTCATGAGTCGGCAGTCGGAGGTTTTCAGTATGGTTCGACATTGTAAGGTGAGTTTTCCTCACTGTACTTGTGGGTCGAAGGCACCAATGCCCCCCCCCCCCCCCTTGGATTGATATCCTGTTGTGCGTGATGTTACATGATAGTGATCTATTAGATCAGAATCCTGGTAGATAAGATGATGCTATGCTTAGTGATCTATAAGATCTATCTGTTTGTTTGTTGGCTGGTTAATAGTATGTTTATTTGTATTATATTCACATGATTGGTTAGTGGTTGAGGCTTCACTGCTTTGTGTGTAAGCCAACAGGTCGGGGCATTCCAAACCGATGGTTGATGCCCTAGCGTATTCCATCATGACGATGATTAGACCTACAGTATGTTGGCATTCCAACCCGATGGTTGAGGGGCCTGGGGTATTCCAACCCGATGGTTGATTGGACCCATAGTATGTTGGCATTCCAACCCGATAGGTTGAGGGGCTTGGGGTATTCCAACCCGATGGTTGATTGGACCCATAGTATGATGTTTTGTATGTGTGCTATTATTATGTATTTGTATTTTGGGGGAACTCACTAAGCTTTGGGCTTACAATTTTGGATTATGTTTCAGGTACCTCAGAGGATCGCGGGAAGACGAAGGCGTGATCGTGCACCTCCTCATGTTTTACTTTATGATTTTGGGATTTCTCTGATATTGAACTTATTCTGAAAACAATATGTAAAAAATGATGGTTTTTGGGTTATTTAAAAGTTTAATTTTTTTCATGAATTATATGGATGTAACACAAAACAAAGTAAATCAAAAGGTCCATAAAGCCAAAAAAGTTAAGGTTTTGACTAAACCCTAGAAAAAGACAAAATTGCAAAAATGGTCCCTGTGGTATGCATTTTTTTGGGGTTTTAGTCCAAACCATGACTTTTTTGGATTCGTGGTCCTTTTGAGGTAGTTTTGTTGCGTTTTTGGTCTCTCAGTAAATTGAAATTACTGTAATGCCCATGGGGTATTTACTTTTTATTTTTTTCTATTTAATTTAAATGAAAAAGAAAATAAATAAATAAATTGGACCCACATCTCTCTCTCTCTCTCTCTCTCTCTCTCTCCTGTGAAGCCCATCAGTGATCCAAACATCGTTCATAGTCAATTTCAACATCAGATTCCAGCAATTTGGACTAACCCACAAAAAAAGACTTAAAGTTCTTCACCCACTTTCACTATGAACACACATACACACACTAGATCAAGGAGAAGAAGACCCATTTCGGTGAGTATCAAGAAGTCCCTCTCGCTTCCCACTGATAACCCTCATCCTTCTCCAAAATTAATTTCAGCACCTTAACAGATTACCATCTGTTGTTGCTGCTATTCTTGGTTAGATTACCATCTCCAAAATCAATTTATCCTCTCTCTCTCTCTCTCTCTCTCTCTAAACCCATTACCGTTTTAACTGATTTTGAGGAAACAATATCCTAATCAACACAAATCTCGATTCCTAAATCAACTCACTTTCAGTCCATTTTAAATTAGATTAATAGATCCAAAAACAATTTGATTCTAACAAATGCCAGTGAGCATTACATGTTGAGAGAACAAAAGAGAAAGTGAGGAAGATGATAATTAAACTAGAAATGGATGAAGATGAAAATTAAACCAGAAATATATACATTTATCTGTATGTATATATGTTGAGAAATAGGTAGAAAGCAGTGAGATTGGATCAATCGGAGAAGGATAGAGATGAAGCTTGAGGTCGCCGGAGCCAAAACAAATCCTAACTCCGATTAGAGTTTCGTCGTCGTTGCTATGAAGATCAGATTAGGGTTACCACTGAATCGGAGTGAATGGAGGTGACGGGTCTTGTAGCTATCTCTAACCTCCGACGTTCCCCTGCGGTCATTATCACACCTGCTTCCATATATGTGAATCGCAAACCGTCTTCATATGAAAATATAGATGTGTGTTTGTGTGAGAAATCGAATCTGAAAACTCCATGTGTTCATATGATTTAGAAATGTGTATCTGTGTTCATCAGATATGATATGAATCGTGGAAGATGAAGAAGTGGGTGGGGGGTGAATTTCTTTTTCACGAGAGAGAGAGAGAGAGAGAGAGAGAGAGAGGTGGCCCACTTTTTTAATTATTAAAATAAATAAATAAACGATTTGATTTTAAAAGAATAAAAGAAAAATGAAAAATAAATACCCCAAGGGCATTATAGTCATTTCAGTTTACCGAGGGACCAAAAACGCAACGAAACTACCTCAAAAGGACCATCAATCCAAAAAAGTCGTTGTTTGGACTAAAACCCCAAAAAAATGCATACCACAGGGACTATTTTTGCAATTTTGTCTAGAAAAAATACATACCATAGGGACCATATTTGCAATTTTCTCTTTATTTTAAGTTATGAATTAGTTTATTGTAATTTATTTATTTGAAAAACTATAAAACTAGTTTATTTTAATTAATGGATTAGCTTATAAAGTTGTTTTTGATAAGTTATTTTGGGATAACTTTTATAAGTTTATGGAGCTTCTTTTTAGAAGTATATTCTTAATGTAGAATATATAGGCGTCAGGATCAACATTTTCGATTTTAGGAGAAAATATCTACGCATTTGTTTCAAATACATTAAAAATTAAAATAGTATAAAAGTTTTTCAAAAAAATAAATTAGTTTACTGTAAATTATTAATTTATAAAATTAGAAAACTAATTTGTTTTAAGTTATGAATTACTTTATAGTAATTTATTAATTTGAAACTATAAAACTAGTTTATTTTAAGTTATGAATTAAGTTATAAACTTTTTTTGACAAATTATTTGGAGATAATTTTCATAAGTTTACATAGATTTTTAAAAAATATTCCAAATATGTTCTAAGAATATATCTGGTCTCCAGAGAAAATATCTACACATTTATTTCAAATAAATTAAAAATTAAAATAGTGTAAAAGTTTTTCAAAAAATTAGTGTATTGTAATTTATTAATATGTAAAATTATAAAACTAGTTTATTTTAAGTTATGAATTAGTTTACTGTAATTTATTAATATGAAAAATTATAAAACTAGCTTTGTGCACTTCGCATTATACCAAAGTATATATATATATATATATATATATATATATATATATATATATATATATATATATATATATATATATATTCTATTTCCTGTCTCTCTCTTCATCTCTCTCTGTAAACCTAGGTACGCCTCCACCCTACATCATTTGATCCACCACCAAAATGGAAAAGAATGGTTTGGCAGATTGGAATCGATGAAGCCAAAAAAAAAAGGAAAGGGAAACAGGATCTCTAAATTACTGTTGATCGGAAGAGAATGATTCAAGAACGGAGCATGGATCGGGATGCATAATCGATTGGGGGATTTTCGATCCTCATATGATCGAGTGACAATGAAATCAGTAACACCCGAAATCAGAAAGGTCAAGAAAGGAAAGGAAAACCATAAGTTAAAGAGGGTCGACTCGTCGAGTCCAGGGAGGAACTCGGCGAGTCGGAGCGGGATCCGGGTGTAAAGTAAGTGACCGACTCGGCGAGTCGGCAAGTGGACTCGGCAAGTCTGGTATGGGTTGGGAAACCCTAATTCCGGGACTTGGTACCCTATTTAAGCATCTTATTCTCTTCCATAGGGCTCATTTGCGGCCCCTATAGTCCAGAACCCCAAACCCTAGCCACCATAACCATATTTGGAGCAAGATCTACCCTTGGTGAAGTAATTTGAAGCTTGGAAGTGAAGAGATTCATAGTGGTGCAAGAGGAGTCCTTGGATCCAGATTTGGTGGAACTTTTTAGAGCATTTGGAGGTAATGAATCGTTATCCTTGGCTTTGTCCTTTCTATATCCATCTTTCATTGAGTTTTAGGGTTTCTTTGAGAGTATGTGATGAGAAATTGGTGCACAAGTTAGATCTGGAGTTGAAACTCCAGATCTGAGCTCTATTTGGATCAAAGAATGCAGAAAGCCCTATTAGTTGCTATGCAAAAGCCATTCCCCACGAGTTAAGTTCCTTTCTAGCTTGGTTTTTGGTATTATGAGACAAGAAGCACGTAAAGGTATCAACTTTATGTTGCTAATGGACTCTAGGAACCCAGATCTATTTTTTGGAGCAAAGGAGTAGCTATGTGACTCGAGATTATGAGAATACACAAAAGGACTCAACGAGTCTGGGAGATGACTCGGCGAGTCGGGATAGATACCAGTCTTAAATCGCGTAGTAACTCGGCGAGTCACATGGGTGGACTCGACGAGTTGGATGAAGATAGGCAGGAAATCGACGAGTTGGAAGAACAACTCGGCGAGTCTGTTGAAGATTGTCTTGGACTCGGCGAACCTGTTCTTGGACTCAGCGAGTTAAGTCGTGAAACCCCAAACCCTTCTAGTTAAGACTCGGATCAGTGAGTTGAGTGGAGACTCGGTGAGTTGGACAGGACAGAACTCGGAAATCAGTAGACTCGGCGAGTCATGGTCTGACTCGGCAAGTCAAGTCGCGAATAAAAAGCATTTCTGAGCTTATGAACTTGGCGAGTCAGTAGGCTGACTTGGCGAGTAGGGTCAACCTGGAAGGTTGACTTTGACCAGGACCTTGACTTTGTCAACAGTTGACTTAGTTAACTTTTGAAGGACTATCAGACTAAGTGTTATATTGATATTGGTAGCTCAGAGAGCTAGAGGAGCAGCACCTCAAAGGTTGTCGGTTAGCAGCCAGAGGGTTATCAGCAGAGCTCAATAGTTCAGGTGAGTTACCTTCCAGTAGTGGTGGGTCTAAGGCCACAATGCCAGCCCACCAGTAGGAGACGTATGATAGATGATTGTCTATGTGATATCATCTAGGTTCGCTACTACCTGATATGTTATATGCTAGCATGATATGTTGTATGTGATAGTAGTAGAGTTCGGTTGTTAGGACCGAAGGGTAGTCAAACACCCTAGATACGTCTAACAGTATGTGATGATATGTTTGCATGCTGGCTTGTTATGTTATATGCGATAGAGGTAGTAGGAGGGGACTAGTCCCCAAGTTCGGTTGTTAGGACCGAAGGGTAGTTCAAGCACCCCAGATAGGTCTGATAATCTGTTATGATATGATATGTGATAGTGTTAGTAGTAGGGGTGAAATAGTCCTCGAGGTTCGGTCGTTAGGACCGAAGGGTAGTCAGCACCCCAGAATGGCTTGACACGGGTAGGACGGCACCCCAGAATGGTCGTACCGGTCAGGTCGGGCACCCAAGAATTGCTTGGCAGTATGTATGTTATGTGATTGTATGGTATGGGGTAGTTTGGGGGAGCTCACTAAGCTTCGTGCTTACGGTTTCAGTTTTTGGTTTCAGGTACTTAGTTTTTCAGAGGGGGATCTCGGAGAGGTTGTAGTGCACACACCATAGTCAGTTAGCCTAGGAATGTTTTACTCTGACAATAAGATTAAGTTTTGAATTAATACTCGGAAATTTTGTTATGACTTATGACACGGTTTTTATAAATATGGCTTTAGTAATGTTTTAAAAGAAATTTTGGGGTTGTATTTTGGGACGTTACAAAATCATTTAGGCTACTCTCGGTTTTTTTTGTTTGATTTTAACAAAAATCGAAGAAGAAGAGAAGAACAACGGATTTCTTTTTCTATTTTCTGTTTTGGAACAGGATCTCCGAATTGCTGTTGATCGGAATAGAAGGATTCACGAACGGAGCAGGGATCGGGCGGCATAATCGATTAGGAATGTTAAATCCTTGTCTAACCGAGTGAAAATGAACGGAAACAGGTCAGAATCATTCACTACAAGAAAATAGCCCTTTAATGACGCGCAAACAATGACACTCGTTGATAGACGACGCGCATTTGTAAGTGCCCTAAAAGATAGCGTCAGTTTTGCAAAATTTGAAGGATAGAGGGCACGCATTTTTGTGCGCCCTAAAATTAGTGTCAGAAAAGAAAAAAAAAGAAATGCGGAGGCCACCTTTCATAAAATGTGCGTCATGTGAATGTGTCGCTTTATAATTTTAAGTGAAACACGCGTTTTAGGCGGGAAATGAAATCGACGAAAATTACCCCCGCCTATTGAATCCCAAAATTAATCCCCCCGCCTCTTCTACTTAGCAAGAAAAAGCCCTAGGTCCGTCATCTTCATCTTCAGTATCGTCAAACATCTCGTTCATCAGATCTCTACTTGATCTCCTTCTTATCAGTATCACCAAACATCTCATTCACCACCTCCACCCTATCAACATTCCCTTAATTTCAATTTGATGCAGGTAATACACGACCAACTGTAAGTCTCTCTCCCTCTCTCTATCTCTCTCTCTCTACCCCTACTGTTCAACAACAACCTAGACACCCACCACCCCTCGTCTTCTCTCTGGTTCACCATGGCCACCAATGAAGCCCCATTATTTTATCCAAAATGGGCCCAAAATCATGAACATAATCAAGCCTTCTTGGAATGAAAATCTTCCCGCCCAAATAGTTCTATTGCCGACGTATCGTAGCCATTTATAAGTCGATTTCCTTACCCCAGTATCCCCCAATCGCAAACGAATCAAACCCTAACCCTAGATTTTTTGCTAACTAGGTATGTTTTCTTCCTCTTTTTCCTCGATGTCGACTCTAATTTTTTTCATTTACAACCATTTTCGCTTCGATTTTTGACCTAGTTTGTTGTTTCGGTTGTTTCATTCAGGATCAAACGATGAAAGGAAGCAAATCAAGCGGTGCTACGAGGAAAGCCGATACCAAGTACGATTTAATCTAACTATGTTTAAAACATACCATCTGCTAGGGTTTAATGTTGTATTTTTTTCATCTTCAATGAAATTAGGTTTTTGTTCTTCCTCAGGATCATGATTTCGGTACTTTTTAACAATTGTTTGTTGTAATTTTAGGTTGGCTGTAAAGAAGACTGCAGCCAAGGGGAAAGCAGCTAAGGATCCCAATAAACCCAAGAGACCCGCTAGCGCCTTCTTTGTGTTCATGTTAGTAGCTGTTCTTCGTTTATCACTACCTTCATGTTTTACTTCCATTTCCAAAGTTTAAATATTTTTCCTCTTGTTAATGTTATAAAGGGAGGACTTTAGAAAGCAGTTCAAAGAAGATCACCCTGACAACAAATCTGTTGCTGCTGTAAGTGATCTTCCTTTTTGCCTTTTGTCATCGAAACTTCTTAAGCTTTGTTTCAAGTATTGTGTATCTAGATTGAGTTGAGTTTGTGTTTTTAGATTTTGATTTGGATTTCACTTGTGTATAATTATCAGGTTGGTAAAGCTGGTGGGGCAAAATGGAAGTTAAAACTATACTAGTGCTCTCTTTCCTTGGTTTTCATACTTATTATTATGATCCAGTTTCACTGAGCATGGTCGAACAAGCTGCAAAGCCACTTGCAAGGCCTGTAAGAGTAAGGCCCTGTTTTGTTTCTTGTCATTAAGTGATGTCTGGATAAATAATATTATAAGATGTTGTTATTATTTTTTAAGGTTTGGGTTTTAGATGCTACACCTGGAAAGGTACATGCAGGTAGAGACGGAGATGATCATCCTGCTGAATTGATCATTTCTCTAAGAGCATTGCCTAACCAGGTGTGTTTTGTGTTGCATAAAGAGTAACAACTTTTTTTTTGGTTATTTTATAAATATCTAACTATATATTGTCCCATGATCTCACGTATTCACTTTCATATGCAATCTTGATGTATCTCATATACATGATTCTTGTTAAAATTTTACAATCTTAATTTTTCTATTATCTTTTTTCAAGGAAGGTCACATCAAAAATGGAGGTCATCAGTGGTCTTGTGCGTGAGGGGTTTTTGAATGATGTGGCTCAGGTAAATCTTTTTTTTATAAGACAAATAATAAATCTATTTTCATTTTCATTTACTATTTTTCTTTCTCATTGTAGAGGGACCTGGGCTCACAGTTGGTGGCCAGTATATTTGAACTCGTTTGCAATCCTTTTCTGCTTTCCGCCAGTGGGGTGATTCTGAACAGGTATCTAACATTCAATATCAACATATTTTAATTAAAAAAACTTAATTTTTTTGATGATGAAATTAAAGAATTTGCAATCACATCACCAAATCGAAGAATACGTATATTTTGGTATAGAACTGGTAAACTAAGACGTGTCTATGATGAATCACTTGAGGTAAGTAAATTTACTCTTTTGCCCTCGGTTTCATGACATTTAAACGTATATATCATTAACTATTCTGAAGATTTAACCTAACTTTGGTTTGTTTAGAATGCTCAAGATCTTCAAAGAAGCGATGTTCCTTTGTATCGATTAGAAGCTATTGATTTTGGGAGAAGAATGGCAGTTGAAAGAGAAATTGAAAAAACAGAAAATGTCCCACAGCCAAATGCACTATTTGATGAAAGCTCTAATTTCATTATTTATCCAACTCTCCTTGGTATTAAAGTAAGAAATTTTACCTTGTGCCATTTTGTTTTTCTCAAATTCTAAGGTGTATGCAGTAATCCGAAGATTTTATTTTCTAATGTTTTATTCATAAATTGGTGATAGATTGTAAATCTGCACACAAACAAAGTTTCCAGAATATTAGGGAAGGTGGAAAATAATGACAGGTTTTTAAGAATTGCTTTGTATCAAGGTGATCAAAGCAGTAAAAAAGTGCGAAAAATTCCTGCTGCTGCTGTAAATGTGAATGAAAGCAAAGATCCCATGACAGATCCTACTTTGTTATGCTGTGCTTTTAAGAAACACAGAATCTATTTGTTCAGGTATATATATATATATATATATATATATATATATATATATATATATATATATATTATTTTGTGTAAAAGTAAAATCATATATTTATGATTGTTCATATGTTATAAAAATAAAAATAGCCGAAGAGAACCAGAGGAACCTGATGATGCAACCAAGGGTAGGGATGTCTTTAAGGAAAAGCCTCCTCCTGATGAACTTATGGCTGCATCAGATATTGGAAAGTCTGTTACAACATCTCTTCCAGAAAATGTGGTAAGTAGCCTACTTTTTGCTTTTAAAATGATTTATTTGATTTTAATAAATAATAATTAATATCCTTGATGATATATATATATATATATTGATGGGTTTAATACAAACAATCCTATGTGTGCATGCAACCCTAGTATTGGATCTATGTTTTCACTATTAGTTATACAGCTTTATGAACACAAAAAGAAACCTGGCATGCTACTATAATTTTCGAAATTCATATATAAAGCTAGAATACATACCTTTTGTTGTTATATAGCAATAACAACTAGTTCCTTGAATTTCCTTAGCTCTTGAAAGCAAGTACCACAAGTGTAGTACCTCTAATGGAGTCACAAACACCATATGCAACTTGGATGAAGAGGAGAAGAAAGGGAGGCACCAAAAACGGCTGGAAACCCTAATGGAAGACTTGTTCACGTTTTTGGGGCATAGGGGCCCTTTATATACATGTAGGCTATTAGGGTTTACAACTAGGAAACCCTAATTTGACTGCTTAGGCCCTAAGCAGCCCATGGACTCCTTAAACATATCCCTTGGACGATTTCTAATGGGCTACCCATAGAATTCGTCCAACCTATATATTATTTGGTGATCCATAGCCCAATTATAATTATCTTATAATTACAACTTCAGTCCCCTAAGTTTAATTAATCTCTTTTAGCCACAAAATTAATTAACAATTAATTCTTGACTAATATTAATTAAACAATATGATTTCTCCTTTAATATATTATTCTCATAATATATTAATAAATCATATTTAAACCTTTCTCTCCTTAAATCATCCTACATATTGCTATAGTGAAGGCAACCCAAAAGGACCATGCTCATAATCGGGTCAAGTACATACCAAAACAGTTATGGACTTAGACACTAATCCAACAGTCTCCCACTTGGATAAGTCTAATAACTATTTTCCGTATGACTTCAAAACCTGATCAGCAATCGTAGCTTTCAAAAGCCACTGTCAACTCTGATCTTATCAGATAGCGTGTCCTCTAGATAAGGGATTATATATTCCTCCATTCTCAAGATATCGTATAGACAAAAGACATGAATTTCAATCATTCTCTCTATACCTTTTCCCGACTTCCGATTCATGACGACTGATAACAGACTACAATTGAACACATCAACTTAGTCCCGGCTTGGCCAAGCGCTTAGATGTCATCACTAAATCATCGAGAGGCCCACATATATCGCTTTTATCCCACTTTGGGTAAAAGGAATGGATAAACTTCGACTCAAATGCTCGCTTGCATTTACTGATCGAATCACACACAACAATAAGTTTTATAACACCAAGTTACTGGTGCGTTTACTTATTATCAATGTGTAACTGACCAACAAATAACAACTCACACGTCTCGGTTTCAAGAATATACAATATTATCGTCTCACTAATCACTCGTGATAAAACCGTGAAGTGATCCAAGTGAGCGTGGGTTTAATCCAATACTTTAATCTTATCAAAGCATTCACGAACTCTGCAGCAAACTTGTGCCATGTCTAAACACTTCAGACAATCTACAGACAGATTCATGACAGTCTTTATTCATACCTACTCCCAACGTATGACCAACTGTGGATGTTTGAATAACCTAGTTATTCTGGAAGTCAAAACATGCAATTGAAACATGACAACAATACTTAATCCTATATGGCCCCAAACTTGTGAGAGTAAATAAAACCCTTCTATTTATCCACCATATTGATTACTCATTATTTATCATTTAATGTTTCGGATAATCAACTCATTACTTGAATCATACCAACAATTGTCCCATGCTCTAAACATGCACACTTTGTTTCCTATGGTCCATGCTTTGTGAAATAGATCACCTGAAAACTTTTCTAATGATGCTCATTTCACAATTCCTTAATCCTAATTATTAGTGTAGGAACACAAGGTTCTTGCCACTACTAGAATATGCTAGATTCTAACATTTTACGCAACGATCCTTTCGTAAAGTCATAGCACAAAAATCACCAAGACTTGGCTAATGAAATTACAAAGTGCTTTCTTAGAAATTGTTACAAGACAATTCCATAGATGTGAAGTCTCACATTCAAAGTACATTCCTTTGAACATCCTTCTTGCATAAAAGTTTCTAATCTAGGCATAGACTCTCAATATCCAACTCCCAATATGGAAACATTTCCACATTTGCCATATGACAACTCATTCTTAATAGAATCTTATCTATTCATAATAATGTCGATATGGTCCATCCAATACCATACTTTCAACTACTTACAAGCGATCAATCCTCAGCGAACTTTGGATCATCATTTGATAGTTGTTAAATTCTTTCAGTCAAAACCAATTCTATTCCTTTTTCCCTCTTAATGCGCTAGACATTTGGAAAATTTTAGAATGGTAAAATACTATAGCATTTACAATCGATCCTATACCCGAAGCGTATGGGACACGATGCATAATGTCTTACATAAAGATATGATACTTTACCAATCTTTTGTCATAATATTTTATGTGTCATGTTCTCACAATTCGAACTATGAAGAGGGATGCCGTAATCATAATCGAAATTTGAGAACACACAATGTATCCTTTGACTGAAGATATTAAAATTTCTTAATCTAAGCTTTAGATTTTGAAACGAAGTATAATATTCTCTCCCTTAATTATAGCAAAACAACTTTTCAACCCATGCAACTTTGCAAATGGAATCTTTGTTTTTCTATAATTAATATTGCTAACTTGCAATACTCGCCATAACAATCATACAAGCATAACACTTATGCTCCCACTATCATGATGATTATCATATAAGCATAACATTTATGCTCCCACTAGCTTTGACATGTATTCAGAAAACAAATGAACTTTCAGAAAACAATGCCTATTGAATCTCTGAAATCCATATTTCTAATACCAGATGCTTCGATAAGCCTTTATCTAAGCTTCTTAACCTTATACACCTTTGCCTTAGATAGCTCATATGTGTGTTTAAACAATTCATAACTTATGTTACTAAGTTCCAAATGTTGAAACTAATTGCCAAATCTCACAATTCGAACTATGGAAAGGGATGCCGTAACCATAATCGAATTTGAGAATACAATTTTCACAATTGCTATCTTCTTAAAATCTCTCTTAGTGAAAGCATTTCCTCACAGTCATTTTCATGAAGGAGGGAATCTTATGACACTTAGATTTTATGGTGTATGAGTTCCTATCCATGTGAATTTGCCAAAAACAAGGTTTGCGACAAATCCAAACTCATATGGACTGAACTTTCTTAATCTTGATTTCTTGCCCTATGGTAACACGAGTGCCCACCACGCCTTCCAAGTAGTTTAGTAACTTGTCCTTACATATCAATTTACTTTCCATGAGAACTCATAGGACTCATATACACAATTAACTCAATTGGAATGACACAGAAACAAAACAATGTCAGCACGATAGGTTGTAAACCTCAAGTCGTGTGCTAGTGATGATCGATAAGGTTTATTCTTGATTTGTTCTTGAAACCTTTTCAAGACCATTAAGACTCCCACTGAATTCTTGACATATAAGATTCTCTTGTCAAGAAACATTTCTTGACAAACAAATATTCAATAGTTAGTGAAGCATTTATCAAGACAAAACACTTCACACAATTGGTCCTAGTTGGTCTTTGTCTTATCCAAGACAGCACAACTTACCAATTTCAAATGTGCAAGAATAAGAAAACTTTTCCAAATTCCACATTTGATGAGTGTTATAAACCTACTTAAGACTTTTCACTCAATGTCACAATCTTGACTCTAAGACTTGATATTAGAACGAAGTATGATTGACTCTTTGATTTAACCATTTCTACAATTCTCAATTCCTCTTCTTAGACATGCAATCGCACTAAGACTCACTTAGAGGATCAATTGAGACATGGTTCTTAATCATAAAGACTTATCATAAAACACAATAAAAGGTACTCTCCCTTCTTCTTAGAATAGAGAAACTTTTATCTTTCTGCCTACTTGATTCTTCTTTATTCGTTCTACTATTCATTGAAACTCTTTCAATCAACTTAGAATTATACTTAATCTTATAAGTATAACCATATTTACTAAACTTTAGTAAATCATGACGAATATCTTTGTCACTCTTGTGGTAGACTTGATCAACGTACGACCTAGTGTACTCGATCTCCTAGTCCTTCAATTGACACTTTGCCAAAGAATTAGTCTAAGGTTCCCAAATGTGAAAGTTTTTCATTCATCATACAATGCACATTGCATGATTCCAAGTTTCTGTCCAATTGAAACTTGGGTGATGAGAAACTCTCCCTATTTGGTAAAATTTTGACATTTCCACAAATAACACAATTAAGAATCAAATCCATTATTGCTAATAATAGAAACATTTAAACATCAATTCTTTCATACATGCCATTGCAAGGATAAATAAATAAGATAAAGTCAAAATTCATTTTATTGCGGAAAAAATTTTGTCCTTACAATTCAACTCAATTGAAAAACTATGTTATTACATATTTCTTAACAATCTATTCTAACTCCAAGTAGTAGCTCAAGAATCCATTCTTCAAGTAATACGATCGAAATCCATTTCTTCATGATCAGATTCAGCTCACTTCTTTTCTCAAGCTTCCTCTCTTTTCTTCGATCCTACAAAACATCAAAATGTAATCTTATCACATCATGTATTAAGAATCTAGAATAGGAACTTAAAAGAGTTAGTTAATGGATTTTACCTGAAGCAGAGTCATACGTCTTGACTCTCCCATCTCTTAGATCTCTCAGATAATTAGGGCAGCTTCGTTTCCAATGCCCCTTCTCTTGGCAATAAAAGCAAATGGACTCCTTTGGCACAGCACATCGGACAATCACAGACTTAGTTCTTTCTGCACTTCCAATGTTGCCAGTGTCCATTGAAGTTTGGGAGTTTGATTCACCAGACAAGTTTGCTTGATTAGCACGCCAAATCATTGATGATTCAGCAGCTATAAGCAAATAGGTGAGATCAATAAGGGTCACGTCGTGATCCATCATATAGTACTCTCTAACGAACTCACTATATGATTCAGGAAGTGACTGAAGAACCCAGTCAGCAGCCAACTCGCTTGAAATCTTGACACCCAACATGCTTAACCTATCAATGTGTGACTTCATCTCTAAGACGTGTGCACACACAGGTTTCCCATCTTCGTGTTTACTCGCCAAAAGGGCTTGAGTGAGCTTGAACTTTTCAAGCCTTTGAACTTGTGGGTCAGGGAGAACAATTGGAGGAGGTGGAGGAAGTGAAGCATGACTCTCATTTCCTTGATCGTATCTCGGAACGTCATCTTCATTTGGAAAGCTTGTTCCAAAGGATTTGGGAAGACCATTGTAAGATTCAGACATCTACAAAACGGGAGAAAATTCAAGTTATGTTGATTAGAATTCTTGATGTAACACCCAAATGAAACACCAAGCTAGGATCCAACACAATACTCTACAACCTAGAAGAGGGATGCCGTAATCTAGTTGCAGAATATTTGAAGGTAGGTAAATGACGATTTACCAATTTCCACCATGAAAAACGAAAAGGAAGATTAAGTTTTAAATGAATTGAAACTCCTAGATCTTTTGAGATTCATTGAACTTTTCAATGGCATGTTTAATCTCGATTATGCCCTACTATTTGTGACTGGGATGCCGAGGATCACAAACAAGGTGTGAATAACCATACGAATCACGTGGTGCACCCAATGCTACAATCACCTAATCAATGTGCCGGTTAGCCACACACGCTCCATTGATGTATGACAAACATCGAGTCACCCTGCGCTACCAATGTCATCCCCAAATTAGTGTGCCGGTTAACCACACACGCTCCACTAACGTTTGACAAGGGTACGAAGTGTAATTCCATGGGTTAGCATACAATTTCACATTTTTTCTAAAGTAACTATGATTTGGGAATTTGAAAAAGCATTTAGTTACTTTGTACTTCATTATACTTATAATGGAAGGTTTCTGTCCTATCCTACCCGTTCGGCTAACGACCCTCCACTAGTCAAGAGTGCGGTGGGTAAGAGTGGATACCCATTCAATCGCCATTTTATAGGCAATTTCCTTAAACACCCCTTATAGACCAGCTTCGTGAATGAGGCCTACTAACGGTAAGACTGACTGTTTACTCATACATATATAATATTAGACTTTTAATGTCATATATAGTATAGGGTGTATTTTACACTTTTAAAATACTAGGTGGTTTATATTATACTTTTAATTAACCAAAATCATTATGGATTTATTAACTCTCTTTTAATTATACACTTAATTAATTTAATAAAACCATAAGGGTTTAATTTGAACTTTTCAAAATCAGGGTTTTGGATTTTAGACTTTCAAAATTAACTTTTAATCAACAATTTAAATTCCAAAACTTGAGGGCAAGTTTTGAAACTCTTCAAAACAATTAGGTTTTAATCTCACTTAAAATTTTGAATTTGAGACATTTAAATTAAAATTTTAAATATTAAAACTGTTGATTTAATAATTACCATAAATTAAACAATTAATTTAAATTATTAAATCACAAGGGATTATCTAGATCATGAGGATAATTACCAATTATACATCTAAGATATCCAAATCCCTTGAATCCCTCTCTAAATCTCGAAAATAAGGGATGGGATAATTCAAGATCTTTAATTACCATATTTAACAATTAAAAGATAATTACAAGATATGGGATTATCCAAATCCCTAAAATTTAGGATCTAACCTTGGGGAAGGAGGTAATTTCGAAATCCATGGGTTGGAAAACCCTAGATTTCAAAATCTTGGAGGCTAAGGAAAGGATTTGGGAAACCCTAGCAAAAATCGCCATCTAGGGTTTAGCAACCCTAATTGCGAAAAATACCTAGCCTTTAGGGTTCATTAGCCATAAACCCTAATATGTCAAGTTCATAAATTTGAATAAAAGCTAATTGAAAACAAAAACCAATGGCTCTGATACCACTGATGGGTTTAATACAAACAATCCTATGTGTGCATGCAACCCTAGTATTGGATCTATGTTTTCACTATTAGTTATACAGCTTTATGAACACAAAAAGAAACCTGGCATGCTACTATAATTTTCGAAATTCATATATAAAGCTAGAATACATACCTTTTGTTGTTATATAGCAATAACAACTAGTTCCTTGAATTTCCTTAGCTCTTGAAAGCAAGTACCACAAGTGTAGTACCTCTAATGGAGTCACAAACACCATATGCAACTTGGATGAAGAGGAGAAGAAAGGGAGGCACCAAAAACGGCTGGAAACCCTAATGGAAGACTTGTTCACGTTTTTGGGGCATAGGGGCCCTTTATATACATGTAGGCTATTAGGGTTTACAACTAGGAAACCCTAATTTGACTGCTTAGGCCCTAAGCAGCCCATGGACTCCTTAAACATATCCCTTGGACGATTTCTAATGGGCTACCCATAGAATTCGTCCAACCTATATATTATTTGGTGATCCATAGCCCAATTATAATTATCTTATAATTACAACTTCAGTCCCCTAAGTTTAATTAATCTCTTTTAGCTACAAAATTAATTAACAATTAATTCTTGACTAATATTAATTAAACAATATGATTTCTCCTTTAATATATTATTCTCATAATATATTAATAAATCATATTTAAACCTTTCTCTCCTTAAATCATCCTACATATTGCTATAGTGAAGGCAACCCAAAAGGACCATGCTCATAATCGGGTCAAGTACATACCAAAACAGTTATGGACTTAGACACTAATCCAACATATATTTACCAGATTATGCACACAACATTTCACATATTATTTTTTTTGTTTTTTGTATGCCAAGATTCAATTTTTAATATTTTTTTATACCTTGGCAAGATTTATTGACTTTCCAACTCTGTTACAACATAAGGAGTGTTGCCTTTCTAGACTGAATAGACCATCTAAACGAGACTAAATGACCATTAAAAATGCTAAAAATGAAAAAAAAAATACGAGTTATAAACTAACCTTTGGAACATGGATGAAAACCATCCTTTCTTCTTTGAATCTACTTTCTTATTTGTCTCTGCTTCATCATCATCTGTGCATCATTCCTCTGATTTTTGTTTATTCAACTACATTTATAAAGATCTTGTCATATTTTTTTATGTTTTTTTTTACTTTTCAGCTCTAGTGGAAGCTCTGTCTGCATTAGTTCTTGTTGTTCTGTTTTTTGGTTCAAAAATTTGGAACTGCAAGAGCGAGCTTTTTGTTCTCACCTATTATGGGTGCATGGACATTGACTACTCCTTTTATTGGAATTTACAACATCATATATCATTACCCTTCTATTTTCAAGGCAATATCTCCACATTATATCTATCAATTCTTCTCAAGGAATGGCCATGAGGGATGGTTGTTGCTTAATGGTATGGTCCTTTGCATAACAGGTAAGAGCTTTCTTCCTTTTTTTTTTTTTCTTTTTTTAATTTTTTTCTGTTAAATTTCTGGATGGATAAATGATATCTGTCTCTTGAAAGTAATGAATGAACATATAGACTGGTTATTTATTGAATAAATGACCATTTTACCCTTCTACCTAGAAGTGATGCTGAATAGAGGTTAAGTGTTTTTGACAAAACTACAAAATTGGTTTTGGTCCCTGAATGATTTGAAATGACTGTTTTGCCCTTTTAATTTATTTTTTTATGTTTTTTCATATTTGTTTTAATATTTTATTAATTAAAAGTAAAAGGGAAAAATAGTCATTTCAACTTTCTTAGGACCAAAACCATAGGAATTTCTTTATTTTAGAACAAATCAATAAGAGTATGTTACTATTTTTTGCATTTAACTCTCTAAATAAATGATTATTTATTTTTTAGATAGTGTTTTACCTCCTCAAGTTTTGATCATTAATTTGATTGCTAAGTGTGCTCATAAGGGCACAGAAGTTAGCTTATAGTTCTCTTTCTGCTTTTCTACTCTTTTAATCCCAATCTGCCCTAACTATTTCTCTACGCCTGTTCATACTACTTCTTAAGGTATGGGCAATTGCAGATTCTAGACGACAAGGCTTTCTTGGCTTCAAAGAGTTTATTACTACAATGCAGGTAGTTTTTTAGCTTTATCTTCTTTCTCTTCTATCCACCATTTCTGTATACATGACCCTTTTCGGTGTGTGTGGTGATTGTAGTTGATTTCTATGGCACAAGTAGGACACACATTAAGTAGCGACCTCTTAAATTCTGATGGTAAGCTGTGTAACCACATCATCTTTTCTTTACACTTTTAACATGTAAATATGTAATATTTTAACCTTTGATTACCTTTCTTATGTTCATGTTATCTTACAATGCAGTTGATTATGAAAATTTGAAACCACCTGTTATGGATAGTCTGGATGTCTTACTAGCTGTATGTATACCTTTCTCTCACCTTAGCTATATGCATGCCACTATGAGCCTAAAAACTAAATATATTTCTTGAAAGTTAACATGTTTGTTAATGTATGCAGAAGAAAAAGCGTCCAAAAAGTGATCCTTAAACTAACGGTAGTCCTGCAGTTGAAATAGAAAACTCAGATCCTGATGTTATGGGGCCTCAAAAGGTTTATAACATTTATTGTGTTCATTATTTAAAGACATCATTTAAGCTTCATTTATATAAAGAATTAAAGATACATTTGATTATAATCAAGATTAAGGGAGACTTGTAATCATGTTTGGCATTCCTTTCCAGTAAGAAACAG
Source organism: Lactuca serriola (assembly GCF_051521515.1). Classification (NCBI taxonomy): domain Eukaryota; kingdom Viridiplantae; phylum Streptophyta; class Magnoliopsida; order Asterales; family Asteraceae; genus Lactuca; species Lactuca serriola. The sequence goes on from NC_136414.1 coordinate 68,489,250, forward strand.
AGTTGTATGATTATTTGTTAGTTTTATAGGAATGTATAACACATGTTAGCAATGTATTATTTTTGTTTAACATTTGAATGATTCTTTGTATGACATTATAATTTGTGCAATTTATTTTATATTATGCAATGGATTGTATTTTTTGTATATGGTATTTTATTTCTATTATAAAAATTAAATGAAAATTTAATTTAAAAATTAATAAATATATAAATTTTTTTTTTTAAACATTTAAATTTACGATACGCAAAAATGTATGTCATCTTCATTTATGACATGGCCTTTCTTGACAGGGGCTTTCTTGATACGCATTGCGTGTCATTAACACGCGCGTCGTAAGGTTACGACATGCGAATGCGTGTCGTCTTCCTTTATGACAGGGCCTTCCTTGATACGCATTGCGTGTCGTAACCGCGCGTCGTAAATGCGCGTCGTAAATGCGCATCGTCTATAGACGACGCGCAAAAGCGTGTCGTCTCTCTTTATGACAGGGCCTTCCTTGACACGCATTTGCGCGTCGTCCGAGCGTTTTACGACGCGCAATGAGCATCGTAAAAGGCCTTTTTTCTTGTAGTGATTTAGGTTGCTCTCCGTTTTTTTGTTTGATTTTAACAAAAATTGAAGAAGAAGAAGAAGAAGAAGAGAAGAACAATGAATTTCTTTTTTTCTTTTCTGTTTTGGATTGAAATCGATGGCTGAGTCTCATTAATTGTTAATGATTACTAGAGATCCGATGATCAAGAGGTAAGTGTTGAGTTGTAATCATTAATGATTATAAGACTTGATGTAGGTTTTGGATACTAAAGAAGATAAAAGAACTAGCAGGACTACTCAAAGATATGGTTTTCAATCTCACCAATTTCTACTAACAGTACAAGTAAGATCATATCTATTTAAAAAAATTTCACACTTCATAGATAATGGTCGTTGATTAAAGGTTGAAACTGATGAATTAATCTAGTGATTTTTGTCTTAGGTCCATTGAGAAGAAATAAGGAATCAAAAAACCAATTGGAAACAAATTTTCAAGAAAAGGGAGCTTGATGTTTCATATATGTATTCTTTTATGCTGATAGAAAAACAACTAACTTATGTATTGTAATTTCATTTTTGATTAGAAGTATATTTCGTTTGTGATTGAAATGCATTCAATATTGATTAGAGGTGTTTATATCTTGGCTAAATAAATGAGAATGAACATATATTCGTGTTAATCTTTTTCTTTTAGATGTTGAAATGTTATATTCATTTGTGATTAAAACAATATCAATTTGTGATATTTGTGAATAACAGTGCATATTCATTTGTGATTGTGAATAGAAGTGTATTAAAATGGGATGAAGTTGTATTAGTTTTTGAAAAAAATCATCATAAATAAAAGTGGCTTCATTTGTGATTTGAGTTGTATTGATTTCCTTTATTTTTTTAAAAAAAAGAAAAGATCATAAATTATTTTTTTTAGATAAATATAAAAAATATATTTATATATATATATATATATATATATATATATATATATATATATATATATATATATATATATATATATATTCCATTAACTAAAAAGAACTATTAATTTTTGTAGGTAATTAAAATTATTATCCCTAGATTTTAGGAAATCATTAATTAATATTTATGTTACAATTTAATATAAATATAAAATTACTAATATATCCTTATAAAATGATTGGTTCAGAACTGTTCTCGTAATCTCAACATTTTAGATGTTCTTATTTGATCATCTCCATATATATATATATATATATATATATATATATATATATATATATATATATATATATATATATATATATATATATATATATATATATATATATATATATATGAAATTCTATACATTTGAGAAGTTTGAATTTATAAGAAAAAATATAAAAATATTAAATTATTAAAATTAAAGTGTTTTTTCTCTTTTAAATTTAAACAAATAATTTAGGTTAATAAACAAAGAAAATAATAATGCTTTAATTTATAAAATTAGAAATTAGAAGGGAAGTCAATTAATGAAATTAACATGCATTTATTATTATATTTATTGCAATTGTTACATTAAATATTTTGTGGAATTTAATAAAATGGAAAAAAAAAACCACAAAAATGACATGTGGAAAAATTTTAATTGAAAATAACGATAAAAAAGACATTTGGTTAAATCGATGACAATGTGACATATGCTAAAAAGATTTTTATTTATTAGAGTGTGTGTGTGTGCATATATATATATATATATATATATATATATATATATATATATATATATAGAGAGAGAGAGAGAGAGAGAGAGAGAGAGAGCTAGGTTCAAATGTTTTTAGCAATTATTATGTGCATGTATGCACCAATAAGAAATTAGCAAATAATTAAATAAATAAATAATTAAATCAAAAATGGTATTTCGGGTTTTTTGCATTTTTAATTAATGGGGTCATTTAATAAAATCCCTGCAATTAAGGAAACAATTTGCTCCAACCAGAACTTCGAAAAATTAACAGTGTAATTTTTATGTACAGAGAAATGGTCTCGATTTGGTAATTACCACAAAATTTTGATTATGAGCGTATCTGACAGCAATTCTATCGGAATGGAAGATCAAAATTTAATTCTGTCATAATGGAATCTCGATTTTATGGCATGGAATCTGAAATTACTTGTTAGTATTTGAAGGTATACACTTTTTTTTTGTAAATTTAGTCATATTCATGTATTTGTTAATTACATATGTTGTATGTTTCATCAAATGGAGTATAAAGATATGAGCATCTGATTTTGCCCGCCAAATGTTTATTAAAATGTTTGAATAAGATATTTCAGCCAATTTTTTTGTAATCTTTGAACTATCATATCTCTCTCATACTAGTTTGGAATGATCTGAAATTTTTTTCTGCATATTCTCCTTTGTGTTAGCTACAAGTTAGGTTCCAATGTCATTTTAATTGGATTAATATTGGCTGAGTTGTAGTCCTTCGAACATGGGATGTTACAATTGTATTCTATGTATTCTATCAGAATATATTCTACCATAATAAAATCGATGTATTCTGCCAGAATGTATTATATGTATTCTGTCATATTCTATGTACTATACTAGAATATATTAATTGATAGTTAGTTGCAAGTAGCATGTTTTTAACAATTATTAGTTTTTGTTGTATTTGTGATAGAAATGGCTGGAAGAAGGCGTTGAAGACCTAATAGGAATAACTTGAAGAATGAATAAAGTTTGATCATACTCACAATTTAAGAATGTTGTTATTTTTTAAGAATTTTAATCATTTTTGTTGATATTCTTTTAGAATATGTATAATTATATTAAAATATATAAGGATTTTAGTCTGTAAGAATACGTATGAATTTGTATTTAAGTTCGAATGTATAAGAATATATTAGAATGTTTGTTATTTTTCAATATCTGATTCAAGAATTTTGTTTTTCTTTAATAATATTGTATTAGAATAAAATTCTAAAAGAGCATCATTCTAACAAAAAATATTCTGACAGAATAAAATCAGTTATGTTTACAAATTACATTAGAATTAAAATTGAATTAATTAAAAGATTCAGATTTTTTTAAATTAGGAGAATTAATCATCCCTAAAAATCCGAAAATTTTCTTTTATAAATGTAGTTAATTGTCCAAAATACCCTTTTGCTAAAAATTGTATGATTATATGGTACATGTTACCCCATTGTAATATCATACACTCTCAAATCATGTCCATTGATTAATTTCATCCGGTGGTCCAGATCTATGCATTCTGGCACACAATACTTAGTAAAAACAAAATAACCTAAGCCTATATATATATATATATATATATATATATATATATATATATATATATATATATATATATATATATATATATAGAGAGAGAGAGAGAGAGAGAGAGAGAGATAGAGAGAGAGAGAGATGTTCCATTGAGATTCTAAACAAAATAGAGATTACACGGCGCCACCCATTCCTTTTTCCCCCAACACCACAACCGTCACCGTCACCTCCACCACCACCACCTTCACAAACAATAGACCCCACCACTTCTACCTTCGTCACATCTACCACCGCCACATTACCCATCACCATCTCTCTCCACCAACCACCATAATCATATATGATTAATCACTTCATGAACATGTATATATCGATAATCATTTATGGTTAGAAATATATTTATAAACATGTATAAGCATATATGATTATACCTCTTCTCCATATAATCATTTATGAGATTAGGCATATCTCATTGCATCGGTATGCTGGAAACTTGAAGATCTCTAATTATTTTAGAATCTAAAAGAAATCTCTCTCTCTCTCTCTCTCTCTCTCTCTCTCTATATATATATATATATATATATATATATATATGTGTGTGTGTGTGTGTGTGTGTGTGTTCAAATATAAATGACATCTATTGTGTCAATGTGTAAATGAATCATGGCCATTAGATTAATGAAAAACAAAAGAATTCTTGTAAGAATATTGTTAGTTTAAGACAAGTGATCCTTAGGCAATCCGAATTACCAAGATTCCAAGATGGTTGTAGATCCGAAGTAGTGAAGGCTGAAGTTATCCAAGTTGTTAGAGATTTCGAGATGAAGTGAGGACTGAGTGATCCGAGATTAGTACTATTTTGTCATTTTGTATTTTGTCTTATTGAATGTCACACATGTAAGAAACAAGGCCAACCACAACGATATGTCAGGTGGTTGATCTGTACTTAACTTTTAGTACAAGTGTTTCCTTTCTGTGATTGGTCCTAGGATAGTGTACATATGACCATCACCCCATGTAATTCCCAAACCTTGTTCACTCATTGATCTTTCAATCAAGAATCATTCAGTCATATCATATCATTCTCTTTTGTGACATCCCTAATTTTACGGTCAATTAAAAACTTTTTTTGTGCTTATTTAAAACATAATATTCTTTTATTATTGCAGAATTTGTCTCAAAACATTATTAATGTGAAATGATATCAATATCAAGAGTATTTCTGAAGAAACGTATTTCATTCATGTTTAGAAGCTTTGGATGTAATAACTAATACAAAAATATAAGCATAAACTAAATCCTTACATATATTACATAAATTTATTCGGTAGCCATAAAACTCGTTAAGTCTCTCAACATATTCAAATATCGCTTTCCTTGTACCTTCATATTGCTACCTGTGATACAAAGAAACTGAGTGGGTCAGACTTGAGAGCCTTGTGAGCACGTAGAGGGTTTTCAAACCACAATATTATTATTAGTATATTTTTTAAATATATATTTCATAACAAACAATTAACCATATTACTCATTTCCTTTATTCCCACTATTTGATCTTAAATGATGATCTTAAGGGACCTATCCTAAAGGATCTCTATTCTGTCTCGGGGATTCCTTAGCAATACTTGTTAATAAGCAACCATGAGGGGGATAGAGTATTCATATGAACAAAAAATCCATACTTTCGGATAGCATAGTCCATTAACATTTACAAATTGCGAGTCTGCTAGCGTTCCATTGAACTGTCTAGAAGAGTCTGTGGTCGCCATCAATACTCTACTAGATGATTGCTCTCAATAGTATAGTAGTACAAAGTTGGGCATAGTCTCTCACCATTATTTTATCTATGGCTTGGTCTCACACCATTGTTTTATTTATTTCTCAACCCTTTTCTACCCAGTGTTTTATAAATACGATAAAATACATATACGATTTAATCAAGTGAATCATGCCACATTGTTTCATCTAATATGGAACGTCCTAATCGCATATAATAGGGACACATTGCATTTAATTGTCTAGATATTTCATATCTATGTGTAAGATGAAAGTAACTATGCACTAACTTGTTAAAAGTAGATGACTTGTGATTTGGATTAAGCTTCGCCTAACACCATAACTTTTCCTTTGATATGACCTAGGTACGAATACCAATAAGTATTAGCCTTATATTCGTTGTGAATAATGATAGTTTAGATTTCTCAACAATCCTAATATCTACATCAAGATCTATCAAGGAATAACCAGGTAAGCTCATATCAGAGGTAGGGTCCATTTGATATACAAAGTATAAATTTTAGAAATCTCATTTTAAAAACCTCACTAAATCTTAGCCTAAACATCACCACGCTAGTAAATCAATCACTATTATGACATGGAATCAATGATAAATATTATTTATAGATTCATAATAACAACTACGAATATAAATATAAGTTACACTTGAAATAAAAATAAGTGCAGCTTAACTTACAGAGTTTCCTGATAGAAAGTCCGGAAAATTCATAGGCATAACTTCGACCCGAAAACTTCTATTTATTGGGCTCTCTGATGCCCCACTTTGCCAAATACTAAAATCTAAAGGAAAAATGAGGGGTGGTTGCCTATTTACAGCGGATTTTGACCAAGTGTGCCACACCGTCCAGCTACATCGCTCATTTTCGTCTTGTGACATGTGTCAAAAAATGGTAGGTCACACCCCACCTTCTAGAAACAGTACGCGGCGCGCCCTGCCTATGTGTGCACAGTTTTTTTATTACTTCCTAAAAATCGTATTCTCTCAAACGAGCACTGTTTTCAACGTTCTATATATCCATGCATAGCTATCAATAAATACTACAATTTTCATTTAGACTCCGTTGGCTTACTTTCAATTTATTTTTAATTTTATATTTTTAAAGTGCTTAGACTGCTAAAACCAGTATAAAAATCATAACTCTTTCATATGAATTTTGTTCTCAGATGTCTTTATATCAACGGAACTATATTCATGAGATCTTCAACTCTCGTTTAGATTGTTTTGTCTAACAATCAACCAATTTAAATTTCGGTTTCCGTGTTGACATAATTGCGTTGAAACTTTGAAAAAATCATAACTTCCTCATATGAAGTCAGATTTGGGTGTTCTCTATATGCATGTTCTTGCTTTTAATATTAGTATGACTGTCGGTTAGGTTGCTTAGGCAAATAAGAAACCTATCTCTGATTCGATATTAATGACATATATAGGTTTGTCGGTTTGGTCGTGAAACTTCGAAGAAGCATAACTTCTGCATGTGAAATCGGATTTAAGCGCTCCTTATATCCACAAGATAGCCATTACGACTACTACATTGTTAGCTAAGATGATCTATTATATATTAAAAATCTAGCCTAAATCTGCATGCGTTACATTTATCTTCCTCATTAGGATGATAACGTCCTGGAATCATCAGCAAAATAGTGATGGATAATGATCCCATGATTGACTTTTCCATCCTAAGAAATAAACGTAACTCCTATGTCTTTCCCAATGAGTATCAAACTCTTAGACTTCTTTGTTCCTAGCAATGCTCAAATTTCCTGAATTCACTCTTCATTCTCTGTTAGACCTTCAGTCCTAACCTTCGAGTTACAAACTCGATCTTCATTGGAGACTCCTAGCATTTGGACCGAGAAACCGGCTGGAACCGGTACCGAAACCGGCATCGAAACCAGAACCGGATAGAATCGATCTGGCCGAGACCGGGACAATATTTTTGTGGATTTTTGGAACCGGGATCCGGTAGGAACCAAAATCGGTGGAACCGGCAAAAACCGGTAGAACTGGCAAAAACCAGAACCATATGTTGTTATTTCTCGAGGACCGGTTCCAATATTGAAGACACAACAAGAACCGGTAGGATTGGGAATCGGGAGAACTGGAACCGGTAGAACCAGCGGTCCGGTTCAGCTCTTAATTTCGGCAGACATCGGTTCCCAGGCCGGTTCCAGCCGGGTCAGTTCCTTTGCTCATCCCTAGAGACTCTCGCTCCTTCTCAAACAGACTCAACCCAAGATAAGGTCTTTATTTTGGCTACCATAACAGATCGAATGGTCATTCTCTAATGACCTTACATCGCATGATGCAATGGCTAGACTCAGGTCATTATGAGTCAATCATTAGCACGAAAGACACATTCCTTCATTTTCTAATGTGATACAAACACATCATAGTTGATAGCATTTCTAGCTACTGATTACTAATACTTAATGAAGGTTGCAATCTATCCATTGATCGCCTTGATTATCTTCTCCTTCAGTCTTTCGACTAAAGTCAGTTACTACATTGAACATGGTTCTCGAACCGAGTAACTTATTTCGTATATATATGTTAATTGGAATCGATTCGTTACTGGGTTCGGAATAACATTCAATTTCTTAGTCATCACTGAAACGAAAGTAATGATGGAGATTGGCTTGTTCATAAAGGGAACCCGCTTCAATCAATATCATTCGGTTTCTACACTAACACTTATCCTGATTTTACGGATCTTTTCAAGCAATTAATAAAGGGAACCCGCTTCAATCAATATCACTCGACGAAAGACCTTACTCTTTTCAAGCCATAGTACTTGACAAATCATCGAACAAGCTAAACTAACACGTGATTCAAATACCTACATAAATGATAATGCTTGAACATGGTATGCTCCTTATCTGAAATAACCACTCTTTTTAGAAATAAACCGAATCTACTTCAAGCAATATAATCACTCAATATAATGACTCGAAAAAAAACATTACTGTTTGCTTGAATCTGTTTTGACGTAAGGATGACCCATTGAACTTAATTTATACAACTTTCTTCCTCCGGGTTCATCCTGGGAAGCACTATTGTGTATACTTGTGCCATTGAGCCATATACTGGGCCAGTTGTATTCTAGCTGCAAGTACTACTATTCTTTTACCTCTTTCTTTACAAATTCAGACATTGACTTGTAGAGCAAACCATCTCCAGTGCTCTGGTACTTAAGTTTTTCCTTTTCAAATCCAACTTCGGCCCTTGATCTGTATGTCAAGCCATATCTCCAAAGATATGGTTGTTTGAAGCTGCAGTAGCTAACAGTAAGCTTTTTTTTTTTTTTTCTTGAACGTTTGTATCAAGATCTATGATGGTGAGGTTTTGTGATTCCTTTTTTCTTTCATTGGCATATTGAGACGAATCTTGCAAAACATTAATGGGGAATTTAATTTGCTCAATGTTTTTGAAAGTAATGGAATATGAAGGAGTCATAATTAATCTATCAAGCACTTGTTGGCGGGGAATTGTAAGTATGACATCCATCTAACATGGATTTAGAAGGATTCAAACATAATTGGCAACCAAACCGACATGGAATGGGATATGTAATTCCAATTCCGCAGGACAAAAACCAAAGTCAATACTTATTTAGCATATGCTATTTCCTATGATGACAATTGTTATGATAACATAATTGCGATCTTGCATTTCATATAAAAGAATAATATTATTCTTTGTTTTGTGGCCTTTCCCCATTTTTATGGCACTGGGAGCTTTGTTAATGTTATTCTTTGTGATGTGGGACAAAAGTTGAATAAAAAGAAAGTTAGTGTTGTTGAGTTATGGAGAATAAAGTTGAGAAGGTGGAAATTGCGAGCATATGAATTGTACATTAGTTTTTTTTAATTTAGAGCATCTTCAATGAGATTTTTTAACAAGGTCAATAAAATAGAATCAACCCCATAAAGTGTTTTTTTTTATCATTGGACACGGTGTCAAAAAAAAAAAAAAAAAAAAAAAAAAAAAAAAAAAAAAAAAAACTAACCGAACCAAATAAGGATTGCATTTTTTGTTTTTTGAATAATTCAGTTGAATTATCTGAATTATTAGTTTCAATTTTGGTTCACTTTTCAATAATTCGGGTTATCCAGTTAAACCATTATCTTAATACATTTACATTTTATTTCTATACGTTAATTTAGTTTAAGACCCAAGTGTATATTTTATTTTGGCTTTCACCTTTTGAACGTGTCACTTAAATGAATCTAACAATGAAAAGGGGTTGATGTGATGGTTCTTGAAAGCATCAAAAATGAGAAACAGAAATAGATTCATGAGCACGTAAAAAGGCAAACCATATGCAGTTTACCCAACAGCCGTACCGGATAAACTGAAACTGAATAACCCAAAACTGTTAAACCTTATTCGGTTCGGTTATCTTCATTAAATCGTAAAAAGAAAAAAGATTAAACCGACCAACTAACCTAAATGGAGAGGATTGCTTTGTTGGTCAATACTATCAAACACTTATATTTTACTAATGATTTTTTTGACTTTTGAGTTTTGTATATTTAATCCTCCTCAATGAATAAAATTTCATTTTGTTCCCCTTAATTATATTTAACCATCAAATCTTTATTATTTTTACCAGTTAACTTGATTCATTTTAATCTCTAATATTATTTTTGGCTGGCAAATTTCTTTCATTTAGGACTTCTTATTCTAATTTCGCATATTATAGTATATTTGTTTTTATTAAAGGCTACTCTTCTGTTAAACTTCTTTTAAAACATATGGCATGTTAAGAGGAACAAATGGGATTAGGGGGCTTTATAAAACATTTCACAAAGATGAGGATACCTTTGTTAATTTGGATTATATATATATATATATATATATATATATATATATATATATATATATATATATAAAATAAATAAATAAATAAAAACACCTTTTGAGAATGGTCAACCGTCAATGATTGGAGAAGGTTTATGATAGTAAGTTTTTATTAAACAAAGTTAGTGGAAATCTAGCAAAAACAAAAGCAATTGAAGAGGTAGATGATTATGGATGCTCTTATAACAAGAATGCTAACAGTTGAAAGAGAACGAGAAGATGGTTTACCTATTCAAATGGAGGTTGTTTTTCCAATTTCTGTTCAAAAGCCTTGTAATCCCACTCTATACCGCACTCCCGTGCAATCTCTTGCATCATTTGAAGCTTTATATCTTTAGTGGGAGGGTCTGCCTTCAATTTCTTTACAAACTAAGAACATGATTGTATCCCGTTTAGTTTTTACTTGATTAAAAGCTACTGAAAGAATGTTTATTATAGATTTTGACAAGGCAGATTTAGAAGCACCTCTTTGTTGACATAAGGTTCAAGATGATTTCCATATTTGTCAGCAAATAAACTTCTTAGTTTGCGCATTTCTGGCAGATCAGGAAAGCTTGTTGCAGAAAACATCAAAGTGGAGATAGCTTCATGGCATTCCTCAGGGCATTCCCTACAGGCGATTGAGAATTAATTTAAATTAAAATATCAAATGAAACTTTAAAGGTCTAAAAAATTAAATCTTTTACCTTTGTTTAGCCATGGCTGGGAGATAATTTAAAATGAGCAAGCATGATTGTTCTATGAATTCATAACATGATGACAGATTCTGTTCAACATATAACTGTCCAACCTGTTACCATCAAATGAAAAGCAATAGAGTGTTTTGAGATTATATAGAGAAAAGAACAATCGTAAAAGAAATTCAATCCCATCTCCATAAAGCATCAATGATCAATCTATCCAACTTCGAAGCTTGAATGTTTACAATTATTATTAAAATAAAAGTCTTTTGAGATTATATATAGGGAAGAAAAAAATCTTTACAGAATTTAATCTTATATCTACCTGGCATCAATGATCAATTTATCTATCTAACATGGAGCTTAGTCATTAACCTGCCTGATCTAGCAGCAAATTCAATTTTATATTTTAAATTCACATTTCGATTTTTATCACACCAAAGTGGCATTCATCATTTGTATGAAATGAAACTAGTCCCACAAAATTCACCTTTTGGGCCCACAGATATCTATACATAGTAGACATAATACAGATGAATCATAATTGTTAGAAATAGCAAAACTACAATGACACAATCAAGCCTTCAAGAATCGGCCGGCTTGTTAGGGATACCAAACTGTTCTTATCCAATCAGGCCTCCTATAAAACACAAGTTACGTAAATATAAAACTTCCAAATCGAACAGCCAAACATTCTTCTGGTTTGAATTCAATCAATCTATTCAAGTTCAACCAAAAGTCAAACCATGTATAACACATGAAGAGAGAGTCCAATGGTGCTGATTTGTATAAAACTTGAATTAGGTCTAATTCATCGTTGTTTTTGAACCAAAAAAAAAAAAGACAACACAAGAAGACCATGAAAAGAATAAGAAAGTTAAAGAAATAATTACCCTTTTGTAGGCATTGGAATCAAGCCCGTTCTTAAAAAGGTCAGCAACATCGCTCCTCAAATACTTCTGGGTTGCATTCCTGTTTGTCATTATCAAATCAAGTCGTGTCTCCATCATCTTGATCTGTGACTTGCTGATATCGCAAAGAAACAATAGTACCCGAAAAACTTTATACCAAAAAAATATGTTCACATAAAAAACACCATTAAACTCCATGAGATAATTTCTTACCATTTGGTGTAAAACTTGCTTCTAAATAATCCATCAAACATACCACCTCTTGATTTGTCTGCTTCCATTACTTGATCCTGAAAATAAAACCAAATGCAAGAAATAAGGACAAAATCAAAGTCGTCAAAAAATGATTTAAATGCTAAACATTGAAGAAAAAGGAAAATTAAATATCTAGTTAGGAAGATTCTACGATTAGGCCTGTCCCAAGGGCCATCATGTGGGGGTAATTTGCAGAGCACAGTGCGTTTTTTGGGAGTGTCAGGTTTTGAACTCTGGACCTCCTATGTGGAATTCCATGACTCAACGATTACGCTCTCATCACATAGACTAAATCTAGGGGTGTTCAAAACCAGATATCCGAAAATTCGGATATCCAAAAATTCGGATATCCGAAAATTCTGATAGTTGATTTTTGATATCCGAATCCGTATCCGAAATTTCGGATACGGATTCGGATATTAAACCGGATATCCGAATTTCATTAGTTTTAAATAAATATCCACATCTGAACATCCGATCCGTAAAATCACCGCAACTCTTAAAATTAATAATAGCAACTATGTTAAATCTTGCGACATAGATGGGTATCGATAGCAACAAATAAATATATGTAGCATTTACTTAATAGTTTTTTATTATAAGCCAACGAACCAGGATTATAACAAACAAATATATAACGATTGTAAATGGAAAGGTTTGCAATAAAAGTTTGGAAAGAATGGTCACGAAAAAGTTGAAAATGGTGGGGAACATTAGTCCGTTAAGCATGTCAATGTTTCTAAGTTCTCATTTTAAAATATTAAAAAATAAAGAAAAATTATTTTTTTCGGATATCGGATATCCGAAATATCCGAAACTTTATAAATTCACTATCCGTATCCGAATCTGAAAAATCCGGATATCTGAAATTTCGGATAATTTCGAATCGAATTTTCGGATTTTCGGATCGGATATTTCGGATGCGGATATTTTTGAACACCCCTAACTAAATCATGTATCGAAATAACATTGAATCATAAGCTTCTCTTCATAATCATGACTTGATATTATTGCTATTGTTTCTATATTTCTAATTCTTAGTCGACATATATGGAGCTGATTTCATTATATTTGTAATTTTTGTAATTATGTATTTGATGGTGTATATCCTTTCCTTAGTTATAGGAATCCTTTGTGTATTTATATTGGCCAATGTTTAATGAGATAAGCAGTCAATTCCAATATTCTTTATGGTGTCACAGTGCCTAACCTTTGCTGTCACTCCTTTACTCCTTCACACTCATCGTTTTCTCCTTTTTCTTCTCTCTTCATCTTCTCAATCGTCATGGGTACGCCTAAAGGTAATGTATCTGGCAGCAAGCCCAATTTCCGCCATGAGCAATATTAAGAATGCCATACCCCTCATTCTCAATCAAACCGATGACCACTATGCATCATGGGTTGTGTTCTTCAACATTCATGTGTGTACATACAACGTGAAAGATCACATCGACGAAACGTTACCAAAGTTGTCTGATATTGACAAGGACACATGGGATCGTCTTGATGCCCTTGTAAAACAATGGAAACGCCTCCAAGAAATATTCCTTGACAATCAAACTACCAGGTTTGTATACCTTGAGAAACAGTTTAACAATAATCGTCCCTCTGCCTTCTCCAACATGACTGACTACTGTGCACGCCTCAAAAACCTCGCCGATCAACTAGAGAATGTCGGAAACGCCGTGTCAGAAACAAAAATGGTTCTCCAACTCATCTCCGGCCTCACCAAAGGTGAGTATGACATCGTCGCCACTATTATTCAACAAACAGACCCCCTCCCTAGCCAAATCATCTCTCCTTCATGATGAAGCTAGACGCAACAAACCTGATCACTTTATTCCCCAAGACCTTGTTACACAACGGGCTCACCAAGATCCCAACGACATGTCCTCAGCATCCCAACACAACTCTGGCTACAATAGTCGTGGTCAATCCCGTGGAAACAATCGTGGCGGCGGCAGGTGGTCTCATGGCGGTAGAGCGCGCGGTCATGGCAATGGTCAATCTTCCTCTCAACAAGTTTCTTGGAAATGCCAAGGATGGTTTCCCCCTTACCCGTGGGCCACCCCGCCTTGCTCGTATCTAACAGCTACTTCACAACCCGACATCATGGGTCCGCGCCCCAACTTTAAGCTGTCGACACCCCATCACTAGTCGACCCAAACCGAGCCACAAGTCCATTTCACTATTGATCAGCAACAAGACCAAAGCAACCCGATGACACCTATTGAGCTTGTTGTTGCCTTTCAGACCATGCAGATGCAGCCCCTAGATAGCTCTTGGTACATGGACACAGGCTCAACATCCCATCTCACAAATGAAGCTTGTAGCCTCTCAAACCTTTCTTGTTTCAATAATAACAACTATACTCTTGTGGGTAATGGCACTCGGGTCCCCATTCTTGGTCATGGAAACGCAATCACATCCTAACTCAATCATCTTTTCAGATTAAACAACGTTTACCATGTACCTAAAATCATCAAAAACATTGTTTTGTTAAGAAATTTAATCATGATAACAATACATCTATTGAATTTGTCCCTTTTGGTTTTACTGTGAAGAACCTAATCACAAAGACTCGTATCACCCGATGTGATAGCCCCAGCGACCTTTACCCACTCACACCAACACCTTCCCGCAAGCATTCTCCTGCTGTCTTTATACCATGTCTCCCAACATATGGCACAACCGTCTTGGTCATCCCGCAATTTCAAATTTCAACTATTTTAGCCCTTGTCTTTCATTACCTAGTAGTAAAAACACTTTGCTTTCTTGTAATGCTTGTTCATTGGGAAAACATTGTCGGTTACCTTTTAATGATTCCATTTATGTCACTCATTTACCATTTGATATTATACATGCAGACACTTGGACATCACCCATAACCAGCAAACTTAAAAACAAATACTATCTTATTTTACTTGATGATTTTTCGCATTACACCCAGACATTCCCTCTCAAAAATAAGTCTGAAACATTTCTTCTTCTCTTTCACTTTCAAAAATACATTCAGACTCAGTTTTCAACCACCATTAAGTCATTCCAATGTGACAATGGCCGAGAATTCAATACTACATCATTCACTGAGTTTTTCACCGCCAATGACATACAACTTTGGTTTGCATGTCCGTATACTTCTTCCCAAAATGGTAAAGTGGAACGCATAATTCGGACCCTTAATAATATGATCCAGACTTCCCTCATCCATGCGTCTCTCCCTCATTCGTTTTGGAACTATGCTCTTCACATCTCCACCTACCTTATCAATATTCTCCCATCTCGAGAAATTAGGAATAAAACACCGGCTGAAATCCTATACCTACGAAAAAGAACATACATACACTTATGAACCTTTAGTTGCCTATGCTACCCAAACGCCTCTTCCACCATACCACACAAACTAGCACCATATTCCCTTCCATGTGTGTTTCTCGGCTATTCCAATCTTACTAATTAACGAGTCAATTCATATGATTTTCTAGATGAATCCGACCCCTCCCCTTATATAACTCACCGTCACCTTTTCCAACATGACTCCACCTATAACCAAGGCTCCTCTTCGGAAACCCCATCTCTCCCTCGTCACATGTGCAAACATGGAAGATTATATGCCTGTAGCTACTCTAGTTGACACTAATTCTAAGCTTAGTCATTATAAGGTGAACCGGAGGCTGATCCCTCACTGTGTCAGAGTCTAGTTGGTACCCTTCAATACCTCACCTTCAGATGTCTAAACATCGCATATGCCGTACAACAAATTTGCTTGTTCATGCATGCTCCTAAGCTCCCTCACCTCAATGCATTAAAACGCATCATTCAGTATCTAAAGGGAACTCTGGATCATGGGTTGATGTAATATTCTTCACCTACAACACAATTAGTTTCTTATAGTAATGCCGACTGGGTGGTTGTACAGACACTAGACGTTTGACATATGAATATTGTGTTTTGCTTGGTAACAATCTCATCTCCTGGTCTGCCAAGTGACAGGCCACTCTTTCTCGTTCAAGTGTTGAAGCAAAATATCATGGTGTCGCAAATGTTGTGTCTGAAGCTTGTTGGTTGTGCAACCTGCTAATTGAGTTGCACACCCCATTACGGCAAGCTACAATCTTCTATTACGATAACGTCTCTACCGTATACTTGTCAGGAAATCCTGTCCAACATCAGCATACAAAAGACATTGAAATGGATGTTCACTTTGTTTGCGAAAAGGTTGCTAATGCTATTGGTCAAGTACGAGTCCTTCATGTCCCTTCCGCCTACAAATATGCTGACACCTTCACTAAAGGACTACCGCGACAACTGTTTCTAGACTTTCGAGACAGCTTGAGCATCCAGCCTCCTCCCGCTCAAACTGCAGAGCACTCTCAGTCGATATATATATGGAGCTGATTTCATTATATTTTTAATTATTGACATTATGTATTTGATAGTGTATATCCTTTCATTAGTTATAGGAATCCTTTGTGTATTTATATTGTCCGGTGTTTAATGAGAAAGGGCAAGGAATCAATCCCAATATTCTTGACTAATGTTGTAGGGGTGAGGTAAAAAAAAATAAAAGCAAACCGCGAGATCTTAATGTAAACTAATTCAGTACGAAGATTCCAATTCAATTCAGTCATCCTCGCTGATCTGATAAACAGACATTTGGTCTAGCTACTCCAGTTCTGGCCATTCAAGTTCAAAGAGTGGAAGAACTCTTATTCTTCGACTCTTGATTAGAAGTGCCAATTACTTTCTTTCTGTTTCCCAGACATGAAGCATCCTTCATAGAATCAGATAAAAGATTTAGGAAGTGCTGGATAGTTTCAAGGTATTCAGATGACTCGGTCTCAAAAAGAGATCTTTGCTAAAGGAATATGACCTCTACATTGCAGACCTCATCCAACTCCTGAATAAATCACAAGTTGAGCCATAACAAAATTCTGTTTGCAAGAAGGCGTTGACAACGATAAAGTTAATGTGAAAACAATCTCTAAAATGAAAGTTCACTGATCTTCCGTCAATTTCTCTAAAAAAACAAATGTCCCTGGCTTGCCATATAATAAGGGAGATAGATGTAAGTCTGTAACTAATGAGAAAAACATGTAGATTAAAAAGTCTTTTTTTTATGTATAGGCATCTTATAATTGAAAGGAAAACTTGCAAAGTGAAATTTTCTCTGACTTTTTCCGTAAAAAGTATAACTGTCTGCTTTGTTTTTCTTTCCTTCCGTGTATACGAGGATCCATCACTTTAAAAGAACATTATTATTGTTTTTTTAAAAGATATTAGCTCGTAAATCTGATAGCTACAACGTTAATGTGTTGGATAGAATAACTATTTAGAAATTAAATACGAAATCCAGATTCAAAGTAAGTTCCAAGATTTTTTTGGCAACTGAATCGGAATCAGAATAAAAGAATTGAAGGCTTGAAGCTTTCTTATGGCATTTTTTTGTGACGTGAGGAAAAAGCCATACTTATAAGTGAGGAAAAATTAAACTCCTCAGTGTTATCTACCAATCATAATGTTAAATCACCTTTACTTGAGCTAAGCGAGAAGCAAGAAACTCATCAACAAATTTAGATGCAGATGCAGATGCAGTTGCAGCTGCAGCTCCAGGCACGTCCCCTGCCTGTTGGTTGTATATTTTTGTTTTGATAAAAGTGAGTTAATTTACAACACAAGGAAAATTTAAACTCTTTTGTTTTATCTAAGCATAATATTCAGTTACCTTTGTTGTTGCATCATTAAATTTAAATGTTGTGCCAGATTTCATTTTATTCACAAGCATGCTTGAAGTTTTATCCACAAAAGATGATTTTGACATCTCTGCGACCTTGTATATTTCCTCCTATTTGTATTTCATACACACCACAGCCAGATCAGCAAACCCCAGTTATTACACTAGTTAGAACCAGATTAGCATCAAATACCAAAAGTTAAACAAGATTATAATAGCTTGGTAAGTCTTTTCACTTATGTAAATTCATGTAGTAATTGGAAAAGAAAACTTAAAAGACATTTCACAACTAAAGAAGAAAGATATTAGAGAGCGAATTTACCGATTGAGGACCATGGATGATGCATTGAACAGTTTTCAACTCTGTAAATGATGGATTCAACTGCTTAGGTCGACCTGTCTTTCTCCATCCTCGTACCTCTGTAACAATGTGACATAAGATGAGCTTACTTTATTTTCAGCATAAATCTAAGTACAAATGCCCATAATTAGCCTGACAAAAGGGACATACCTATGTTGTCAACAGTATCACCAACTAAAATTCTAAACCAGTCAGGAGTTAGTCTACCAACCTCCATCAACTCATAAAAATCACGACGACAAAGATAGTATGCTCCTGTGCTTAGTTGGAATCTAGACAAATCTCCTCCAAGAATTTCTACCCATCCCTTGTTATTTTCCAAGGTTTCCTCAGCTGCTTCATCATCAGCATAAACAAGGTTCACGCCACATTCAGATACCTCCAATCCACTCATTACAACAATAGAGACACTTACTTTATCTCCAACATTCAATGTGTTTCCAATTGGCCAATAGCTGAACCATATACCAACTTTCCAAGAATCAGGTTTTCCAAAGACTTTGGGGTTGTACATCAAATCATCACCATTGGAAGTAGTGATTTTACAGAACCATGCAAAATCATCATCACCTGATATTGTATATCTTAGAGTTACATCAAGTCCTTTGAGCTTCCTATTCTTGGGACACACAGGCACGTCAAAGGACAAAGTTGATGATGCTGATACATACATAGGCTTCAGGTTTGGATCCTTTATGTCTGGCAGAGATGTGCTCATTATATCGAATTCATACAACATCTGTGCCACAAAACACTAGAATTCAGTCTCATATAATCATTTTTTAGGTGTTATGTCAATGTGCATGTGCTTGCTTATGCATGTGTTTAAGAGAGATACAAAACGTACATGGACACACTGAGTTCTGCCTTTGGTGAGCTCATCATCACCAACCAGGCAAACCTCCTGATTTTGATATTCTTTTAGCCACTTCATGTGTGCCAAATCATTCTCCTCAAGTTTGGTTAAAGGCACCAATTTAATAAAGCCTTCAATTTCAGACAAAGAAATACATCCTTCATAGCCAAACTCTTGCAATGTGAATCGGTGTTCTTGGAAAGTTATTATCTCCAATGACACACAGTAGTATACATACAATTCTGCAAGCGTACTTGGGAGATATACAAGCCATTTAAGTCTTGAGCAGAAACTCAAGTCAAGGACCCGAAGATGTTTTAGATGATCATAACAAGGTAGACACTCAAATAGACTATTGCCTAAATTCAAGTACTGCAAAGATATTTGAACACTGAAAGTCAGAGGAAAAGACTTGGTACACTCAAGATTGCAGTCTTTGAGGAATAATCGGTGTAATGAATGTGGGAAGGAAAACGTATGTTGTTCTGCAACTCCTACTAACAACTTTTTACACCCTGTCATGTTTAGTAGTGCAAGAGTCGTCAGGTCTCCAATGGTTTCACAAACACGAACAAGACTGTGACAGTTCCAAAGAATCAAAGTCTCAAGCTGAGGAATCATTGACATGTTGCGGATTTCAAATAGATCATATGAGTCTTTAAGATTTAGAATCTGCAATGACTGAAGAACCTGTTGCAAAAGTAACATGATTTATGTAGCATTCAATGTCAACTTGACGAACATTAAAAACTGAGAATCTAGATGGATAAGCAACATAAAGAGGATATGGAATTCCCTACCATGGGCGGATCAAATACTTCCAATTTGCTGTAGCTCATATCTAAAGCCACCAAGTTTCCCATGAATAAGTCAGAGGGTATGGTTGTTAAAGGGAATCCAAGCCAGCAGAGCCATCGTAAATCTTCAGAAAAATTCTCGTAAGACCCGTTGAGATACACAAAATTTAAGTGGAGCAATTTTAGTTTATCCATCTCTTTAAGTGCATCTGTCTTGAGGTCTAGTGACTACAAAATTAGCGTAAAGAAGGATTGTAAGCTTACATCATATCCATAAATATATTTACCAAAGATTTTCTAAGTACTATGATTCCATGTCTTGAGTACCAATTGACAATTTCCATAGTGACTGTGGTATAATGAGGGGTGGATCAAGGTATTTTTCCAAGTGGGGCAAAAATATATGTCCAGCAGTAAGGGGCCCCAATTTACCAAAAAAACCGAACACAAAATATTTATATATGTTTCTTGTAGTATGTATCTATATTGTTATTGATAAATTCAGATGTTTTACTTCTTTATTCTTTCTTCGGGGAAAATTATAGAAAACCTTAAAAATCTTGTGTTTTCTTGGGGTAGGGGTAGGGGTAGGGGTGGGGGTCATACTTACCGGTGTTGGGTCGGCCCTGGTTATTATTAAATTATTGAATAAGAATATTGGAATTAGATAAATACACTGTAACAACCCATTTTTAGGGATAGAAATTTTATTTTAAAATAAGAAAATAAATAGGTAAGATAAAAATAAAATAATAAAAATAATAAATAATGTTATATTATTTGTTAATAATGACTATTGAAGTAATAATATTTGATTACTAGGAGAAATTGAGAAAAGGGGTTAAATGTGTCAACTTGATGAAAGATGAGTTTGACTAATTGATTTGACCAAATTAGATGATAAGGACCTAAATCTCACAAAGAATGGTGGAGAAGGACTATAAGTGGAACATTTGTGATTTCTAGATAGAAGTTGGAAGAAATGGTACCAAATAGTTAAACTATGTGTCATGAGGGACTAACTGTAACATAGATCTATAGTAGTGGAGTATATAAGGATGGGTGTTCTCTCCAAACGGAGAGGAAAACCCATGAGCAACTATTTGAAGCTTAAATGAGGGGTTAGAGTAGATTTGAGTGGAGAATCAAGCTAAGGCTCGGAAGCTTAGAGCCAACATCAAGTTTGGAATGTATAACTCTTCCCCTCTATCGATAAATGGCGATCTAAGGTATGGATTAGAATCCAACTCCAAGAATTGACCTTTCATTTGAGATTAGTAGTTGATTCTAGTGTTGTTCTAGCAATTAAACTCCTAAACTTTATACAATCTAACTCTAAATTTGGAACGAAGGTAGCCATGTAGCCTCGCCTCCTCCACTATGGCTCGACAACAGCCGAAAGCGGATAGCTTATCCAGAATTAGCCATACCATTTGTCCCTTTAGGATGAAAGGTCATATTTTAGAGTAATGGATTGGTTTGGGATAGTTGCATATGCATTGCATCATTAATTATAATTTAACCAACTCTTATATTTATATATTTTAAGTATTGTTATGGAAAATCATTCAATGTTTTTTTGGGAATCAAGACATAGGAGTTGGGTTATAGCCATTGCCAAATACCATTTCATAGCAATATTCCGGTATTACTCACTAGGCTTTCCCGGCCTAATGCAGTCTTATGACATGTAATTGTAGATAAGGAAAAAACATAGAGTTAGCAAGCTTCGATATTTAAGAAGGCCATAACTTTTATGGTTTATTTATACCTTTGTGACGATATTGGATTTTTTAACTTAAAAATGAACGTTTGAGACCAAATTCCGCATTTGAATTTAATAACATTTAAAATGGTTTTTAAGAACTTATTATTTCTTCTAGGCTTACAAGGGGTGTTTCATACTCAATAGGTGTGGTCATTGTACCTGATGGATGATCTTTTTTACTAAGATATTTACAATTATATTATTAATTTAACATCAATTATGTTTCACACACACACACACACACACACACACATATATATATATATATATATATATATATATATATATATATATCAATGTTGTAAAAATCGCTCGATTGTCGACGGTCGACTCGTGTTAGGGATTAAACGGTCTTGACAGGGATTAATCGGGGACCATAGATTATTAATAAAATATTAAAATTAATCAAAGAATAATATAATTTAAAGAAAAATAAGTACTTCAAAATTAGAAAATAAGATAATTTGAAAATTGAAATTTTCAAAATACGAAAATATGAACATTTTGGAATAATATTTGAAATTTTGAAAATTTTGGAGTTAAATTTTTTTCTTTTTGAATTTGTTGACTTTTTTTTTTTACTTTTTTGACTTTTGTTGACCGATTAATCCCGCCAAGACTGATTAATCCTGCCAAACCCGATTAATCCCTAATTTCCGTCAAACACACTAATCTACGATTAATCCCAATTTCTGCAACCATATATATATATATATATATATATATATATATATATATATATATATATATATATATATATATATATATATATATGGTTGCAGAAATTGGGATTAATCATAGATTAGTGTGTTTGACGTTCTCCAACATACTAGGATTAGTGTGTTTGACGGAAATTAGGGTATATATATATATATAACCATTAGAATTTATCAGTTACGTGACACACGCATGTCAAGTGCCACTTATTCAAACATATTGGCGTGTTTCGTAAAACTACTTGGTTGGGTAAAAGTAACTAGCTTTTAAAAGTATAAAATTACATAAAAACCAAAAGCTAAACGCACCCCAAAACTACTTAAAGTAGCTTGTAGATGGTGAGTTTTTTGTTTAAAATAAATATTAAAAGCTCCTACTATCAAACAAAACCTTTTTCTTTTTTTGATTTTTCTTAAAAGTTAAAAGCTCTAAAAAAATCTTTGTGTCAAACACACTCTTAATATGTTATAACAAGTTTGTCCTTTAGACCAAAAAGAAAAAAAAAAAATTACCTTCTTAACATAAACAAATTTCTTCATGGTTTTCATCTTCCGCTTTTACTTCTAGTTTTAAATATATACATGAAACAATATAACATCCAAAGTAGATGATTTTTTATTTTTTTTAAATTATCAAATCTAAACCAAAATTAAAAATCAAAACCTAAAAGTTCAATTTTTAGTTATTCAATATTACCTTGAATGCAACCTTATCTTCCTTTAACAATTGCATGTCAAGTGCTAAACCTTCCATTGTTTCTGAACCCTAAAGAAAAAAGAAAAAAAAAACATATAGTTCAAATGAAATAGAATGGTGTGAAAGTAAAAGTAGGATTAAAAATACATATAAGAAGCTTCTTACCTCTCCCTTACGAAATATCTTATAAGAATCACTACTAAGCCAGACTCTACTACGTCTTGCAGGGAATTTTGGTGACTCTTGACGAACCAAATTTTTCCCCATTTCTTGAATCAATCGATGCATCATCAGTTTATTATTTGGTGAAACGGAAAGAAGGCATTTGTTGGATAGGGTTTTGATCCCAGATAATGCACAATAATCTAGCTCCAATATCTTTACCACATAATCCTTGTCTTTGCCAATAAAGAAACAAGCAATATGCAAAAATAATTCTTTCTCTAAGATAGATGGCAATGACTCGTAGCTCGTTATAAGTACACTTTGGATTCGAGAATCAAAATCTTTATCCAAGAAATTCAATCGACTTTTCCAGTATAAAATGGTATTTTCATTGGATAGAGAAGAAGCCAACACTTCAACAGCGAGAGGATTTCCTTCACAATATCGTATTGCTTGTATTGCAAGCTCTTCGAAACCTTCCATGGGAACTTTGGAACCAAATGCATGACGACTTAAAAGCTCTAACGACTCATCCTCATTTAATAATTTTATTTTATACTCTTGACACCTATAATATGTGGACTTGAACCAATTTTTTGTATTTTCCCTAATTGTAGTTATTATAATCTTGCTTTGTGCATTGATTGTTCCAGTTCCAAGTAAATCGACTAACTGATTTTGTTCAGCAATGTCATCAAGAACAATAAGCGTCCTTTTTGTTCGTAAGGCTTCCTCAATCTTACATGTACCCTGAGAAACACCGGGTATTTTTCTTTTCTTACCGCCTAAAATATCGTTGAGAAGTTGTTCTTGTAGCTCAAGCAAATCATGGGATTCCTTACATCTTCGACCAATGTTTTCAACAAAACTTGTGTTTTCAAAATATCTCCAATTTGAATCGTAAATATACTTGGCCAGAGTTGTCTTGCCACTACCACCCATGCCACAAATTGCTAAAAATTCGATATTTGATTGATTTAACCAGGAATTGATCTCCTCGTATCGAGTGGCCATCCCTGTTAGATTGGGTGGAAGATGTACTTCTTTGCGATCCAGCTTATTGTAAATGGTGTCAACAATTTCCTTCAAAAAAGTTGTTTCGGGCCTGGAACAACAACAGAAACATGAACAAGTTCATGAGATGAAATTTAGAGTTTCTTATATAAAAGTATAAAACTGAATGATAATATTCAGTAATTAAATGGAATCTACTACTAGTAGATATTTAAAGTTAATTTCTATTAATGTTTCCACGAAATATCAAAATTCAATCAAAACCTGATCAAAGTATTTAGATTGTTATAACAGAAGATTCTTCTAATTTAATTACAAATGCATTTGAAATACAAATTTAATCAAAATAAAACAAATATTGATAAATTAAACAGATTTATGTAAATTAGAAATTAACATAGAGAGAGAGGGGGAATTAGGGGCAAGGTTATACAAGAAACTCATGTAGCTCTTGTCAACAGTCAAACTTGTAAAAGAGGAAATCATCAATTCCATATTCATTCTATTGTAATCACATACTCATTCCATAGTAATCATATCAATTCCATCATTTTCATTCACTTTTAAGGAAATCACTTTTTCAGCTTTCCAAACTTCTCTATCAAACAAGTACCGATTTATAGGATAAATTAATTTACACATACATCAACAAAATTTGACCGGGTTCTACCTTTAAAAGTGAAAACCAAAATTTGGCTAGAAATTAACAATAATATTCATCAAATTATTGGATCAAACAACATCAATTAAATTTTATTTCAATAATAGGTATATTACCAAAAAAAGACAAAGAGGCATACCCGGACAGAACCATGCCCGCCAAATTAGCAACCTCTGTAAGAGCTTTCTTCCACGTGTTCACGTTGTGATCTGTCCACCTTGAAGAGCCTTTGACTTCAATTGTGAAAGATTTATTTTGTTTCCTCACATCAGAAGGATCAACATGATAAAAAACAGGTAAAACGAAATGATTCCCCTCCTTCCTTTGTTCAAGGATCAGAACAAGCTCGTCAAGGCACCAAGGGGAAGTTGCATAGTTTTCTGACAATACAACGATTGAAGCCTTAGATTCTTTAATTGCTGTCTCGATCTCCGGCTTCACTTCTTCACCTCTCCTAATTTCTTCGTTATCCCTAAAAGTACCGATTCCTGCTCCCCTTAATGTTTTGTAAAGATGATCGGTAAAAGAATGACGAGTATCTTCGCCCCTGAAGCTTAGGAAAACGTCATAGCTGCCAGCATTAGCGATAGAGGAAGAACTGGAAGCCATTGAAACTGGATCTACAGGATGGAAGATGAAGTCAACGGCAAATTTTCAACTAAGCCATTGAAACTGGATCTACAGGATGGAAGATGAAAACCTAATTGTCAAATTAGACTATTCCGATTTTTGAATTGTTTTTGGCAAAGCTCAATTATTAAAAAATTTCAACTTGGATAAATTTTAGAGTAAATTACAGGAATGGTCCCTATGATTTGGGTAATTTGCATGTTTGGTCATAATTTATTTTTTTGACTCAGAAAATCCCTATTATTTGTTTTTGTTGTGCGTTTGGTCCTGTTTTACCAAAAAAAAACTATTTTTCCTTGATTTTTTAATTTATTTAAATAAACACACTCCCAACCTCATTTCCACCTTACCTTACGTACCCCATCTTATTTAAATAAATTAAAAATTCAAGGACAAAATAGTCTTTTTAGGTAAGACAGAGACCAAGTGTGCAACAAAAACAAATTGTAGGGACCTTCCGAGTTAAAAAGTAAGTTAGGGACCAAACATGCAAATTACCTGAAACCATACGGACCATTCATGTAATTTACTCTAAATTTAATGTGGATTTGGTCTTAACACATTTGAAAAGACTTAGCTTTGTTTGATAGACATATTTCCAAATCCAAACAGATCTTTCTGGCTTAATGGATCAGAAAAACTATTTGATATGCACAAAAAAATGGGTATTTTCCGGTAAGATATGTCTTTCCCAGAAAGCCCATAAACCATATTTTTCTAGCCGAATATGCTAGAAAGACAATTGTGCCCCAAACCCCGTCTCTTTCTTTCTTGGATTATTAATGCCTTTTAAATAATTTTTTTAATTTCGTTTTTATGGGATTATTACATATTAATAAATATTGTTTTAATATATAATATGTATGTATTAATTAATATTATTTTAATGGATTATTAATTATTTTTAAATAATTTTTTTTATTTCCTTTTTTATGGATTAATTCTTATTATTGGATTTTTATATATTAATAAATATTATTTATAAGTATCTAATATTTACATATTAATATATATTACTTTATTGGATTATTAATTTCTTTTAGTTAATTTTTTTTATTCATTTTTATTAGATTAATTTTTTTTTTTGGACAACACCACCATCATCCTAATATATTTTAAAGAATCTTATTCATCACACCATTATGGGGCATAAACCGGGTCAAGAATCACACGTTGAGTTATAAAATAATCGACTAGAAAGAATAACAACATAATATCAACTTGAAAAACAATAAACTAAAAACAACTTAATCGACATTCTATTTTGATTTTTAAATGATTATTGTGTAATTTTGATTTTGCATGAAAAATTGTATGTTTTTATAATTATTCAACAATTTCATCAATCACAGTATACAAGTATAGAACAACAAGGTAATATTGTAATTTTTCATCATTCAGCACAGTCAATCAAATATACAATCAAACAACATGGTTTCTTTCTCAGTAAAAAAACGTTCCCATGCAGGACTTTCCCAGACATCACTTTCCTAGACAGAAACTATCAAAGGGGACCTTATTTACCTTTTAATTTTCTAATATCGATTTTAATTGTTTTATGATTCAAAAAAGAAAATGGAAATGAAATGGGCATCTCTCTCTCTCTCTCTCTCTCTCGATCCATAAACTAGAACCATCTCTCATTATTTATGCTAATCTAACACACATACACACCACAGTAGTCATAACTCAAGTAGAAATTAAAGCTTGGTTTCCATCTTGTCTTGTCTCTGTTGGAGCTTATGGTGATTTGGAAGCTTATATTCAGAAATTAATAATATATAGTGAAATCCCCACAAACTTAAACTCGTCTCAAATTCTTTTTGCTAGATCTAATGATGATTTAGAGGCTTGATGTTCGAAAGGTACAGATTTAACTTCATCTGTAACGTCCCAAAAATTATAAGGTAAAAATCTCATTTTTAAATCAACCATAACACCATTTATCATTTTCAATTATTCAAAAGTGTATCAGAGTAAAAATATTTATTAAAGTACAATCCCAAAATCATAAAGTTGCAGAAACATGGGTGGATGCACTACGATCAAGACAGGACCTTCCCTTTCGAACAGGAAGTACCTGAAACCATAACCATAAAACTGTTAGCACAAAGCTTAGTGAGTTCCTTAAAATACCCCATACCATACTTATCCTTGGGCATGGCCCTCACATTAGGCCCAACCTATAATAATGGGCCCAGGCCTTCCTAACCAATGGGCCTAGCCCAACATACAAATGCAAGAGCTATAGTGAAAGTTAGCATCCTACATAACATGCATTGGGCCTAGCCCTTTCTGGTCCATGGGCCAGCCCGTCATACAAAGGGCCTAGCCCAAGATACCATGAAAGAGTCACAAGACACCTAACATATAACAAATCCTAGTGGGTCGGTATCGGTGCCTTCGACTCACTAGTGCAGTAAGGAGACTCACCTGAATCACAAAGCCGACTAACACTAAGCTCAAATCCATGTAGCCGCCACTACAGCACTCCTATCACAACATACAAGGTCCAACCTTATACTACATACTAAAATCATCCCTTTTGACCTAAAGTCAACACAGGTCAAAAGTCAACGGCCAAAGTGAAAGGCCAACGTTGACTTTAGTAAACTACCACGTTGTGGCCTTCCTTGACCACATCGTGGTCTTCACCCCAACCGGGCTTACGGGAAATTCGCAGTCGCCTTGTCATGGTGACCTACGTTACGTCGTAGTTGCTAGGTTTCCACCAGCTTAATGCATTAAGTTGCTTTTCTCAATTCCAAGAACTTCCTAACTCAGATTTGGTCCATAGTATGGTCTAAATGGATAAAGTTTCTAACTTTGTCCATTAAGACACCCAAAGAGATCAAGATCTCAAACCTAGGTCTAAATTAAGCCAAAACCCATAATGTCTTAATCTTTAAGCCCTTAATCCAAAAAAGTTCTTAACCCAACTACTATAGAAGGGTTTCTAATACTAGATCTATCATAAATGTGGAAGCTTTATAGACATGTATGTCCAATACACGTCTAAGATCCATCTTAAGTCAAAATATGAACCCTAAAGGCCAAAACTTAGGCAAATGATAAGATCTTCTCGTTGAATCTATATGCCCAAGAATCATTATGGAGTGATATTGCTAATAATATATGATTCTATAGGGTCACACCTTATCAAGGTTGGACATTTTTTGTATATTTATGATTAATATGATTATTAATAAATAATATCAATTATTTTATTTTAATTAGGAAATAATTATTCTTTTATGAAAATAATAATTATAAGAGAGTATAACTAGTTATTATTTCATATGCTATGAATTAATAAGTCTTGCACAATATATTGGACTAGTTGGATTCTTTTGTCTTTTGCCTAAATATAAAGTTTATATTTTATAAACTTAAAGTTCATAAAAAATAAAGAATCCATCCTCTTTTGAGAGGTATGTCCAAAATATACATTATAATCATGGAGGTTTTCCATGCTTTTATGACCATACCTTGCCCCATGCTTCTTGAAAAGAGAAGATTTGCTTTATATTGTTTTAATGTAAATACCTTACCTTGCATGGAGTATATAAGAGTGCCTTATACATGAGAAATCAAGAAGTTTTTGGTATTATTTCTCCTCTTGAAGCATATGATTGAAATTCTCTCTACTCTTCTTCCTTTCTCTCTTTTGAAGTTAGTTTGGTGGTTTAGAAGCTCTCTGGAGTTGTATCATTTAGTGCTTATTCGAGCTAAGTACTTAAAGGCTTAAGACACTCAAGAATACAAGAAGGAACTAGCATTCCATGTGCCTTACTCTTGACGGTGGATACTTGTAGAGAAATCATATTCTTTGATTTTTGCTATCTTCATCAACACCCCAAAGCCAAGTGGGTTCAAAGGCTTCAAATGTTATCATTCTAAACACTCATTGGTTGTTTTATTTCATTCTAACCTCTATAAATTGATCCATGATGGTTTGGTTTTGTTATAAACTAAAAATAAGCTTGTTATTTTTAAAGACTTCCGTTGCTGGTTTTTATGAAAAACTAACTTATATTATGTAACAAAACCCAACAGTTGTATCACAACCATCTTTTATGTGTTAGAATGATTTTTATTTTTGATAATCTTTGGTTTTTGGAAAACAAACATGGATTTCTTTTAGTTAAGAAAAATTCATATTTGTCTTCATTGGCAACTTCTTGGTTAAAGTTGTTTATTTTTATATATAACCAATTTTCATGCAATTTGGTTATATAAAAGTTGCCTTAGAAAAAACAAAGAGTTGTTTGTTATAATATTTGATATGTTTTTGTGTATAAACAAGCCATTTGGACCTTTGTGTTTGGTTGATATTTATTCATTCATAAGATGTTATAGATAAATATATTTTCATTTGTTGATTTGTTGTAATAAATTAGTTAAACTAGTTGTATTTCCTTTTAAATGTAACAAGATGAATAAATGACCTCTTTGAAGATGACTTAACCATTTAAGACTATACCAACTATAAGCTTCTTCTTTTGATTTTAGGCTTAATTATAGTCTTAATGGTTAAGTGTTGCAACTTTCACAACATGAAGATTTGAAGTCCTTTTGCAAGAAAGAGTTGATTTGGCAAGTGGGAGATTGAAGGCCTTTTGAAGTGTCCCTTAAGTCCTTTAGGAAAGACTTAATAATTCTTATGATTACTCACAAAAATTATTACTAGACATGGCTTAGTTTATACACATTATAATGCATGCATGTGATGTTTATTTTTATGTTATGTTTTGTGTATGAAAATGAGATTTACATGTCAAAAAACATTTTAACATAAGATAATATCACTTGGAGTTTGATTAAAAAAATATTTAAAAGATAACATAAGATGTTTATAAATGGATATTTATAAAAACGTTTTTACCTTTTAAAAATCGAATTTTTGTTGAAAATAGTTATATTGTAAAACTTATAAATACCCAAATTTAAAATATTTGAAATGATTTAAAAGATGATTATGCATTATATAAACTCCATGTCTTTAAAGTAAATAAATAGTTTTTATTAAAAAGACTAAAATCTGTTTATACCGTTATAACGACAAATAATAAAACTAGTGATTATTTTTTGCGTCGAAACTTAATATATGATATTGGTGTTTTAAACATAACGCAACATGTTGATATTATGTTTTGTGCATGCAAATGAGATTTAAAACATAAGTTTCATCATCCAAGTTTTGGTTTATCTAAATATGATTTTCATCATAAGATGCTTAAAATTGAGTTTATAAAATAAAATGAGTTTATTCTATACATTCATGAAGCCACATGTTTTTATTGTTAAAGAGAGATTTAAAATAGTGATTTTATAACTCATCCAAAACTCCAAGTCTCAATATAAAATAAAGTTTTATTAAGACTATTACCGGTTTTTAAAACCGATCTATGACTAAACTTTAAAATATCGGATTTTAGTTTATAATTGATCGTGGCTAATGGCAAATAAAAAGAAGTTTTATTTGGCACCTGAAGAACATCATAACAAGTGATATGGATTTTACAAAAGGGTAGTTGGATGCATGCAATATTCATAAGACCATGTTTTTATAAACTATAACTGTAGAACATATATAAAACCATTTCTAAAAATGCAAGTCATTGTCGTCATTTTGAAGAACACTCGTTATCATTTGTATGGTCCTAGTGTCACAGGGTCACCTTGTCATTAGGATTGGCTTATAATGTTGGGGTAGTTTTGTAGTTTTTAGTTTCTAAAGGGTCACCTTATCACTGGTTAGTTACAATACTACAAGTTGTTTCAAGCAGGATGATTTGATGGGAATCTTGTGTGATAAAGGTCACCTAAACATGAGAGTTCTGAGGCATAGATGGGATAAACATGCCAAGTTAAACAATAGTTGTTTAAGATCCCATATTCAAGGAGTTACATATTATATTCAATTGGTAATCGCTACCTACCGACTTTGATTAAGTTTCTGGGATAGAGGTCACTAAACCATTTACTTGTTTCGTTACTTGGATCCTAGACTTTAATAAATTAATTTTTTAATAAAAAAAATAAAAAGGTATTGATTCTTTAAGATTAAATATTGAAAATACTAAATGAAATCTTGTTAAATTCTGTTGATAACTATTAATACTCTTACGCCCTGCAAAACCTCTCTTTTGTTGAGTTTCATGAAACAGTAACTTTTGATGGTTATAATTTTTTTAACTGGTATAATATCTTGAGGTTCCACCTTAAGGATAAATAGAAATTATGTATATACTGAAAGATCCCATACGTGAACCATTGGATTAGGTGTATAAGCCCATAACTATAATTGGTATGTAGTTGATTTGATAGTAGCATGGTCCTTTTGGGTTGCCTTCACTCTAGCAAATTGACAGGATGACTTTTGGATAGAGAGGTTAATAAATGATTTATTAATGTATTTTGAGAATATTATATTAATTAGAAATCATATTATTTAATTAGTATTTAGTCAGATATTAATTTGGAATTAATTTCGGGATTAAAAGAACTGACTAAAGGAACAAGGGTTGTATTGCAAATCATTAATAGTTGTGAAACTGGGCTGATGGACTCCAAAGCAATTAGGGTTGCATGTTCAACTAGTGAAAAACTTTGATCCAAAGCAATTGGGGTTGCATTAACACATACATTGTCGTTATGCTCAAAACCCATTAGTGGTATCAAAGCCTAGGATGTTTTTCAGTTGAATTTGATGCACATGTGAATTGTCCAAAGGAGGAAGGAACAGATTCGTCAATTTGTTCATCAGACTCTACAAGTTCATACTGGAACTCGACGAGTTGGCTCAACTCGACGAGTTCACTGCCTGAACTCGACGAGTTGACTCGTCGGATCCCTGAATTTTCGATTTTCAAATCTTGTTTTGATTAGGATAATTACAATAATTTGTTTTTATTGCTTAAAATTGAATTTTCTGAAAAGGTAAATGTATATCCTTATCAAAATAAGTGATTTGGTCAAATTTTAAGATAAACACGAAATTATTTTATTAATTTAATTATTTAAAATTTGATCTAGTATTTTTGAAAAGTTTAAAAATTATCCTTTGGTTTCGGAATTTAAAATTTAAATTAAAAGTTTAATTTTTGAAACCTTAAATGCTAGAACCCTAGTATTTTAAAAGTTTAAAATACACCCTTATACTATTATAAAATTAAAAGTTTAATATATATATATATATATATATATATATATATATATATATATATGTGTGTGTGTGTGTGTGTGTGTGTGTGTATAAGAAAATGTCAGTTTTAATGTTAGTCGGCCTCATTCATGAAGCCGGTCTATAAGGGGGGTATAAGGAAATTGCCTATAAAATGGCAGTTGAATGGGTGTCCACTCTCACCCACCGCTTCCTTGGTTGTTGGAGGGTCTTTAGCCGAACGGACAGGATGAGACATTAAACTCTCATTAATAAGTAAGTATAATGATGTATATAAAGTAACTAAATTTTTTTTATAAAATTCCCAAATCTTAGTTACTTTAGGAAAATGTGAATTTGATGCTAATCCATGAAATTTCACATTGCACTTTCTAAAAGTCATTAGTGGAGCGTGTGTGGTTAAACGACACACTAACTTTGACTAACAAAAGGTGGCAATGGGTAACTCGTAAATTATCATTGATCAATGGAGTGTGTGTGGTTAACCGGCACATTGACTAGGTGGTAAATGACATCGAGAGTACCAAGCTAATTTGCATGGTTATTCACACCTTATTTGTGATCCTCGGTATCCCGGTCACAAATTGGAAGGGCATAATAGAGATTAAACATGCCATCAAAAAGTTCAGTGAATCTCAAATGATCTACGATTTTCATCTAAAACTTAATTCTTTTAATTTTTTTGTGGTGGAATTGGTAAATCATCATTTACCTACCTTCAAATAATTTATTGTTGGGTTACCACATCCCTTTTTTGAATTGTGAATTATTGTGTTGGGTCCTAGCCGTAATATTTCTTTTGGGTGTTATATTAAGGATATTCCTATCTAATTAAAACTTGTTCTTCTTCTTTTTCAGATGTCTACCTCAATCAATGCTCCTGGCTCAAACGTCAACAACAACTCCTCGAACTCCTTCTCGTTCTTGAACATTTGTGCGAAGGTCACATTCGATGGTTCCAATTTCAATGATTGGATCTGTAACATTAGAATGGCCTTGCAATACGAGGAGAAGGAATATGTTCTTGACAAAGAGTTGATAGTGATAGATGAAACCAAAGCTACTCCTGAAGAAATAGCTGAGTATAGGGTCCACTGCAAATACGTGACCAAAGTGGCGTGTATTATGGTGGCCACTATGACTCCTTAGCTGCAGCGGTTTTATGAGGACTATTGGCCTTATGAGATGTGCCAGGACTTGATGGAAAAGTATCATCAAAGAGAGCGTCAAGAGAGGATGAGATAGTCACATCACTTATAACAAACAAGATGAAGGATGGATAGTCCATCACGACCCACCTGCAATACATGAAGAGATATATGGATCGTTTACTCAAGCTGAATGTGAACTTTGATGAGGAGCTGGCTATTGAAATAGTTTTGCACTCATTGCCTCCTTTCTATGATCAGTTCAAGATGACTTATCATTTGAGAAAAGAGGAAGTTACATTGAGTAAACTTCAAGGCTTTCCGAGAATTGCTGGAAGTGGATTGAAAGGAAAAGGTGTTGAATCCAATCCTACCGCTGCTGCCCCAGTCCTAGCTATTGGACAAGGAAAGGGAAAAAAGAGGAAATCACCCTTGAAGCAAAACTGGAAGGGAAAGTCTCATGATGGGTCTTCTAGTAGTTGACCCAAAGGAAAAACCAGTTATGCTCCCCCTGCCTCAGATCCAAAAGAAGCAACGTGCTTCTACTGCCATAAAAAGGGGCATTGGAAGAGCAACTGCCCGAAATACTTGTAGGATATTAAGGATAGCAAGATCAAGCATACCATAGCAGGTATTTACGTTATTTTGTCTAAAAATTCATTGCATTCTAATTCTTGGTTCCTTGATATAGGATGTGGTTTTCACATTTGCTCTGGCCAGCAGGGACTAAAAAAAGTAGGAATGTGGAGCTTGGGAAGATGAAGCTGATAATGGGTAATAGGAGATTGTCACCTGTCACCAATATCTGCGTTTATTCTTTAAAGCTTAGTAGTGGATAATGTTTATACTTGAATAATTGTTGCTACTCATCAGAAATGATGAGGAATATTATTTCTTTTCATGGTTTGTACAGACAAGGGTTTAGATATTCTTTTAATAATGAGAATGGATCGATTGATGCTTATTATAATGGTGTATTTTATTTTGAAGCATTGCCTTGTTATGATGTATATGAAACTATGATGGCTGTACACAATTTAGGAAATATTTTGTTACAAATTGATGCATATAATGGTTTAGATAAAGCATGCTTGTGGCATTGTCGTCTTTGACATGTCAACAAGAAGTACATTGCCCAACTCCAAAAGGATGGAGTGTTGGAATCATTTGACCTTAGGCCAGATGATACGTGCGAAATTTGTTTGCTTGGAAAGATGACTAAATCACATTTCACTAGTTCTTATGAAAGAGGTGAAGGATTATTGGATCTCATACACATAGATGTGTGTGGACCCTTTAGATCCACCACAAGGGATGCAAATCGATTTTATGTGACTTTCACCGATGATTATAACAGATATGGATATATCTACTTCATTAAGCACAAGTCAGAAACCTTTGAAAAGTTCCAAGAGTTTAAGCATGAAGTCAAAAATCAATTGGGCAAGAAGATCAAGATGCTCAGATCTGATAGAGGTGGTAAGTATCTTAGTATCGAGTTCCAAGACTATCTTAAGGAATGTGGAATTGTTTTACAATTGACACCTCCTAGGACACCACAAATTAATGGTGTGGCTGAGAGGCGTAATCGAACCTTGTTGGACATGGTTTGTTCCATGATGAGTTGAGCTTCGTTACCAATCTCATTCTGGAGGTATGCATTAGAGACTGCCACCCATATCCTTAATCTAGTCCCAACAAAGAAGGTTTCCAAAACACCTCACGAGATGTGGACAGGGAAGGTTCCCTCATTTTCACATATCAAGGTTTGGGGTTGTGAAGCTTTTGGTAGACGAGAGACTCATGACAAGCTTGAACCTCAAAGTGAGCGATGTATTTTCATTGGCAACCCATAGAAGTCCTTTGGAGATTTTTTACAGACCTAGTGAGTGTTGGGTTTTGAGCAATCTAACACTTCCTAAGTGTGCATGCAACCCTAATAAACCTTGGATCTGTGTTTGTCTAAATACATGCAAAATAATAATTTTTCCAAGGTTCATAACCTATCTAACATGACATGGGGTACTTTTAAACATAAAAGAATTAGATGAGATTACATACCTTTTGATGATGAG
Organism: Lactuca serriola; assembly: GCF_051521515.1. Lineage (NCBI taxonomy): Eukaryota > Viridiplantae > Streptophyta > Magnoliopsida > Asterales > Asteraceae > Lactuca > Lactuca serriola. The sequence goes on from NC_136414.1 coordinate 68,525,349, forward strand.
TTCAATTCCTAAGGAGTTTGAGGGCCAAGCACCAATAGTGTGAATGCCTCAAATGGAATTACAAATCACCACAAACTCTTGGAAAACTTTGAGAGAGTACACACACTTGTAATTTTCGGCCACACCTAAGTCTCACACACACTAGTGCCACTAGTGGCTATTTCATGCAACATAAGCATGCTTATATAGTGTACATGATTAGGGTGAAACCCTAATAACCCATGTCTTTTCCTTTGCAAGGATCCATGGGTTAAAAGCTCCATGGATCATCCATGGACTTCCATATAAGCCTAGCCCATTAACAAATGAGTGTTAGCCCACACCATATAAAACCAATAGCCCATAATCTAATTAGTCTTCCTTTTAATCTCTAAATTAATTCATAATTAATTTAAGACTAATACTAATTAAATAACATAACTTCATAGTAATATATTATAACTTATAATATATTAATAAACATATGTGTATAACTCTCATAAAATTATCCATAAATAGTTCGGGTGAGATGCAACCCAAATGGACCATGCCGGGTCGGGTCAAGTATATACCAAATAAGTTATGGACTTAGACACCTTATCCAACAATGAGAACGTGGTCTTCGTAGCATGGAGGGGAGTTTTCCGCGAGAGGGAACTCATATGCAAAGAGGACAGTGGGAGTACAATTGATCTTGAAGAGATTCAAGAGTCAAACGATGAAGGAACCTCCAACACTAGCATTCAACCTGAGGGAGAAATTCCTGTTGAGCCAGTTGATGAGTCATTACCTCTTAGACGTTCTAGTAGAGTTAGCGTTCCACCTGTATTGTATGGTTTCCATATAACTGCAGAAGGTGATACGTTTATCAGTGATAGTACACTGACACATTGGATGAACCTGCTAACTATAAGGAAACCATGGCAGGCCCTGAGTCTGCCAAGTGGATAGAGGCAATGGACAGCGAGATCTAGTCCATGTATGACACTGAAGTTTGGAACTTGGTTGACAATGTATCAGGTCATAAGACAGTTGGATGAAATGGATCTTCAAGAAGAAGAGCGACATGGATAGAAAGGTGCACATGTTCAAGGCATGACTATTGCAAAGGGCTTTACTTAAACCCCGGGGGTCGGCTATGATGAGACCTTCTCACCAGTAGCCAAGATCAAACTTATTAGGGTTATGTTAGCCATAGTTGTGTTTCATGATTATGAAATCTGGCAGATGGATGTTAAAACCGCTTTCCTTAATGGGAAGCTGGCTGAAGATGTTTACATGTGTTAGCCAGAGGGTTTTGTGGATGCTAAATACCCCAATAGAGTGTGTAAGCTTGAGAAATCAATCTATGGATGGAAGCAAGCTTCTCACAGATGGAATATTTTCATCGATGAGAAAGTCAATGAGTTTGGTTTCTCTAGGAGTGAGGATGAGTCATGTGTATATGTCAAAGCTAGTGGGAGTATAGTTAGCTTTCTAGTATTGTATGTTGATGACATACTATACTAGGAAACGACATTCCAGTCTTGAAGGAAGTTAAGTCCTGGCTTGGGAAGTGTTTCGCTATGAAGGATCTAGGAGAGGCTGCTTATATTTTAGGAGTAAGGCTTTTTAGAAATATGAGTAGTAGACTAATTGGATTTAGTCAAAGTACTTACTTGGATAAAGTGCTAAAGCGTTTTAGCATGGAGAATTCCAAGAAACGGGAGTTACCTATCTAGAGGAATACCAAACTGAGTAAGACTCAGGGTCCGAGTACCAATGAAGAGATAGCAGAAATGAGTCGATTTTCATATGCTTCGGCCGTTGGCACGATCATATACGCTATGACATGTACTCACCCTGATGTTTCTTTTGGCTTTGAGCATGCCCAGTCGATATCAAGGGAACTCGGGTAAGGCTTATTGGATAGCGGTTACAAATATACTTAAGTATTTGCAAACGACTAAGGACTTGGTCCTTGTACTTGGTGGCAGTGAAGACTTAAGAGTCACAGGGTATAGTGACGCCATCTTTCGGACAGACAGAGCGAACTTCCGCTCTCAGTCAGGCTGGGTGATTACCCTAAATGGAGGAGCTATAACTTGGAAATGTTCCATGTAGGAGATCGAGGCTAATTCAACGTGTGAATCAGATTATATAGCTACAAGTGAAGCGTCAAATGAGGCTATATGGTTGAAGAACTTCATTGGAGCTATGACTAATGCGTTTACGATTTGGTTGTGCATTGATAATGCGTAAACGTATTAGTAACTTGATGTTATAAAATGTATTGTTGTGTACGATTTGATGAGTAAATAGTACAAGCATAAAAGTCAAAGTTTATCTATTCCTTTTATCCCAAGGGGTAAAAACGATATCTTGGGCCCTTCGATGATTTTGTGTTGACTTATGTGTTAGGCCCGGTTAGGACTGAATTGATGTGAAGCACGATTCAGCTGATTTTTCCTATTTTTCCATAATATGACACATATATCATATCTTAAATGCCTAGCCCGATTTTGTGAGCATTACACATTACTCTCACACTTTCAGCCCGGTGGTAAAAGCTTCTATCGTACATCTCATACTCATTCTTGTTGTTCATCAAAATTAGACTTTACATCAATTTAATGTCAATAATGCGTTCTTAAATGAACATCTTAGTGAGATCATTTTTATAGAATAGCCACCGAGGTTTATAGACTCTCATTTTCCGTCTCATGCGTGTTGTTTGAGGAAGGCTCTTTATGGTTTAAAACAAGCTCCTATAGCATTCTTTCAATGTCTTAAATCCTTTCTTATTCAAGTGAGCTGATCCCTCTTTGTTTACGCTTAAATGTGGAAAATGCATATTATATCTTTTTTTTTACATTGAAAATAACATTTTAACAGGGAATAACAATGCTTTTATTGCCAACTTTATTACTCGATTGCATTAGGAATTTGCCATCAAGGACTCGGGGAAGTTAAGTTATTTTTTGGGATTTGAGGTCGTCTATACCACTGACGGATTATTTCTTACTCAAACAAAATATGTCTTGGATATTTTATCTAGAGTAGGTATTTTAGATGGAACATTATTCTATACTCCTCTTGCTACATCCGAGTCCCTTACATGTCACTGTGAACCTTTTTATGACCAAACACTCTATTATTCACTAGTTGGTGCCTTGCAATACCATACCATCACCTGTTTTGATTTATCCTATGTAGTAAATCGGGCAAGTTAATTCTTGCATGCGCCTATTACCACTCACTTCCAAGATGTTAAAAGAATTCTACACTATGTCAAGGGTACGATCTCCTTTGGTCTCATATATGAAAGATCATCCACTATTCCTCTTATTCCATACTCGAATGCTGACTGGGCTCATTGTATTGAAACAATGCATTCTACTTATTGATACTAAATCTTTTTTGGTGGTAATATTGTTTCCTGGAGTGCTAAGAAGCAACCTACAATTTCACGTTCTAATTGTGATTCGAAATATAGAGCGATGGTTAACATAATTTTTTATATCATTTAGATTACTCATCTTTTAAATGAGATTCATATTCCAATTTCTCCTACGCCAAGTTTATATTCTGATAACAAGAGTGCCATCTTCTTAAGCCAGAATCCAGTTACTCACAAACGTGCCAAGCATGTTGACATAGATTATCAGTTTGTTAGACAGTTGGTTATTTATGGGAAGTTAGACACTCGGTTCATTCCTACTACACAAATGGTGGAAGATCACTTCACTAAAAGCCTACCACGACCCTTATTTGAGTACTTTAAATCCAAGATCCGTTTTAACCCCCACCTTCTCGCTTGATGAAGGGTATTAATTATAATAATAATGAACCAAAATTATGCTTATCTAGTCTTAGATTATAGTATTTTTTTTTTATTTTAAATTGTCTTCATGTAATTTGTAAATGAGATATGTGTAAGATACTACACTCCAGATGAGTATCAGAGTATTCATTAAATCACATTCTTATATGCTCCTTCTCTTTTACCCCATAACCTAAAAGATGTCTTATTTGATTCAAATTGAAAAAGTGTCATGACCCGATGAGTTTAATGCTCTTATTTTAAATAAGACATAGATATGGACACCTCAAACACCATATATCAATATTATCCTCTTTATATGGATTTTTCAACACAATATGAATCCAGGCATGTCCTTTGGCTATTTATAATCCATTCCTTGCTACTAATGGCTATTACAGACAATGTTGGACTACAACTAAACCTTTATCCCAGTTCTCAAGTTAATCCTTGTCTATATTTTATTAATACTTGCATCATCAAAGTCATGGCTAATCCATCAATTAGATGTTAAAAAGCATATTCGTGTACATAATTTATATGAGATGATGTACATGCAACCACCAATGAGGTTTTAAGATTTATCACATCCAAGCTTTGTATGTCTCTTAAAGAGGTCCTTATACAACCCAAGAAAGGTGCCCATGCTTGGTCCAAGCATTTCAAAAATTATGTTTTTACAATCGGGTTCATCCACAATAAAATGTGGCATTTTATTGTATTTTATATATTTTCATGGTAACAATGTTGCTAACTTCTTACTAAATGTGGACGACATTATCCTTATCACCTTGTAACATCCTGACTCTCAGGTATAGTATTTATATATTTATTTTTTTGATTTTGACGGAGCAACTCGACGAGTCAGAGAGATCGAATCAGTGAGTTGAAGCTGTGAGAAGAAACCCTAGATCTCCGGGGTTAGATCCTATTTAAAGGACCTTAAGCTCTCATTTCCGCCTCACCAGCCACCCCACTCCCCTGTGTGAAACCCTAATCGATCAGATTGATTTGTGAGCGAGAGAGGGAGAGAGGTTAAATTAAGTGGTGTTGTGCATCGTTGAAAGGAAATTTGGACAACTTGGCGTATTGGATCAAGGAGGGGTTGTAGATCTAGAGTTCTTTAGTGATTAACTTTAGTGCAAAGGTAAAAATCTTCTATGTTTACCTTACCTTTGTGAGATATTAGTTTAGGGAGGTTTTTAGGGTTTTCTCCCATCCATCTTTGGACAATGTGTTACTTGAGCATATCATGAGGCTGAAACCTCAGATCTGGACTGTAGGGGGATTTGTGAGCCCAAAGATATGAGCTTTATTGAGCTAGAGACTAGTTTTGTGCATCTAACCCTTGTTGGAGTTCGTATTGGCATTATGAGCCTAATATGCCATGCATGAACGTAAAAGCTCGTAGCTTTACATGACATTCGAATATTAGAAGGCTAGATCTAGAGTTTAGAGTTGTAGATCTGCCTTACAACATCTGAATGAGAATATGGACTGAATGGACTCGCCGAGTCGATGAGCTGACTCGACGATTCGAGTAGGGTTTTTCCCGACGAGCCTGGACATGAGTAACTCGACAAGTTAAGTTTGATTTCCGCGACATTCTGAAGAAACGAGGTGACTCGACGAGTCACATGGATGCACTCGACGAGTCTGGTCAACATGGATTGTTGACTTGAGTGTTGACTTTTGTTGACTTTAGGGTTTGGTCATCAGGGAATGTGGAGACCATGGAGGGGTAAAATGGTGTTTTGGCCATTCCAAGAATTAGAGAAAGAAAATAACTTAGATTATTTAGAGTTACGATTTAAGTGTTAATTAGAGATAATTATCATATGTGATTAGGTGGAGGCTAGATTCGGTGATTCGTGTACGAGGTTTATTTGCTTGCTTACGAGGTGAGTCTTCTCACTATACTTACCATGAGTGGTGACCTTGTGTGACCCGAGGGTCTTGTATGCTTGTTTTGTTTATTATGATATCCTGCATTATGTCTTTGTGATTTGTGATGTGTATTATTATCTTGAGCTTTATTGAGTTAGGACCGGAGGGTCCACCCGAGTTGTAGGACCGGAGGGTCTCCGCTGAGACACATTGACCGAAGGGTCATATTTGAGATATGTGAGGTATTTTGGGGAACTCACTAAACTTTGTGCTTACCATGTTATGTGAAATATGTTTCAGGTACTTCTCAGGATTGCGGGAAGGCGCCGACCTGATTGTACACATGGGATGGTTTTATGTTTTTGAGGATCCTAGATGTTTATTCAAATAATTTATGGATTGTGTTTTGAGAATTTGACACTTGGGGATTTTTATGTTTTGTGAGAATTATATGATTTTAAAAATGAAAAAAAATTATTTGAAAATTTAAGGTGTTACAAGTTGGTATCAGAGCCTTGATTTGAGGGATTCGGATGCACCTTCGGGTATGTCTGGACTCAAACTGAGGATTTGAGAAAAGTATTCTAAAGAAATGGATTTTTCTAAAACAAGTAAGATCTTCTAAGAGAAAAATGAGAAGGAGCAGTGTGTACAATCAGTCAGAGCCCGAACTATGATTTCCCAAAATACCCTGATTTATTGTGTTATGAAATACTTATGAGATATTAGGGACGCATGCTAGAGAATAGGCTAGGTAATTCATATTCTGGGGCTAGAGTTACCTGATTTGTGATGCCTAAGCCTAGGAGATGCTATTGATTAGTGTTATCTGTTACTTTCCCTGAGTATGTGCTGAGTAGGAGTATCTAGCAGTAATATTCTAGAGGGAGTTTTGAGTCGAGGAATAATCTAAGAGAGATACCAAGATGAGCATATGCGTAGCCTACTTAGGGAGTAGTTTGATATTTGTAAGGAATAGAGTACTTGTGAGTGAGAATCCTAGGAGGAAGACTTGGGGTGACTACAAATTGGTATGGAATGTAGTATTGGGCCCATACTACTGAAAGCACCGGATCTGTATGCAATCCAAGTAAGAATCCTTAGGATGCTAAGGAGCATGTAGGGGCGGGTATTCGAGTGTGAGTATACTTGAGCGAGTCTCTAATAGTTTTTGTGCTGTCTTTCAGAAACATCATGGTGGTTACACACCACAATCCCAGGAGCAGTGGGACCAGTGACGACGAGATCCGTAGGATCATTCATGAGGAGGTGGGCTCAGCCATTTGAGAGGCGATATCAGAGATGTTTGGGTCTATCAAGACCATGTTGATTGAGACGTTTGATGAGCGTTATGTTGCCGTTACTGAGGCTATTGCTTTTGCCGTCACCGCAGCCATAGCCGCTGCCAAGCCACATAAAGGTGACTCGCTGTTGCTACTGGAGTTCAGCAACACGGAGCCACCGGAGTTTGATGGGACACGGGATCCGATAGTTGCCATGAGATGGATCTCCGACATTGAGGGATGTTTTTACACATGTTCATTCCCAGAGTTGTGAGTTCGGTTTGCACTGAACCAACTTCGCTTGGGAGCGAAGGAATGGTGGAAGCTCGTGACTACCAGCTTACTCTTGCAGATCATGTTGCAATGACATGGAAGAGGTTTACACGCATGTTTTGAGACGAGTATGTTCCCCCGGTGGAGAGGGAATGGTTAGCCCAAGAGTTTCTTTTTCTCAAAAAAAAGACAGAAACTGTGACCGAGATCACGAGGATGTTCCATGAGAGGGCGTTGTTTTGCCCTGAGCACATGTCTACTGAGCCGGCATGTGTGAGCCGATATCTGAGCATAGTGAGGAGGGATATACGAGAGTTCATGGTGAACTCATCATACTAGACATTGGCTGAGCTTCAGACCAATGCAAGGCGGAGGGAGATTGAGCAAGAGCTACAGACGAGAGAGGAGGGAGAGTCGCAGGGGAGGGACCGTAGACCAATTTAGTCGCAGCCAGTGAGAAAGCAGGCTAAGCTCGCTGATGTGAGGGTGGGAGGCTAGAAGGTTCGCACTTATGAAAAGTGTGGCAAGAGCCACGAGGGGTCTTGCCGAGTATGGATTTGCTACAAATGTGGCAAGGAGGGGCACATGGCGAAGGATTGCCCTAAGGGATTCTCGGTCTGTTTTCGTTGCAATCAGACGGGCCACCAAAAGGCCGAGTATCCTCAGCTTATCCGGAGATCAGTTCCGGCGTCTATTAGGCCATAAATATGGTTTATTGTAAGTGAAAAGAAAGCTATAAACCAAGGGGGAGATTGTTAGGTCATAATTTATGGTTTTTACTTTGCTTTTCCTAAGCTCTTAGAGTTCTTGGTCTAGGACCGAAAACACCATGTTTTGGTGTTGCTTGGACCAAAATCACACATGTGATTTTGGTTTGGCTTAATATTTTTTTTGTTTAGGTATTGGGCTTGCGCTTTGTTATTAGGCCTAGATATACATAGTGTTATTTAGGCTTGGAAATCAGTTAGATTGGAGCAAGGGACATTATAGGGGCTGTCATATGCCAAGTACGCGAGTTTAAAGAGAAATAAGAGGGAACAGTGTGTAATCAACATCTTATGTACACGACTATTGAATGATAACAGTGTGTAATCAACATCTTATGTACCCGACTATTGGGATTCCACACAATCAAAGTGAATCCAATTGATACATACGAGAATTCAGGACTTACAAGTGGTATTAGAGCAAGGATCGGTAGCAATCGGGTCATTGCAAGATATTTTTAAGAGTTTTTATTTGAAATTCTTGGTGTTTTTAATTTATTTTTGACGGATTTTTGGCCATTGTTTTTCGCGTTCTTCATATTTTTTGAGTTTTGATCGATTTTGGCTTTCAAGATTTGAAAATCCCGTGTTTTTGGCAAGTTTTGGGCATTTAGGCCAATATTTGTGAAATCCAGGCTGATTCCCTCATTCTCTGTCATACCCTAAGCGACCAGCGGTGATTTCGGACCTAAGTAGCGTGTTCGATTCGGCCTCCCACGTTCTCAGACACGGCTTCGTAGGTTCTCGGTGTACAAGCGAGGTTCTCGGTTCGAAGTTCTTGTTCTCGGTCTTGCGTATTTGGACTCATTCTCGGTCACGCGTATTCGGTCTGACCCTCCTCAATTCGGACATTCTTCGGTTCGGATCCTCAACTTCTCGGTTTCTTTTCTCGGATTCAGATACTCAGCCTTGCAATCTCGGCTAGAATTTCAAAAATTTTCATTTTTGACTTATTTTTGGTCAAATTGGCATATTTTCGATCCAATAATTTTGTTTTCGGTCCTTAGGCCTCATATTTGATCAAAAGGCTCGTATTTGGTCAAATACTCTCGTTTTTGCTCAAATACTCTCGGTTTTGGTCTAGAAATTTTCGTTTTCGGTTTAGATTTGTTTTCAATTTAGGTTATTTTTTTGGTCAAAAGGATTGAATATCAAAGTTGACTTTTGACTTTCAAGTTTGACCTTTGTCCTTTAACTTTGACTTTCTCGTTTAACTTTCAAGTTTTCCTGTCTGACCTTCAGATTTGACTTTCAAGTTTGACTTATCAGATTTCACTTTCAAGTTTGACTTTTCATATTTGACTTTCAAGTTTGACTTTTACGTTTGACTTTTCAAGTTTGACTTTCAAACATGACTTTCGAGTTTTTTTTAAATCAAAGAGCAATTAAAACAATTACTATTTTTGGTAAACTATGAGTTCATCAATCACAAAAGAGGTCAATGAAACTTCCTGTTCTCAAGCATGTAGTGATACAATTAAACTTTATCGTGATCAATACGATTTATTAATTAGAGAAATTGAGGACCTCAAATATGAAGGATATACTCTCAGAAAGTCCCAAAAACCCTTAAAAACAACAATTAGAGACCCAAACCAAAGACCTAAAGAGAATTAAGGAAGAATATTGTATTAAATGTGAACAATATAACTATGCTCAAGTAGAGATTGCCAATCTAACTGTCGAACTTGATGCATTAAAAGCTAAATATAAATATGTTGAATTTAACTTTAAGAAATTTTATGTGTCAAGTGAGGTAGCTGTGTCCATGTTAGAAAAAAATTGAAATTTAAAGATAATTAGAATAAGGGTCTAGGGTATCATAATGTTCCACCTCCCTTCAATGATAAATATACCTCACCAATTGAAACCAATGAGGTAGAGACACCTGCTTAGTTTGGTCCGCCCCCTGCACCAGCATCAGTCGAGACCGAACAATCAGGCCAAACTAAGAGTGTTGAGGTGAATAATACTAATGCTTCTACTTCATATGTAGATAAAGAAGCAATGCAAGATAGGAATGAGCAGAAATCAATAAACTATAAGTCTGCTGAAAGTGTTTCAAAATCTTGTAATGATGACACCCCCACTGTTGAAAAATCCCAGCCACAACAATCTTTCAAACAGTCTAACAAATGTTCTTGTGCTTGTGCTTGTGGAAGTTCTTCGAAACGAATTCTGTTGGACAAGGACCAAGTCACAATCTGATTTATATGAAGAGACAAACTTGCTTTAACTGTGGGACTCCCGGTCACATTGTCAGAAATTTCCCACATCGTTCATATGCTCCTTACTATAGACAAGATTAACAGAACGTGCCAAGAGGGAGATCCTCCAAAAGAAACCCTTCGAGGTCATAATCGCGCAATGGTGACTGGAATGCGAAAAAGGCCAAGAATCAAAATCCCAAGGACAAGAAGGGAATGTCGGCCAAGAAGCTAAACTCAAGAGATGGTTCAGTTAAACAAAGATCAGTTAACTCAATGTCATCTCGGCGGTCGATCTCAAGTTCTAAAGCAAGTGTTAAGGCATCCATCCGATCAAACAAGAAATGGGTTAAACCCGACTATAGATGGGTCCAAAAGGTTCACACTCCCAAATCATCTAAGGATTCTAACATTTCTTCATCTTCTGTGTCTGACAGACAAGATATGTCATGGGAGAGAGTACCTTGCGTAGATGAGAAAGGTCAACCCAACTTCAAAATGGATTGGGTCCCAAAGACTAAAAAATCTTGCACTCTGTGCTGCAGCAGTCATGGAGGAATATCATCAGACTTCAGTTTGTTGATAGTGGTTGTTCCAAGCACATGATAGGAGACATCTCTCAACTACTTTACATTCAGAACTTTAATTGAGAGCATGTATCATTTATGGGAAGAAAGAAAGAAAGGATCACAAATGGGGATCATGTTTATAGGTGTGTTAAATATCCTAACTTCGTTTCGGAGTTAAAAAACAGTTGAGGCCGAACATGTTGTTGCATCTGCATGTTGTTCTCAGATTATCTAGATGCAACTTCAATTGTTAAATTATGGTTTGAATTTTTTCGATACTCCTAATCTTTATTCAAATGATTCGTTTCAAAGACTACTTTTATTTTTGTGTGTTTAAATTTGCGCATTTATTTTCTTTCTTCCCCATGCACAAATTTGGGGGGGGGGGGGGGAATTAAAAATTACAGAATATAAAAATTAGAAAATAAAAAATTCAAAAAGATGTTTTCTTTCGTGGGTACTTTTGGGAAGTGATATGAAGTTTAGTGTTAAACGGCAAATTAAATTGCATGACAACTTTGATCCCAAAAGTTTTTGTTTTGTACATTTTGTATTCTATTTATGTTCTTTTGTTAAATTTGTTCATATTTTCTTATATGCACAAATTTAGGGGGAGAATTAAAAATTAAAACTTAAAAAAAAGTCAAAAATACAAATATACAAAAATATGTTTATTTCTGTTTTTATTTCTTTTTTCAGAAAAATCAAAAATCCAAAAACATTATTTTGAGCGTATTTTAATTTTATTTTATTCTTAGTTGCTTTATTTGTGTGCTAAGTTTAGTTTTATTTTGTTTTTATCTCAAAATTTGTTTTGTCTTGGAAAGAGACTTGGAAAGGAATTGACGGAAGATTCAAATGCGAATGATAGACTCTTCAATATTGAGACATATACCAGTGTTAATAGGAGTCTTTGCATCAAATGTTAATGATCAAAAGTCATTTTCACCATGACTAATGTGAAACACCCAACCATTCTTCACCCTTATCTAAACCTTCTCCATTAAATCATTTCCGCATACCGGTACCCCTTGAGGTTCGAGTATAAAACAACTTGGCTGACGGTTACCAAAAAGTCTGTGTTTATGATCTTAGAAGTCATTGTCACCATGATTCTAAGTGAAACCCAAAATCCAATAACTGTTCATTTCTGAATTGACGGTGAACATTTTAATGTTCTAGATATTTTTTCACAAATGAAATTGACGAATAATGGTTCATACCTGGTGTGACACTGTACAAAATGTCAGTTAGGGAGTTTCTTTTTAAGGACTTCGTATTTAAGTAATTGAAAATATGAAACTGTACAAATTGTTAAATTGGTCTTGTCAGATTTCTTTACCCAAGAACTGTCACGGCACCAGGGCGATTCACCCAACAAGGAAACAAATATCTCTGAACGTCTCGCCAAGGGCCAAGTTAACTTGTTTAACTTGAAAAACAGCATTGACGTCTATGATCTAGGATATGCAGGGGCTAACATCAAAATAGCCACGAGTAGTTCTCCGATATTCAACATATCACAGTGTGTTCCTTTGTGTTCACACAAATACTGCGAGAAGTCTCATTCTAAGCTAAGGCTGGGTCCTTGAACAACTGTGGTGAGAAATGTCTTTATGATTCTGTGATATATAGGAACTTTTTAGTCAATGGCTACTATTGAAGACGCATCAGTGATTGTTAAAGAGCATTCATTCGAAGGAACAAGAAGTGAATTCTATCTTCAACACTCAACCTTTCAACCCTAGAAGCTGTAATTGAAGTTATGTGACAAGTTGCATTGTAGCCTCCTCAATCAATTTGCTGCTATCTATGTACCCACTGAAGTGATTCAGAAGAATCAATTTCTCTATTATTTTCTCTGAAGTTTCTCAAAGCTAAAAGTGCTGATTTTCAAGAACCTTTACAAGAAGCTTCATATCCCCAATGTGCGTTCTAAGTCAGATCTTTAAGAGAATCCCAACTATTCAAGATAAAGTCATTCATGCAGACATTCATATGTTTATCTTGAAGTTGTGAAGAAATCGAAGATTAGAGCTGAAAGCCAAAGATCAAGGAAGACTAAGTGAAAAGAAAGAAATAAACCAAGGGGGAGATTGTTAGGTCATAAATTATGGTTTATTGCAAGTGAAAAGAAAGCTATAAACCAAGGGGGAGATTTTTAGGTCATAATTTATGGTTTATAGTTTGCTTTTCATAAGCTCTTACAGTTCTCGGTCTAGGACCGAAAACACCATGTTTTGGTGTTGTTTGGACCAATATCACATGTGATTTTGGTTAGGCTTAATATTGTTTTGTTTAGGCTTTGGGCTTGGGCTTGGTTATTAGGCCTAGGTATATATAGTGTTATTTAGGATTGGAAATTAGTTATATTGGAGCAAGGGACGTTCTAGGGGCTGCCATATGCCAAGAACGTGAGTTTAGAGAGAAACAATAGAGAACAGTGTATAATCAACATCTTATCTACCCGAATATTGAATGATAATAGTGTGCATTGAAGATTAATCTTTTGTTCTTATTCATCTTATATCTTGCATGATACACTTTGATTGGTATTCCACACCATCAAAGTGAATCCGATTGATATGTACGAGAATTCAGGACTTACAGCTTCCGCTCCCGCTGCCTTGCATACTATTGACAGCTGGTATGTGAAGGCTGAGACCCCATGAGCTAGTGGGATAACATTTCAGCTGACATCGGAGGAGGTCCGTGCAGCACCCGGTGTTGTGGATGGTACGTATTTTTCCTTATTTTTAGATTTGTTTATGCTTATGATGTGTTGTATATAGGTACCTACTTTGGTGTTGTTCACTTGGGTGCGAGTCGATCCTTCGTGTCCTTAGCTTTTAGCCGTCACATTAGTGTTAGATGCGATGCATTGAGTCGACCTCTAAGGGTTTCTTTAGCCGACAAGCATGCGGTTTTCGCCACTGATGTGTTTCAGGGCTGTGTACTACAGATTTTTGGTGTTGAGTTTCCGATAGATCTTGTGCCGATAGTGATGGGTGATGTGTGCGTCATTGGAGGCATTGATTGGTTGAGTCAATTTGGAGCTATGGTCGACTGTGAGTGTCAACTGGTGACTATATGAGACCCTAGTGAGGGAGTGCTTACTGTGTACGACGAGGGTACTAGATCTAGATCAGCCTTCTGCTCTGTGGCTAGAGCAAGGTAGAGTTTGTAGCAGGGTTGCATGGGGATTTTGGCATATGTGATGGATACACAGGTTGTTACAGAGAGACCGAGTTCTATCTCCAAGGTTCCGATAGTCTTCGAGTTTCCGGATGTGTTCCCCGAGGATTTATCGGGCGTGCCTCCCAAGAGACATGTGGAGTTCCGGATTGATTTAGTTATGGGTGCGACGCCTATTTCCAAGGCACCTTATCGCCTTGTGCCGCCGTATATGCAGGAGTTATCCTCACAACTTCAGAAGCTGTTGGGGAAGGGATTTATCAGACCGAGTAACTCGCTGTGGGGAGCGTTGATCCTGTTCGTCAAGAAAAAGGATGGTTCGCACCGGATGTGTATAGATTACTGGGAGTTGAACAAGCTAATGGTCAAGAACCGTTATCCACTTTCGAGGATCGATGATTTATTCGATCATTTGCAGGGGGCATCTTGGTTTTCCAAGACTGATTTGAGATCTGGATATCACCAGATGAGAGTGTGCGAGGAGAATATTCAGAAGACGGCCTTTAGAACTCTTTATAGGCATTATGAGTTTGTGGTGATTCCTTTCGGGCTTACCAACGCACTGGAAGTGTTCATGGATCTCATGAACTGAGTGTGCAGGCCTATGTTGGACAGGTCAGTGATCGTGTTCATTGAATACATCTTGGTGTATTCGAGGTCTAGAGAGCAACACAAGGAGCATCTACAAGAGGTTCTTGGGATATTGAGGATGGAGAGGCTTTATGCCAAATTATCCAAGTGTGATTATTGGTTACGAGAGGTCCAGTTCCTGGGACACCTCATTAATCAGAATGTGATATTGGTTGACCCGACCAAGATTAAGGCAGTTATGTAATGGGAGGTACCGAGATCCCCATCCGAGATCAGGAGTTTTCTGGGTTTACCCGGATACTATCGGAGTTTTATTAGGGATTTCTCCAAGATTGTTGTTCCTCTCACCAGATTGATCCGGAAGGGCGTTACTTTTGTTTGGGGGCCTGAGCAGCAGGCATCATTCGAGACTCTTCGCCAGAGATTGGGCGAAGCTCCGGTGTTAGCCCTTCCAGAGGGAGTGGAGGACTTCGTAGTCTACTGCGATGCATCTACATCAGGGATGGGTGCGATATTGATGCAGAGGGGTCATGTGATAGCATATGCGTTGACTCAGATGAAGCCTCACGAGACGAGGTATCCCACTCATGATTTGGAGCTGGGGGCGGTGATGTTCGCCCTCAAGATTTGGCGCCACTATCTTCATGGTGTCTGGTACACCATATACACGGACCATAAGATCCTGAAGCATCTTATGGATCGTCCCAACCTGAATATGAGACAGAGGAGGTGGTTGGATGTAATAAAGGACTACGATTGCGAGATATTATATCACCCAGGCAAGGTTAATGTGGTAGCCGATGCCTTGAGTCGCAGAGCTGAGAGGGCTCCGATCCGAGGCGTGTGCATGAGGATGACGGTGATGACTCCAATCTTAGATACCATTCGAGAGGCCCATGTAGAGGCCTTGAGACCGGAGAACCACAAGAGGGAGTGGGTGAATGGGCAGGTTTTCGAGTTTGAGATAGATAGTTGTGGGCTTATTGTTGGATTAGTGTCTAGGTCCATAACTATTTTGGTATGTACTTGACCCGATGGTGCATGGTCCTTTTGGATTGCCTTCACCAAAGAAACTTGATAGGATGAATTATGGAGAAAGAGGATTAATTATGATTTATTAATATATTATGAGAATAATATTTTAAAGGAGAAATCATATTGTTTAATTAATATTAGTCAATAATTAATAAAGAATTAATTTTGTAGCTAAAAGATATTAATTAAAGTTAAGGGACTAGAACTATCAATTGTATGATAGTTGAATATTGGGCTAATGGACTCCGTATTAGAGGGGTGGATGAATTCTATGGGGAAACCCATTAGAAATCGTCCAAGGCCTCTAAGGAGGGAGTCCATGGGTTGCTTAGGGCCTAAGCAGTCAAATTAGGGTTTCCTTGTTAGATAACCCTAATAGCCTCACTATTTAAGGACCCCTAGGGCACCAAAAACGTGGCCAACTGATTCCTTAGGGTTTCAACATGTTTTTGGGTGTTTCCTCTCTTCTCCTTCCTCATCCTCTTGCTCTTGGTGTTTGTGAGCCATTAGAGGAGTGACACCTGTGACTCTAAGCTTTCCAAAGCCAATTACAATGAGGTTATGCTTACAAGATTAAGAGGAATTCTGAATCATTGGAAAGTTTCAATGAATGGCAGAACGAATAAGAAGAATCAATTAGGCAGAAAGATAAAAGTTTCTCCAATCTAAGAAGAAGGGAGAGTACTTTTGTGTCGGTTTTTATGATCGTCTTAATGATTAAGAACCATATCACAATTGATCCTCTAAGGACATCTTAGTGCACTAGTATGGCCAAGAAGAGGAATCGGAAATTATTGAAATGGTTAAATCAAAAGGATGAGTTATACTTCGTTCCAAGATCAAGCCTTAGAATAGTAATCCAAGATTGTGAATTGAGTGACACACACTCATCAAATGTGAAGTAGAAAAATTGTTTTTCTTACTCTTGCACGTTTGAAATTGGTGTGTAGTGTTTATCTTGATGAGAATCCACACCAACTCTTCAATATTTTTTTTATCAAGAAATGTTTCTTGATAAGAGAATCTTATATGTCAAGAGGTCAGTGGGAGTCTAAATGATCTTGAAAAATTTCGATAACGAATCAAGAGTAAACCTATTGTTAAACACTAGCACACGACTTAAGGATTGTAACCTATCGTGTTGACAAAGTTTTATTTCTGTGCCAATCCAGTTGATTGATTATGCATATGAGTTCTATGAGTTCTCAATAGAATGCATAAGGCAAGCACCTTATTTAATGAAAGTACATTGATTGGAATAGGTGAGCAGCTAGATAACTTGGAAGCAATGGTGGGACCCTTGATGGCATGAAATTAAGAATAAAAAATTTATGTCCATAAGATTTTGAATTTGCCACAAACATTATCTTTCGATTATGGTAATGGCAAATTCACATGGATAGGAACACATACACCATAAAATCTAAGTGTCATAAGGTTTCTCTCTCATGAAAATGATTGTGAGGAAACGCTTTCACTAAGAGAGATTTTAAGGAAATAGCAACTATGTAAATTGCATTCTCAAATTCGATTATGATTACGACATCCCTTTTCATAGTTTGAATTGTGAGATTTGGCAATTAGTCTGAACATTTAGGACTTATTAAGATAAGTTCTGAATTAGTTTAGACACACATATGAGCTGTCTAAGGAAATGTGTGTGATTTTGAGAAGATTAGATAAAGGCTTATCGAAGCATATCGTATTAGAAACAATGAACTTTGGAAATCAATAAGTATTGATTCCTAGAAGTTTAGCTGGTTCCTAAATACGTGTGAAAGCTAGTGGGAGCATAAGGGTTATGATGGAATGAATATAATCATCATGTTAGTGGGAGCATGATTATTATTTAAGTATTGCAAGTTGACAATATTAATTATAGAAAAACAAAAGTTTCACTTTGCAAGGTTGCAGGGGTTGAAGAGATGTTTTTGCTATAATTAAGGGAGAGAATGTTATACTTCATTTTCAATCTAAAAGATTAGATCGAGAAATTTAATTGTATTTAGTCAAGTGTATATTTATTATTTGCATTCTCAAATACGATTATGATTTCGGCATCCCTCTTCATAGTTCGAATTTTTTAGAACACGACAAATAGAAATATTATGACGATATTATAGTAAGAAACTGGTAAAGTATCATGTTTTTACTATGAATTGCATCCCATACGCTTCGGGTATAGGATCAATTGCATATGCTATAATATTCGAACGTTCTAAAAAATTTCCAAATGTCTGGAGCATTTAGAGGGAAAAAGGAAATAGAACCGGTTTTGACTAAAATAATTAAACAACTACCAAGGACAATCTAAGGTTCACCAAGGATTAGTCGGTTGTGGATAGCTGAAAGTATAGTCATGGATGGACCATATTGACATTATTATGAATAGCTAAGATTCTATTTAGAATGAGTTGTCATATGGAAAATTTGGAAATATTTCCATATTGGGAGTTGGATATCGAGAATCAATGTCTAGATTAAAAACTTTTATGCAAGAAGGATGTTCAAAGGAATGTACTTTGAATATGAGACTTCATGACTATGGAATTGTCTTGTAACAATCTCTGATAGAGCATTTTGTAATTTTGTTGGCCGAGTCATGGTGGCTTTTGTGCCGTGACATTACGAAATGACCGTTGCACAAAATGTTAGAATCTAACATATTCTAGTAGTGACAAGAATTTTGTATTCTTACACTAATGGATTAGGAATTGTGAAATGAGTGTGATTGAAAATGTTATTCAATTATACTATTTCACAAATTAAGGACCATAGGTAAAGATAGTGTGCATGCTAAGAGCATGGGACAATTGTTGTTATAATTCAAATTAGAAGTTGATTATATGAAACAACAAATAATGAGTAATTAATATGGTGATTAAATAAAATGTTTTATTTATACCCAGAGTTTGGGGCCACATGGGATTAGTATTATTCTTGTGTTTCACTATTCATGTTTTAACGTCCTGAATAATTAAATTATTTCAGAATAATCAAATTATTCGAACGGTCCACAGTTGTTCACATGTTGGAAGTAGGTATAAATGAAGACTGTCGTGAATTGTCTAAAGTGTATTAGACATAAGCAAATGTTTGCTGCAATGTTCATGAGTGCTTATGAATATGATTTGAGCATTGGATTAAACCCACGCTCACTTGGATCACTTCATGGATTTTATCACGAGTGATTGGTGAGACGATAACATCTTATATTCTTGAAACCGAGATGTGTGAGTTGTATCTTGCGAGTCGGTTACACATTGATAATATGTAAACGCACCAGTAACTTAGTGTTATAAAACATATTGTTGTGTGTGTTTCGGTAAGTGAGTACAAGCAAACATTGAGTCGGAGTTTATCCGTTCCTTTTACCCAAAGTGGGATAAAAGCGATATCTGTGGGCCCCTCGATGATTTAGTGATGACGCCCTAAGCGCTTGGCCAAGCTGATACTAAGTTGATGTGTTCAATTGTAGTCTGTTGTCAGTCGTCGTAAATTGGAAATCGGGAAACAACACATAGACTGAGAGAATGATTTCAATCCATGTCTCACGTCTATACGATATCTAGAATGGTGGAATATATGATCCCTTATCTAAAGGACACGCTTCTGATAAGATCAGAGTTGACAGCGGTTTTTGAAAGCTACGATTGCGGATCAGGATCTGAAGTGATACACAAAATAGTTATTAGACTTATCCAAGTGGGAGACTGTTGTATTAGTGTCTAAGTCCATAACTATTTTGGTATGTACTTGACCCAATGGTGCATGGTCCTTTTAGGTTGCCTGCACCAAAGCAACTTCATAGGATGAATTATGGAGAGAGAGGATTAATTATGATTTATTAATATATTATGAGAATAATATATTAAAGGAGAAATCATATTGTTTAATTAATATTAGCCAATAATTAATTAAGAATTAATTTTGTGGCTAAAAGATATTAATTAAACTTAAGGGACTAGAACTATCAATTGTATGATAGTTGAATATTGGGCTAATGGACTCGATATTAGAGGGGTGGACGAACTCTATGGGGAAACCCATTAGAAATCGTCCAAGGCCTCTAAGGAGGGAGTCCATGGGTTTCTTAGGGCCTAAGCAGTCAAATTAGGGTTTCCTTGTTAGATAACCCTAATAGCCTCACTATTTAAGGACCCCTAGGGCACCAAAAATGTGGCCATCTGATTCCTTAGGATTTCAACACGTTTTTGGGTACCTCCTCTCTTCTCCTTCTCCATCCTCTTGCTCTTGGTGTTTGTGAGCCATTAGAGGGGTGACACTTGTGACTCTAAGCTTTCCAAAGCCAATTACAAGGAGGATTTGAGATTGTTATTACTACATAACAATCAAGGTATGATCTAAACCCTAATTCATATGTTAATATCAATTATCACATGCTAGATCTAGGGTTTAAAGTCTTGGATTAATGCATGTACAACAGAGAAACCTAGATCCAAGCATTAGGGTTTGCATGAGCACATAGGATGTTCTTATGGCTAAAACCCATCACTTATGACCTTCCAAGGTCGGATTTGGGTGCCATATATGGGTGGAGCTCGACGTATATTGATGGATGAGGCACATAGATCGAGATTCTCGATTCATCTTGGGGGTTCTAAGATGTATTTGGATCTAAAGAGGGATTATTGGTGTCCCTGTATGAAGAGAGATTTGGCATGGGTAGTCGAGAGATGCTTGACCTGTCGTCGGGTCAAGGAAGAGCACCAGCATCCCCATGGTCAGTTGCAGCCTTTAGAGGTTCCCAAGTAGAAGTGGGAACAGATCACCATGGATTTTATCATCAAGTTACCGAGAACTACGCATGGGGTTGACGCGATATGGGTGATTGTAGACCGGCTGATGAAGAGTGCTCACTTCCTAGCTATAAGTGAGAGCTCTTATGCTGAGAAATTATCCGAGATCTACGTTCGATAGGTGGTGGCTCGACATGGGGTGCCGACATCGATAGTATCAGATCGGGATGTGCGGTTTACTTCTAGGTTCTGGAAGAAATTTCATTAGGAGTTGGGTACCCGACTGCATTTTGAGTACAACCTACCATCCACAGACAGACGGGCAGAGTGAGCAGATGATTCAGACGCTCGAGGATATGCCGTGTGCATGTGTTATGGACTTCGGTGGAAGTTCGGACACTTAATTGCCCTTGGCTGAGTTTTTATACAACAACAGCCATTATTCCAGTATCGGCATGCCTCCCTTCGAGATTTTGTACGGAAAGAGATTTCAGACTCCCATCTGTTGAGGAGAGGTGGGGTAGAGAGTGATGGGGAGCACCGAGATAGTGCTCAGGACGACCGAGAAGATTCAGCAGGTCAGACAGAGGTTACTAACGGCCCAGAGTCATCAAAAGACTAATGTTGACCGGAGAAGATCTAAGTTAGAGTTCCAGGTTGGGGATTATGTCCTCCTGAAGGTTTCCCTGTGGAAAGGGGTAATCCGATTTAGGAAGCGGGGGAAATTGGGTCCTCAGTATATCGGTCCTTTCAGGGTGACCGCTCTAGTGGGAAATGTGGCATATCGGTTAGAGCTACCTGCAGAGTTGAGTCAGATCCATAACACCTTCCACATGTCCCAGCTGAGGAAGTGTGTAGCCGATGAGATGGCAGTGGTTCCTTTAGAGGACATTCAGGTGGATGCGAGGCTGAATAACATTGAGAGGCTGATATCGATCATGGATCGGAAGGTGAAGGTCCTGAGGAATAAAGAGGTGCCCTTGGTTTAGGTGCGGTGGCAACATTGGAAGGGATCCGAGTGGACTTGGGAGTTGGAGTCTAAGATGCGCGAGTAGTACCCAAAGTTATTTCCAGAGCACGACTACGAGGGCAAAGTCTGATTCTAGTGGGGGAGAATTGCAACATCCTGACTCCCAGTTATAATATTTATATATTTGTTTTTTTTACTTTGGCTGAGCAACTCGAGGAGTTGGTGCCTCAACTCGTCGAGTTGAGACGAATTGGCCACGTGGGTTTAATGACCGACTTGGCGAGTTGACACTGTGAGAAGAAACCCTAGATCTTTGGGGTTGGGTCCTATTTAAAGGATCTTAAGCTCTCATTTTTGCCTCACCAGCCACCCTACTCCCCTGTGGGAAACCGTAATCGATCATATTGATTTGTGAGAGAGAGAGAGAAAGAGAGAGAGGTTAAATTAAGTGGTTTTGTGCATCTTTGAAAGGAGATTTGGAGAGCTTAGTGTATTGGATCAGGGAGGGCTGTAGATCCCGAGTTCTTCAATGATTAGCTTCAATTTAAAGGTAAAAAGCTTCTATCTTTACCTTTCCTTTGTGAGATCTTAGTTTAGGGAAGTTTTTAGGGTTTTCTCCCATCCATATTTGGACAATGAGTTATTTGAGCATATCATGAGGTTGAAACCTCAGATCTAGACTGTAGGGGGATTTGTGAGCCGAAAGACCCGAGCTTTATTAAGCTAGAGACTAGTTTTGTGCATCTAACCTTTGTCGGAGTTTGTATTAGCATTATGAGCCTAATATGCCATGCATGAACGTAAAAGAACGCAGCTTTACGTGACATTCGAGCCTTGGAAGGCTAGGTCTAGAGTTTAGAGTTGTAGATTTGCCTTAAAACATGTAAATGAGAATATGGGCCAAATGGACTCGCCGAGTCGATGAGCTGACTCGAAGAGTAAGCTAGGGTTTTTCCCGACGAGCCTGGACATGAGTAACTCGATGAGTTGATGAGAGAACTCGACGAGTTAAGTTGGATTTTCGTGACATTCAGAAGAAACGAGGTGACTCGATGGGTCACATAGATGCAGTCGACATGTTGGGTCAACATGGATTGTTGATTCGAGTGTTGACTTTTGTTGACTTTAGGGTTTGGTCATGATAGGGAATGTGGAGACCATGGAGGGGTAAAATGGTCTTTTTCCAATTCCAAGAATTAGAGAGAGAAAATAACTTAGATTATTTAGAGTTGTGATTTAAGTGTTAATTAGAAATAATTATCATATGTGATTAGGCGGAGGCAAGATTCAGTGATTCGTGTATGAGGTTTATTTGCTTGCTTACGAGGTGAGTCTTCTCACTATACTTACCATGAGTGGTGGCCTTGTGTGACCGGAGGGTTTTGTATGCTTGTTTTGTTTATTGTGATATCCTGCATTATGTCTTTTTGTTTTGTGTTATGTATTATTATTTTGAGCTTTATTGAGTTAGGACCGGTGAGCCACCGGATTTGTGGGACCGGAGGGTCTCCACTGAGACACATTGACCGGAGGGTCTTATTTGAGGTATGTACGGTATTTTGGGGAACTCACTAAGCTTCGTGCTTACCGTGTTATGTTATATGTGTTTTAGGTACTTCTCGGGATCGCAGGAAGGCGCCGACTTGATTGTACACACAGGATGATTTTATGTTTTTGAAGATCCTGGATGTTTATTCAAATAATTTATGGATTGTGTTTTGAGAATTTCGCACTTGGGGATTTTGGTGAAATATGATTTGTGAGAATTATATGATTTTAAAAATGAAAAAAATTTGTTTGAAAATTTACGGTGTTACACTTCACCTACAACCTTTAACAGTATCTCATGATTCTCTTAGGCTCTGATTTTTCCATGAAGGAGCTTGGCCCTTTTATTTAGTTTTTTGGCGTTGCAGTCCATCGTTCGAGAAAATCATATGTTTCTCAACCAAACTAATATGCAAAGACATCATTGAACATGATGTCATGTTTGCAAACCATCCCATACACCCATTAACAAAAATTATAAGTTGAGCTCCACCATCTGGGACACCTATCAGACCCATCGATTATTTGTATCCTCGCATGTGCCTTACAATATCTTACTTTTACTAGACTTCATATTTCATATGCAATGCAACAAGTTTTCTTACACATGCACAACCTACACATTGGTCATATGGATGCCCTTTAGCGCATCATTTGATACTTAAAAAGAACTTTCTCCTATGAGTTATATATATATATATATATATATATATATATATATATATATATATATGGCTATGTTAAAGTGTTTTTTACATTTATTGTGTGCTAGAATGCACCAATAGGAATTTAGTAAAATTATATTATTATTTAATTAAATAATGATAGATATTAAATGGTTTCCATAATTGTATGTATATTAAATGATATCCATAATTATAATTTTTCTTTATGGAAATTATTTAAATTTGTCATTAATGTCAGTAATAACATTCTTTCAGAATGAATTCGTATTTAGATTTTTATGTCAGCAATAACATTATTTTAGGACTCACTCACTTAAAATACAATAAAGTTGTATGGAATATGAAGAATGAGGGTGTATTCTAGTAGAATATACTCTTGTTCTCCTAGAATACACTCTTATTATTTTATATATGAATTCATTCTGAAAGAATATTAATATTGACATTAATGATGAATTAAATTAGTTTCCATAAAAAAGATTTATTAATATGAATATCATTTAATATACATTAAATATTTACTCAATTCTTACTGGTGCATTCTAGCACACAATAGATGTGAGAAACATTTGAACCTACCTATATATATATATACACACACACACACACACACACATATATATATATATATATATATATATATATATATATATATATATATTCTAATCAGTTTCCACGAATCTCTTACGTTACACTGTTACAGATTAGGACAAGGTGTCCAGACGATCATCGTTCCACCTTAGGCTATTGAGTATTTATTAATGAAAACCTTATTTCTTGGTTACATAATTTGTTTTTGAATCCCATTTCCCCTTACTGAAGCCACTATAGTTTAGTGTGACAATGTGAGTACCATTTATCTTTCGAGCAATCTGGTTTAGCACCATCACACCAAAGCACATCGAAATGAATATATATATTGTTTTTGAAAAAGTGGCTCATAGTGAAATTTATTTCTTACATGTTCCCTATTGTGATCAACTTGTTGAAACTTTAAAAAAAATAAAAAAAATTATTTAAAATATCATAATACACCATCAGAAGATGGATGGTGAATGGACGGTGGCAAAACGAAGACGATGGAAGCATTTATCGAGGATCGGAGATCATCCCAGATGGAAACATGAAGGCATTACAATGATGTTTGTGATGAATCTCCCACCAAAGATCAGAAAGGAATCCTTAAAAAAGCTCTTTATGAGATTTGGAGACGTAGTCGATGTGTACATGGCGATGAAGAGGGATGCGAACAGAAAGTACTTTGCGTTTGTTAGATTCAAAAAGGTAGATGATGAATACGGGTTGGAGAAAGCCCTTCAAGGTATCAAATATGATGGGAGAGCTCTGTAGGTGAACCATTTGATGTATGAGAGAAAACCTTCTGGTGGTCCAACCAATCAAGAGAATGTTGCGTGTCAGATCCAAAATCGAACTCTGCAGGTATCAAGATCTGACATCAGAGGTAACAAATCTGATACTGCTGTCACTGCAGGTAGATGTAAGTATGATCAGATCCCCCCTCACCCCCACTGCCTTCTAACCCTATTAGAATCTCCTATGCCTCCCCACTTCGTGGATGGGTGAAGGACGATCACACGCTAATAGGTGATCTCCATAGTTTTGATCATCTTGAAAAAGTCCCATATTCGTTTAAAAACTGTGTTGGATCGGGATGTGAGATAAAATACCTAGGTGGGTTAAGAATTGGACTCAAGTTCAAAGATCTGGGAAGTATGAATACTTCATGAAGGGGTGGACGGAATGGTTTAAAAATATTGATAGTGGTGACATTGCGACATTTAAGTTTGACATAATTTCTTGGATAAAAATCACGAGTCTCCCACCAGAACTTTGGTCCGAGGAAAATTTTTCGTCAATTGCTGAGTCCTATGGTCAGGTGGTCGTTGCATTTTTCGTGGATTAAGAGGATGTGATCCTCTCCTTTGGTAAAGTTGGCATTGGTACATCTGCTCTGTCGCGTATTAATTATGAGTCGTTGGTTGAAGTAAATGGCAAAATCAACAAAATTGGAATATTAGAAGTAGACATAGACTGGGCTCCATTCAAGGCTGGAAGATATTCCTAGGATGACATTTCATCATCCGATGACGACAGGGATGAAAACAAGGATGACGATGAGGAAGATGGTATCTCGGATATTATTTCTGTGTGGAACAATGAAGTAGAGATGGAGGAAGGTGAGATAAGTTCCAATGAAGATGAAGTGGTCAAGGAATCCAATTTGGAGGAACTATGTTCAAATGCAACTGACAAAACTGAGACTTTAGCAGTGTCATCGTCACCCACGGTAGAGGTAATGGATGTCGATGGTTGGGATAACGGAAACGTCACACCAGTGTAACCTCAAAGGTCGGATGATGGAATTAACGTGCATGGGAATATACAGGTGGAGACTGAAAATGTCGAAAACAACGATGACACCTATGCAATGGTACATAAGGTACCAATTAATGATCCCTCTCCTATTGACACGGGAAAGACAAATGTGGGACCGATGGAAATATGTGGGCTGATGGATAACCTGGTTAGATCCGATTGCTTTGGTCCCTTCCCAAACAACCTGGGCTCAAATGACTTGCAGCTAGATGGGTCAGAGGTGAATGTTGACAGTGCCCAAGATAAATGAATGAAAGTGTTGAGAAACTTCACAGTTAATCCCTCGAACTCGTAAGTCTCCTTGGTGACAAATGCTTCTATCGATATCAATAGAGTCCCAATCCCTTCTCAAATTCCTCTCCCAGACTCGGTGGTTGACTCTCCATCCTCCTTATCAGAAATCCGAAACATGGTTATGGTTGGTAATATGTTGGGCTTTGAAGTAGAGATTGACGATCCAGTTCTCAAAGAGGCCTTTGGTGATGTCGGTGAGAATCAAAGAAACCAATGAATATCATGACTTTAAATATTTGAGGTCTAGGAGAGAAACACAAAGTTGATTGGGTTCACAGGCTTCGAATGGAACACAATCTATGTATGATAGGTATTCTAGAGTCTAAATTGGATGAGTCCTCTCTCCCTCTTAATGTTGTAAGCTGATGGGGTGATTTAGATTGTAGATTCGAACATATATATACCACGAGAAGATCAGGTGGTCTGGTATCAATTTGGAAAAGCAAAATGTTTTCATTAGTAGAGGTTATTAAATCCAGGTACTTCATTGCGACACTGGGAAATGTTTTGGGCATTAATGGCTTAACTGGCATTGTAAACATCTATGGTCCTCAATCGGTGACTAAGAATTCGAAAGTTTGGGAGGAACTGTTAGCGTTGGAAACCTCTAGACCAACTACTTGGATCTTTAAGGGAGACTTTAACGTGGTTCGCCGACCAGAAGAGAGGATAAATTCCATTTTTTGCTCACTTAGTGCAAATTCTTTCAATTAGTTAATACGAAATGCTGAACTCAATTAATTGAAGATAGGCGGTCAAAAATTCACTTCCTTTAAAACTCAGGGTGCTAAATTGAGCAAATTAGACCGGTTTTTGGTGTGCAATTGTTTCTTATCTTTATATCCCCTTGCTTCCTGTTTTGCTATGAGTAGGGATCTATCCGATCATTCGCCTATTATCTTAAGGGCATGGTGTGACGACTTTGGTCCCCCTCCATTCAAACTATATAACTCATGGTTGCTTAACAAAGATTTTGATGCAGTCGTTAGGAAAGCTTGTGCTAAATTTAAAGGGTTGAGTACTCTTGATGCGTATCTCCTTAATAAATTGAAGTTCTTAAAGAAATCCATCAGATGCTGGAAATCAAATGTGGTGAGAAACGAGAATGGGGAGTTGGATTCATTGAAAAAAATGGTTGATATTGAATTGGCGGCATAATCTAGGCCTCTAACTATAGCGGAAATAAAAGAAATATCAATAGGTGGAGTTAAGATCGTCGAGCAAGCTAGAATCATGGCTATGGACCTGAAATAAAGAGCAAAATTGAAATGGGAGGTAGAGGGCGATGAGAATACGTGTTTCTTTCACTGTTATGTTAATAAGAGGAACCAGAAAAATCACATTCACAGTATTATGACTAGTGGGGGCTGGATCACGGATCCGAATACGATAAAGCAGGAAGCAGCCATATTATTTGAAGAGAAATATAAAGAAGTTTGGCCATACAGACCCTTGTTTCGCAGTTCTGGATTTCACAAGCTTTCCGAAGTTGATGCTAGATTTTTGGAAGGAGAGTTCTCATTGGAAGAAATAGAAAATACAGTATGGTCGAATGGTGGTGATAAATCCCCGGGCCAGACGGCTTCACTTTTAAATTCCTCAAAAAATACTGGGATTTCTTAAAAGATGATATTGTATGGTTGGTTAAACACTTTGAAGCTGGTAACAAGCTTATTAACAGATGCAATTCTTCATTTATATCACTAGCCGCCAAATCCAAAGATCCAATTCACTTTAGTGACTTCAGACCCATAAGTTTGATTGGATCACTTTACAAAATCATTGCAAAACTTTTAGCCCTTAGATTAAAAAGGGTTATTGGTAGCATTATCAACGAGGTTTAATCCGCCTATGTGGAAGGCAAGAATATTCTGGAGGGCCCCTTGGTGGTTGACGAACTCTGCTCCTGGGCAAAAGAGAAATGGAGAAAGTTGTTACTGTTTAAGGTAGATTTTAACAAAGCTTTTAACTCAGTGAATTGGGTCTTTCTAGATTCAATTATGGAGCAAATTTGCTTTGGTAACAAATGGAGAAATTGGATCCGTAAATGTTTGGATTCGGGAAGACCATCAGTAATTATCAATGGAAGCTAAACAACAGAATTCTCCATGACTAAATGGGTGAGAGAAGGCGACCCACTATCCCCACTTCTCTTCAACATTGCGATGGATACATTTGGCGATGGAAACGACGATAGACAAAGGGGTTTTTTATGGGATAAGTTTCACATATTCTAACATTTGTTTGTCTCATCTATTTTACGTAGATGATGCATTTATTCATCGCAGAATGGTCAAGGAGTAACATTGCAAATCTTGCAAGAATTTTGAGATGCTTTTATGTCTCGTCTGGGCTGAAACTGAACTTTAGTAAATCTAAAGTGTTTGGTGTTGGAGCATCCCCTAGTGAGGTATCAAACCGGTCTGCTCCCTTGGGGTGTGAACCATCATCTCTTCCATTCAACTATCTTGGTATCAATGGCGGAGCCAAGCACAAAGTAAAGGAGTAGCCTAATTTTTTTTAGTGTAGCCCACATTTTTTTTCCAGTGTATCATTGCAACAGAAAACGAAATTTTTTGAATAGGCATTGGGATTAATTAGTAATGTTGATTATGATATGCATATCAACACGTAATTAGCATATGAACCTATATAAGATCATCAACACCATCATTTTTATGAAATTTTAGATTAGAATCATTAATCGTCTTCTAATTAATTCTACTTTTAATCATGACTCGTGATGGATTGATACTAATTTAAGTGGGTAATCTAAGGGTAGGATTGAACCCTAATTTATAAGAGGTTAAGCTTGGGATCTACTCGTAGTTTGGGTAAGGTGAAGAAACCTTATCATTATTCATTTAGAAATTAGCGTCAACTGCAAACACTTTGATTTCTAAAAGTGTTTCATTGCCCTTTCCCATTGAAGTCAACAATTCATAGTATAACTTAATAATGCACTTATTAGGTTAGGCCCTTTTATGTATAAACTCTAACATTCAATTCTACATGTAATCCTCTACACCACCTGTTTGATTCAGTCAATGAATTAATTGAAGCAATTCTTCTACGAATTGTAATGCATTTAAATTTCACTATGAAGTTTAGATTTAGTTAATTAGTTGACATCAAAATTCAAATTGTAGCACTTTATCTTTGACAAAGTGAGTATTGTGTGTAAATAAATCAATATGTCTATACCTACACTTGAAGTATATGTAACTCTAAGCAAAATCGTCTTTTGCTCGAACATGCTTGACCTAGCCACAAAGAAAAATTATGTCAATGGCATATATTTAAGTCATTTGCAAATCAAATGAGTTCACAGCATTGCATACAATATTTTTATGAAACAAAATATGGAGAACTTTTAGAATTGAATACAATATGGTCAAAAAGTTTGCAGACGATTAAGCATATTTGGTTATTTTTCACACGGCATACAATTGATAATTGAAACAAATCACTTTATCTAAAATCAACTTTGCCCCTAAATAATCACTAATCAGTCCATATTGCTTCATATAGTTGTGGTCAATTTTTAGATGTGTTCAAAAAAATGTGATTTCTGATCAATTTTTAGATATAGAAAACACTGTGTCTGTGAATATCTATAATCGATAGTAGGAAGAGGGAGTACAAAGATCAAGCATCGAAACAGCCTTAACGTCAACAAAATACTAAAATAATTTATCATAAATCAAATGAAGACATGGCATCATCAAACACCTAATCTTTGAACCCTAATGGAGCGGAAGACTCTGACAAGGGCCACAAGGCACGACGGTGTCTCTTCCGTATCTTATACCAAACAACGAAAATGCCAACGGACACAAGCATAAGCACAAGCGCACCGACAATGCCTATTCCGATTCCAAGCGCATCCATTGTATTTTTGCTACTAGATCGATTTTGAGGGGTATCCCGGGCTACCCCGGGCTCCAATGTGGATCCGCCCCTGCTTGGTATCCCGGTTGGAGAAAACATGAACTTGAAGAGTGCTTGGAGGCCGATAATTGAAAATTTCCATTCCAAGCTCTCGTCTTGGAAAGTGAATACCCTTAGCTTTGGGGGTAGACTAACTCTAGAAAAGGTGGTGCTCGGTAATCTCCCAACATATTTTATGTCCATCTTTGTTGCACCCAAAGGAGTCATTGATACACTGGAAAAAATCAGAAGGAGGTTTATATGGAGCAGTAAAGTGGAAAAGAAAAGGGTTGCATGTGATACTCTTATAGCACCAAAACGGGTGGGTGGCATAGGACTCGGTTCCATAAGAAGTCTCAACCTGTCTCTGTTAGCCAAATGGATGTGGCGGTTGAAAGCGGACAACTCTGTCATGTGGTTAAAAATCATTCGGTGTATTCATGGCTAAGACAGAAGACATTGGTCTAGCTTTGCAAATAAATCTATCACTGGTGTTTGGAAGAACATTGCCAGAACTAGGTCTGCCCTAAAGACTTTTAATATTGACTCAAATGAAATCATTAAATGGGATTCAACTGAATGTCGTTGGGCGTCTGATTTCGTGATTGACAACCAATTCTCTGTAAGTAAGTTACGTGAACCGATTGAATTGGCAAATCATGTAGTGTGCAATGGACCATTTAAGTAGTGTAAGGTGGTACCATTCATGATTCGTTGCTTCATATAGAGAGCGAAGCTGGGCAGGATCCCATGATCGGTCGAGTTAAGTCATAGGAGGATTGCAGTTACTTCGATCACATGTGGTTCATGCAATCTTGAGGAGGAGTCAAGTGATCATATTTTGATATCATGTCTATTGGCGAAAACTATGATGGATTCGATTCTATCTTGGTGTGAAATCCAATATGGAGGTTTTCAATCGGTGAAAGATGTGTTACTTTTCATATCGCGATGATCACGCTGCAAAAAGAAAAGAAGCTTGTTGAATGCAGTATTTTGCGGGGTTTTGTGGTGTATTTGGATTGACAGGAACAAAAGAGTTTTCAATAACATCCCCTTTGTTCCGGCAAATACGGTGGCACGAATTAAGTTGACAACGTTCATTTGGTGCAAGCATAGAGGCTCGTTCAAAAACATAGACCTGAGAGTTTGGAACTTAAATCATTTTCTTTGCTTGTAATTTCTGCTATTTCCTTTTTTCTTTTATCTGTACACATTCCCGAGCATCCTCTTGATGTGGGTGTTTTAATATATTTGCCGTTTCAAAAAAAAACTTTACAGATAAACTACCATATAATTTTAATTGATGATTTTCGAGACTGTCTCCACGTCTGTCCACCTTCTACTTTGAATGCGAGGGACTATTAATGATTAATATCATTTCATGTTGTATATCTTCCGTATCTTTCTAAATTATCTAATCCTATAAAACCTTTTGGATAATTATGTATTTCCCATACATAATGATAACACTTTCATATATTGAGATGTTGGGACGAGAAAAATCTAAAAGATTGAACTTAACATGAGTATTTTTTTTTGTTTGGTTTTGATTTTATTGTCCATCACTTGTTATTTTAGTTTATAGTTAAATTTAATGAAAAATTAAAAATTAACCATTAACTAAAATTTAATGATATTCGCGTCATCGTCATCAACAATGATTGATTAATAACAGGTCATGTCGTAGAGACTACTCGTACATATCAGCATTGTTCTATAAAAATGGTAAAGGGCATCATGGTCCACATTGAACATGTCCCAAGACCCACGTGGGGATAAATCGCAAAGCCATATCAATATTGTGCAAGGTTTAAACAGTAAACCTCCTACTTTAATTCTGAGCTCAACTTCTTGACTTCTATCGTTGAGCTCTAACGTTTTCTACAAACCAATGCAATGAAGATCGCAGCAGTTATGCTACTGATAAAATTGGTGAGGTACATTATCACAATTGATAAAACAATATATTGGTATTATGTGAAAAAGATGAAAATTGTCTCTCTGCTTTTTGTTGCAAATGACCCTTTATATATTCTAAAGAAAATCAAACCATGTAAATTAATATCTTGTTGAACAAAATTCAATCAAATGCAATTACCAAATAAGGAACAATTTCATTAATAATAATATTTCAGGCAAGGACAGTTTGCTGAAGGGTAATGCTCAAAGGTCGAAAAAAATCAAATGCCAACTCCAAAAACGAACAACTTTATTTTTTTAATAATTGTACAGTTAATGTGTTTGACATTCTTGATTTCAGTTGATCAACCAACTCTAATGTGCTGTGTTTTTATTTATTTATTAGATTTTATAGGTTTATAGGTACATCACACACCTATATAAACCATGCAATTCATTGGCACATAAACATAACTATTTATCTCCAATATCTAAACAAAATAGAATCAATATTTTCATCTCATATTGCAATGTCGAAAAATCAAATGGCTACTAGAAATCTCAAAGTTCTTGATGTCACAGGGATTCCGGGAGGAGTAGTTTCACGGACAGTGGGAAAAGATGGAGTGGTGAGGATGAAAATCCTGATGAAAAGACATCAACTGCAGAAAATTCTTGAACAAGCTGTGAAGAAAAATGACAATGTTGGGAATCAAGTTAATATCCGGCCATTAATAAGATCATCAGTTTTAAATCCATTAGAACGAAGGTTGAAGGAGATAAAGAGATTACAGATTCAAAGAAGCAGGCAAGTGAATCGGAATTGTCCGAGTTACTGGAGGCCTGCTCTTGAAAGTATACCCGAGGCTAGAATTTTGAGTATAGTTTGTTAATTGTTTTTTATGATAGAGAATTTAATTATAATTATTCTTTGTATGGGTGACTTCTATATCAGAAACGGAATCAATATCCAGTTACATATCTTCTATGCAGAAATTATTTAAATAACGTATAAGATAATTCTTCTTCACGTAAAACTTAGAATATTGTACATTACAATTTTAGGAACGGATTTTAAGATCGATGGTGTATGCAATTATTCTAGTAATCAGTATAATAGATTACTTATTAGGATATGGT
Source organism: Lactuca serriola (assembly GCF_051521515.1). Taxonomy (NCBI): domain Eukaryota; kingdom Viridiplantae; phylum Streptophyta; class Magnoliopsida; order Asterales; family Asteraceae; genus Lactuca; species Lactuca serriola. The sequence goes on from NC_136414.1 coordinate 68,558,564, forward strand.
GTTTCGTTCATTACTCTTAAAGGCGGTGTTAATTACTTTATTTTCTAATTCAATGATATATAAAATTACAAGGTTACTTCCTTATTTTTCTCGAAGGAGAAGAAAAAATAGAGAAGAATTGCTAACGAATCACCATGCCACATAAGGTGCGGGTGGTGTTTGCACCGAGCATCGCCGCAAAGCCTAAGTGAAAGGGATGAATGAAGCTTGTAGCTGATTTCAGTAAACCAGAAACAAATTTGGTATAAATCTGACTTCTAACTTCTTGCAAAGAGGGACATATATTCTACAATACAACATGTAATTTAATAGGGAACTGATTCGTACACAACATTTTTTCTCCGTACACAACAATTTGTGCTTTAAAGTGTTGTATTGTACAACTCTATAATGCATAAATTGTTGTGTACGGAGAAAAAATGTTGTGTACGAATCACTTTGTACAATTTAATATTTACCTTTTAATGAATAATATGTTTACAATACAACATAAAATCATTAACAGTTTATGATCGTAAATAAAGTAATAAATAGTATTTATTTTTTATTAAATAGTATTTCTGTTTTGGTTACAAGTTGGTTTGTACGTCTTAAATGGCATTAAAATTTATATAGAAACTTATAATTTGAGTACATTTTTTTTTTCAACTGTTATCGTGTATGAGAAATATTACACCTTAAATCATATTCTATTTGTATTATGTAACAGTTTTCTGTTTGTGTCCACTCGATTTTATGTTATTTATAGTTATTCGCTTACAATGAAGTTAAGATGAACTTGCCAGGTTTAATTGTATTTATTTTTTATGTAGTGGCGACTTTTGAAAAATGATATAAATATTAACTTCGAATTAATTAGTCCTTGAAATTCGAAAATGCCTAGTGATTTATTGAAAATGAAGTATTTGAAATTAGAGAAAAAAGTAAGGTGCACCAAACAAATTCTATGCAACAGAAAGCCCAGCGCATGCAAAGGTGTGGCTACAAGAATGTCAAAGCACCTAATCATATATTCAATCCACGACAATTCTTAGATATACTTTGTGTTGTAAAACTAATTAAAATATATAAGCTTAAAATTAATTGTTAACTCATATATAATAAAGGATGATGGAGTTTTTTCATAATGATCATTTCTCATTATTTGAAAATATTATAGTAATGATACAAATAGGACCACTTACATACATGGTAAAATGTTGGGAAAATTAGGGTTTGTGTGGAGATTTGGATACCAACTTGGATCGTGATATCACTTTCCAAACTGATATTTCTACCATATGCCTGAGTTACAAGAAATTCAGCCTATGATAATCCAAGTTGACACTTACGTTTCTAGGCACAGAAAACGTGAGCCAATATGCTAAAAGGTTCTGTGAATGTGATATGAAAAACGAGAGTTGAAGAACGTAACCCTCTTCTGGAAAAGAAGAGTTGTTTATATACTAAACACGATTAGGGTTTCATTAGGATTGGGCCGTCATTAGTTGCATTGGAAGCCAGTAATATTAATCTGGATTAGGGTTACCAAAACTAACGAGTTTCGTTAGTTTTACCATAATCACCCTCAAGAAATTGAGTTTTTTCCATTAAGTTCCCACATGTAAAATTCAGTGAGGTTTTGGGGCGCTGACCCTAGACCCCGCCCGCTGACCCCAGCCAGGGGCTCTACCCGTTGGACCACGCTAGGGGCGTTGCCCCTAGACCCCGCCAAAGGGGCGCTGCCCCTTTGGAAACCCCGGACCCCGACTAGTCGTCGAACCGGCTTCTGACTCGATCTTATACATGTATGCACTCCGCACAACCCCGTACATATATTAGAGTACAAATCATGAAGCCCCTTAGCTCACATGTTAGTTCCAGTTACTTAAAATGACATGGTGACACTAAAATCACCAACGATCCTCCCCCGTTTTAGTGTAACCCTTGAACACACATAACCTTATCAAAACAAACCAAACTAGTACATAATGAAAATATCGAAACGATTGAATTTCCACTTAGTATCATACACTTGCAAATACTCGAGAATCAGGGTGTTCTAAGAATTGAACCCATCAACCCATTTGAATACCAGAAAGTAAAATACATACTAGTTTATTGAATTTTTAGCATAATACAACTTGACACTATTATAAACCCGTGTGTCCCAATCCTCTCATGATCATATCAAGGTAAAGTCCACAACCTCTTGAAATGCGGCTACACTTCACAATCACATAGGTAACTCCTTTCCATGTATCTGCACATACATTTGTCAAAGGAATTATTAAGAAGTTAAATTCAACCTGGCTAACTTGCAGAATCGAACACATACCTGGGATGAATACTTCATGTGTTCCAATCTATAAGTATGAGCTTTCCACATTGAATTCAACTCCTAACATTATATTAGGAGGGAATTGTGTGTCTCATCATTATAGAATTAAATGGACTTTAATCCCATCCCGATTACAGACTTGTGCACTAAGTCTCTTGTCAGACCTTTAGTCAAGTGATTTGCCAAATTATGTTGCGATTTCACAAACTCAACCGAAATCACACCACTCATGATTAGTTCTCTAATCATACTATGTCTAACACCTAGGTGTCTAGACTTGCCATTATAAACCTGGCTATATGCCTTAGCCAAAGCGGCAGCACTATCATAAAGGATAGAAATAGGTGCTATCGGTTTAGACCACAAAGGAATATCATATACTAAATTCCTTATCCACTCTGCTTCTTTACCAGCAGCTGCTAACGCAACAAACTCAGATTCCATTGTAGAGTTTGTAATACAAGATTGCTTCTTGGAAGCCTAAGAAATGGCACCTCCCCCAAGCAAGAATACCCAACCAGAAGTTGATGAATGGTCCTCCATGTTGGTAATCCAACTTGCATTTGAATGACCTTCTAAAACCGAAGGACTCCCCAAGTAACTCAAACCATAATTCATGGTTCCCTTGAGATACTTAAACACTCTATTCACTGCTTGCCAATGTTGAGCACTAGGATTGCTAGTGTACCTACTCAACTTACCCACAACAAACCCAATATCAGGTCTGGTACTTGTAATGGCATACATCAAGCTACCAATAGCCTTAGAGTATTCCAATTGTGAAATGAGAATACCATTATTTGGCATTAATTTCACACTTAGGTCCATAGGAGTACTCATAGGAGAACACTCGGTAAAATTAAACCGCTTGAGAATTTTCTCAATATAATGACTTTGAGTCATTACCAATCCTTTGTTCATCCTCTTAATTCTTATTCCAAGAATTACACCAGCCTCTCCTAAATCTTTCAAAGAAAACTTGGATAACAACAATTTCTTTGTTTCATCCACTTGATTTTGGTCGGTGCCAAAAATCAACATGTCATCTACATATAAGCAAATGATCACTCTAGCTCTAGTAGCATCATCAAATCTACTGTAAATACATTTGTCACATTGGTTTATTTTGAAACCAAAAGACAAAATCACCTCATCAAATTTTTGATGCCATTGTTTAGGCGCTTGTTTCAACTCATACAAAGATTTGACAAGTTTACAAACCATATGCTCTTTACTGGGGATAATGAAACCTTCTGGTTGTTTCATGTAAACTTCCTCGTCAAGATCCCCATTTAAAAAGTCTGTTTTCACATCCATTTGGTGAATAACCAGATTGTGGATACTTGCCAAGGCAACCAACAATCTAATAGTAGAAATACGTGCAACTGGAGCATACGTATCAAAATAGTTAATATCGGCTTTTTGTCTAAAACCTTGAATGACTAACCGGGCTTTGAATTTGTCAATATTCCCATTAACATTCATATTCTTTTTGAAAATCCATTTGCAACCATGAGGTTTAGAACCCGGAGGCAAATCAGACAACACCCATGTATTGTTCTCAAGAATTGATAACATTTCATCATCAATTGCTTCCTTCCAAAAGGCACTATCACGAGACTCCGTGGCCTCTTGATAAGTCTTAGGATCATCTTCAATACTATAACAATAATAGTATTCAAGATTAATTTCATCCCTTGAACCTTCCACCAAGTACAGTTGGAAGTCGGATCCGAAATTCTTAGCAATTTGGCCTCTTTTGCTTCTACGGATATCTTGTGGTTCTTGCACGACACCACCATCTTGACATTCTGAATTTCGCTCTTTATTATCATCAAAAGTCAGATCCTTAGGCCTTTGAATCGATGAAAACCTCATCTCATCAAAAATTGCGTCCCGTGATTCGATAACAGTGTTAATTGAAACTGAATCATTAGGTTCTATTACATAAAATATATATGCCTTGGAATGTTCAGCATATCCAATGAATATGCAATCAATTCCACGTTCTCCTAATTTTTTCTTTTTGGGCTGGGTAAGTTTTATAACTGCCCGACATCCCCAAACCAGAAAATAACTCAAATTCGACTTTTTTTTTTTTTTTTTTTTATAACTAAAGTTCATATGGGACCGTTTTGTTCCTTTTATTTGGAACCCTATTTAACAAATAGCAGGCTGTTAACATGGCCTCTCCCCAGAATCCTTCACTCAATCCCGAGTAAGACAACATCGAGTTTACCATTTCCTTTAAAACTCGATTTTTGCGTTCAGCAATGCCATTCTGTTGAGGCGTGTAAGGTGTCGTGTCTCATGAATGATACCCACTGATTGGAAGTATATGGGATCCATATATTCACCTCCCTTATCAGTCCTGAGACATTTAACCGGAATGCCCAATTGCAATTCCACCTCGGTTTTGTATATTTTGAATTTTTCTAAGGCCTCATCCTTATAGTGCAACAAATACACATAGCAAAACCGAGTGCAGTCATCAATAAAGGTAACTAAATACTTTTTATTCCCCAAAGAAGGAGTGGAATGAAAATCACACAGGTCACTGTGTAGAAGCTCCAGCTGAATTTCTAGTGACACTAGGAAAGGGCTGTTTTGTCACGTTTGTAAGCATGCATGTTTTACATTTATCAGATGTCATATTAAAGGTTGGAATTAATCCATCTTTTGACATCTCATGCATCCTTCTAAAGTTGACATGACCTAATCTTACATGTCAAAGCATAGATTTATCAACATTAGAAGCAAAAGATACAAATGTAGAATTCTGAACATGTAATAATTTGTCAACAATATTCAAACGAAACATTCTATTATTTAAATATCCAAAGCCAACAAACATTCCACCCTTAGACAAAACAAACTTATCTGACTCAATAACATGTTTAAAACCATCAGAATTCAAACAACTAGAGCTAACAAGATTCTTGCGAATCTTGGGAACAAACAAAACATCAAATAACTTAATTGTCTTTCCAGAAGTAAATTCAAGACACACGACACCTAAACCACAAATAGGAATAAAAGAATCGTCTCCCATTTTCAGCACCGATCCATCTTCAAGCGGAGTTAATGTTTCAAACATCCGTTTATCCTTGCATACATGGTTCGTTGCTCCAGAGTCGATCCACCAAGCAACATCATCATCCTGCACGTAGAATGATTCAGGAATAAATGAAACATAATAAATATAATTCTGGTTAGAATTATCAAAGTTAGTCAAAAACAGACCTCCTTTAACTTGGGTCGAAGACCCGTTCACTTTCCCATTGGCTCTACTGTTTCCAACACCATTGTTGCCCAAATTCACATGGAAATCACGCTTGCAATGCCCAACATGATTACACCTCCAACAAACCAGATCCTTTCTATTTTTGATGGAGTTGCTTGGGACATGTTCCTGCTTACGTTTGCCATGTCCTTTGTGGTTCTGGTTCCTTGGTTTGTTTTTCAACCATATGAACCGAGGGCTGTCCAGGTTCAACTTTTCCTTTGAGTTTTTCAGATTTGTCACTTTCCTTCGCACGAAGAGATTCTTCAATACAAATGTGACTAGCAAGTTGAACCAATGTCAGTTCCTCCTTTTGATGTTTCAAGTTATGTTTGAAGTCTTTCCAGGATGGAGGCAGTTTGTCAATGATAGTTGACACAACTATGGATTCATCCATATATCATTTTGTGCAGTTTAAACTGCCCGTATATGCCAAGGAGTTCATTATACTTTTCAGTGACAGAACATGAATCTTCCATCTTATAATTATTAAAGTCACTAACCAGAAACTTCTTGCTAGAAGCATCCTCAGTAATGTATTTGAGTTCAAGGGTATCCCACAACTCCTTGGCACACAAGGCTTCACTATGGATATCAAATAAAGCATCAGACATACCGTTCAGAATGTGACCATTGCAGATGTAGTCATCATTGTCCCACTTCTGTCTCTTTCATGTCTCTTCAGCAGTCTCAACGACACCTTCTACAGGCTCTACTGGTCTTGGGGTAGTCAGCATGTATGCTGCTTTCAGAGTGGTCAGCATGAAGTGCATCTTTTTCTTCTAGCGCCTGAAATCGACACCTTCAAACTTCTCCAACTTGGCAAACTTAATGGTCATCTCTTAGATTGTGTCACCCATCGCCAGAAAAAGCAAATATCAGTTCGATTGTTGGGAAAATTAGGTTTTGTACTGGAGATCTGGATACCAACTTGGATCGTGATATCACTTTCCAAACTGATATTTCTACCTTATGCCTGGGTTACAAGAAATTCAGCCTAGGATAATCCAAGTGGACACTTATGTTTCTAGGCACAGAAAACGTAAGCCAATATGCTAAAAGGTTCTGTGAATGTGAGATGAAAAATGAGAGCTGAAGAACGTAACCCTCTTCTGGAAAAGAAGAGTTGTTTATATACTAAACACGATTAGGGTTTCATTAGGGTTGGGCCGTCATTAGTTGCATTGGAAGCCAGTAATATTAATCCGGATTAGGGTTACCAAAACTAACGAGTTTCGTTAGTTTTACCATAATCACCCTCAAGAAATTGAGTTTTTCCATTAAGTTCCCACATGCAAAATTCGGTGAGGTTTTGGGGCGCTACCCCAAACCCTGCGGGGGCACTGCCCCTCGTCCCCGCCCGCTGACCCCAGCCTGGGGCTCTTCCCGTTGGACCCCGCTAGGGGCGCTGCCCCTAGACCCCACCAAAGGGGCGTTGCCCCTTTGGAAACCCCGGACCCGAGGGCGCTGTCCACGGACCCCCGACTAGTCGTCGAACCGGCTTTTGACTTGATCTTATACATGCGTGCACTCTGCACAACCCCGTACATATATTAGAGTACAAATCGTGAAGCCCCTTAGCTCACATGTTAGTTCCATTTACTTAAAATGACATGGTGACACTAAAATCACCAACATAAAATACAATAATTATAAATCGTATACTAACACCCATGTAGTTTGAAAGCATTGATGATTCTGAACACTCGGGTTTGGACCGAAAGTCAAGAAATTAACAAGGTGGAAGGTAAGTATTTCATGAATATATCAGCATATTGAGCCAAATACAATCATGCAACACTATGACTTCTTGTTACTTTGTAGTGAACAAAATTTACCTCAATCTCAATGTGCTTTGTTATGTGATGTTGGATTGGGTTGTGAGTTGAGTAGATTGCACTAACATTATTGTGGCATTGTCGGATGGTTTACGAAATTCCCGATGTATATTACAAATGAAAACATGTTTAGCAACTGTGTTTGCATGGCCAATCCTTTGGTTTTACATGCCCAAGGCGTGGCAGAAAAGCAATGTCCCTAAGCCCTATGTGTATACCGGCTTATAGCTATGTAGTGACATTAGCACATTCCTCCATTCATGAAAATTATAATATGTTCTCTAATATTCAAACATTGTTGGTATATATGCCTTGTACCTATGCTTTTTTTTAACGATAGTATCATAAACTAACATTAAACTTTTCTTTGAACGACAAGTATCATAAACTAAAAAGTTAGTAGGGAGCTAGGAGAGAACATATACATGAGTGATGAACCGGACAAAACAATGAATTATAGTGAGTGCAAAACTAAAAAATTTAAGGTGAAACAAGTTTTAGGTGTGAAAAACCACTAAGGTGTTTGTGATTGTTTTTCAAAACAACTTATTGACTTATTGGCTTTTTGAAAGTTAATAAGTAAAAAAAAAGTGTTTGATAAATCCAAAAGCATTTTTCGAAATATCTTTTCCAGTAGTTTTAAAGTTGGGATTTTAAAAAGCATATAAAATTTGGTTTTTAGAACCTCTTATCAGCTTTTTTACTACAATAGTTTAGAAAGACGATTTTAAAACAAACAATTTTTAATTTATTGACTTATTGATTTTTGGCACCACAAAACCTAATCCAAACACTTTTTTAAATTCTCTTTTTTTCACCACCACAAGTCAATAATTACTTTGGCCCAAAAACACGCTTGAAGTTCAGAAAGTAATCCCAAAACCCCAACATGTTTAGCAAAAGACTCTATTAAAGCATTGTATATGGCATAGCCAAAAGCATGCAAGAATTTGAGGGATATATATACCAACGAACTTTGTCCAATCCACCTAAAAAGACAATCTTCTTTGACAGATAGACTTAATGAAAATTTTAAAGCATAAATAAATATTCCAAAAGTATTTAAAATATTTTCACCTCTATATAATAACTTTCATCTAGGTTAGACTAGTATCTACTTTTCACACTTAAACCATAAAATACATCAGGTCTAGTATCTAACATGACATACATTATTAATCTAACTGTCAATGTATATGATACCTTATTCTTCATTTCTTATCGAACTCTTAAACTAGGATATGAACTCTAATAACTAGTACATCATGTGACAAAGGTTGAATCCTATTTTAGTTTACCTGTCTAAAACTGTTTCAAGATTTTATTTTTGTATGTACTTTGAATAAGTGATGCTTTATGTGAATGATATTCCATCAATATATAAGTTTTTTTTAATGATTTTAGGTGTAATAAGAACACTATGAAAGTGAAGCATGCAAGGGGGTTGGAAGAAGGCTATAACCCATGTTGGTGACTAATAAGCGCGTCATTTACATTTAAACGTAATAATCAATGTTTGGTTGCACTAAAAGGTACCATGGGGCAATGTCGAATCCAAAAGGATACAACCTAAAATTCAATGTCTATTGCATAAAACACATACTAGTCAAAAATAGAAAATATAAAAAAGGAACTGTTTTTTTGTTTAATATTAAAAACTAAATAAAAGAGAATAAATGTACATAAAAGTAAACTTAAGTAAAACTCAATATAAAAAAAATACATTTATGTTGCGACTCTTCTAGTTATTCGGTTAATCTAGATTTGGTTATTTAACAATTGTCATGTGTAAGTTGATACTGAAAATTACTAATAAGTTATAGCAAGTTTTTTTTATATATTATTTAACCAAAATAAGCTCTCTGAGTTAATCATGACCTTTTACCAACTTAATTAAATAAGATTTTATTTAAATCAAAAAATTTGCATTATGATATGTTTAAAATTTCCAGCAATATTCAATACTTCTTAGAAACTCAGAAACGTAAACATATATGATTTTTGGTTTATATCACAATCAAACCTCAACACGGAACCAATTTAAGATTTGTTACTTACTACGGTTGATTAAAATAATTATAGATTTTAACAACTGATTAAGTAGATTTACTTAATCCTAATTCATGTGATCTATCTAAATCGAACTAAAAATCAAACATTTATGACGCACAAAACTGAAACCACTATATAGAAGCACAAATCAGAGACCAAATCTAATGATTAATTGCATAATAAATCTAAGTCTTTGTAGAACAAAAAACTATGGTTTTTAGCGAAACATGGCTAAAAAAAAATTAAAACTATAAAAATAATGATCGGACGATAAATGTAAATAAAACAAACTAATTGGTCGAGTCATAATCTCCTAATCTTCATAAATCGTTGGAAAATGTTAGAAACGGTCGGAAAATCATATGGAAAAACTTTGCAGCATTCTGACTTCATTTGGAAGTAAATGGGGGTATTTATAGGCAGATGGAAGTATCAAATTAGAACTCTGGAATTTAAATGATTGCATTAACAAAAAATGCGTTCACATTCAATATGAAAAATGTGTCTAGATAAGTTTTAATGAAGTAGATTGTTATATTGGGACTTCAAATGCAAGACAAGATCGTGTAAAGCTACTCAGTGGTCGAGTTTCTTCATCGAGGTCTTCAAAAGGTGTTTTAAGTGGCTAGAAAATGTTGTCGAATGTAAACATGATCTTGTAACGAAAAACATGATATGGTAAATACATATACATGTGAATCGAACTCAAATTCTTCAGTTTCAACTATATTACTCCAGGTTGCAGCTTTCTTAAGTGTTTCAGCTTCATTAAGCTCCAAATATGCTCCAAGCTTCATCTAAAATCTTCTAGAATACTACTCCACTCAAAATACCTTAAATAGACATAAAAACATGAGTAGGACAAGCATTCTGGTGAGAACATAAGCTTTCCATTATATGAACTATAACATACACGAATGTATAAAATATGGTTCTAAATGTCACTAAAAACTTAACTAGAAAAGATGCATAAAATGACATTTGATAATAACATGTGTGGATGACATGCCAATTGAAAGGATGAATGGTACAATGAACTTTCTATACACTGAACTTATAGTACATGATACCGACTTTAGGTGTGAAGTAATATTGGTGTCTATGAACCAGTGGGGATGAATTTGGATCTTGAAGTGTCATTTAGGGAAGATAAATGGGTATGATGAGGTTCGGGTGGTGCCTAGGGCCATGACACTCAAATTCAACTGAAGTCAGGAGTGTAGCGTATAGGGAGGATAAGTAATTTGTTGTTGGATTTAATGTTATGGGAAAAAGCCAAAAAATGGTGTTGTTATTCATATATGAAACAATGGGGTCATACGCATAATGCATAAAAGAGATAGATGAATAATAATATTTATAAGATATAAATATTTATTATTTACCAAATATTAATAAATAAGTTTTAATAGATAGTTCATTATTTATTGAGCGGGAAAATAAATAGAAATTTGTTTATCTAATTAATAAGAGGTTTTGTTAGTTAACTAGGGTTATTTATAAGAGTTAATAATAAGAGTTTTGAGCTCTATTTACCTTACGGAGAAAGGTTCGAGAAAATTCAATAATTGTCATAAATAAATAATTGCTTTAATATGTCATTTAAAAAAAGACAAGAGACTATCAAAACCCAAATAACTCCTTTTTGGAGCAAACCCTAGTCAACAACATTGTCATCTTCTTTATCCATCTCTCGCTTTCTATCTCTCAGTTCGAGAGTCAATAAAAACCGAAGGAAAGAATGCTTTATTTAGTTGGAAGTTTAGCAACTATTGTTCTTGATGTGGGTAGATTAACCATTAAGGATAATCAATCTAGATAATTTTTCTCCAATCTAAGTTATAATTCAAAACACATTATAGTTTGAAAATTTGATGGTTTCTTTTGTTCAATATAAATGGATCCATGGATTTGGGATTAACCAATATATTTTAATTTGTTAATTATTTCGTTGAAACAACGTATATTTGTTTATAATGGTGTATAAGTTCATTAACTATTTTGGTAATATTTTTAATAATAGCAGAGTCCTTATGGTTGTCCTCATGACCCAAATAGCATAAGGTAAAGGAGATCAACAATGTATTAATTTATTAAGGAATTAATAAATTAATTAGAAATTATTCTGGTAATTAATTAAAAGGATTTAATTAATTAAGGAGGCCGAATATTAAGTAATTTAAGGGATTAATTGTAATATTCAAAAACCTCCTGGAGACATATATAGGAGGTTTTCATATCCCTTGGGTATGGATACGATATGTTGCACTCAGATAAGGATAAACATTATAGTTTAGTTTGGAATACTCCTTGCTCAATCATAAATAGACTACTATGGTAAACCATAGAGCTAGTTATTCCTTTTGTTAAAATCATTAAAACTCTCTCTCTCTCTCTCTCTCGCTTGCTCTCTCTCTCTCTCTCTCTCTTTCTCTCTCTCTCTCTCTATATATATATATACATATATATATATATATATATATATATATATATATATATATATATATATATATCCTTGGATGAAAATCACACCCTTTCTCCTATGTTTTAGAGATTTTCTTATAAACCCTAACTTGGGTTAAATCCTTTTGATTTTTGGTATTGTGGGTCTAATTCCATTAGAGGGGCGCTCTTTCAAATCATTCATCTTTGCAACAAGTTGGTATGTATGAGATCACAAGAAACTGAAACTGAGGTTGCTAGTCCTTTACTTTAGTTGTTTTTCAAAGTAGGTTGTTATAACTAGCTAGTAAAACATAGATCCGAGGATACATGTGCACGTAGGTATATCTTTGATTTTTCCACTACTTTTAGATAGTGTACTTGATGCAACAGATCCCTAATCATGGTATCATAGCCTAACTATTTTAGTTATGAGCACAAAACTTTGTGAAAAGTCGAAAACAAAAGAAACATGTTAGTTAATGGACGTGACGCGTCCCTGGACGGCAAGGCGTGTTTGTTCGGATTTTCATATTTCTGGATTTTGACTATTTACGAAAATTTGGAGATAAGCCTCTATTTTAACATATTATCGTAATCGTTTAAATTTGAATATTCGATTTTGGTAATTAATTTTGAATATTATTTAATTAAAATTAGATCTGAATATTAAATTAATTAAATTTGTCTATTATTTAAACTTGAAATAAAAATTTGAATTTTTGATATGAACTTTATTTAATAAGATAATTAAATTAGAAATACAATATTATAAATTTTAAAGTTTAAGTTTATTCTATTGTATTATTTACTATATAAAAGGTTAATACCATTGGTATCCTCTTATGTTAATAAAAGACATTGTCGCCGAATCAAGATTAGACTCACCCACTCGAATCTTAGTTTAAGGATGTCTTTTTGATTCCTAATGAGGTAGGTTTTTAATATGTTTCACGTTTACCTCCTTCACCTCCTTTCATATTTTGAGAGTTGAGTTGCCTAGAGGATTTGATCGGATTTTGTCTTTCATGATTAAAAGTATTAATCAAGTAATAAAACAAATTTTTTTTGTAAAATCGTTTATCTTAAGCTCTTTAAGTTCCTTGACCATTAATGAAATTTTACTTAATCATTTAAGTTGCCATGATCTCTCTATATAGATATTTATTCCAAGAATTTGTATGTCGACTACATATAAGACTAGGAATGTTACTGCACTCCCACTAGATTTGTAGGAAACACAAGAGTCTTATCGATTTATAATTAAATCACACTGTGTAATTATATTAAAAGAAAGAGGGTTCTTACTTTGAGATGTCAGCTTAAATCTTGGAAAGATTTTCATTCATGTATGTTTTCTCCTCTGAAAACTCACTTACTCTTTATAGTCAAACTATATCGAGGAAGATTAATTATTCCCATACTTGATAATCATACATGAATGCATCTCTATGTGTTTTATTAGTTTCTCATCAATTATTGAGCAGATTGAACAACAGTTGGAAAAACTTTCTAGTTCCAAACTTTGATGCATTTGGCTTATGGTTCTTTAGTTCTTAAAGTTCCATATTGCTCCCACTTAGAAAAAGAACTTTCTATGTACTTCTCTTTGGAATGAAAATTAGTGGGATGGTAGAAACTTCATCCTAAACAATCATTTAGGATAATCTACACAAATGCAGTTAGTAGATGTTAGAGTGGTTAAGCTTATTATTTAACATAAGCTCTAAAACTCCAAACCTTTTAGATAAGGATAAACCATTACATCTTAAGTCTAATGAAAGTGTTTAATCTACTTGTTTGGTTGGAAATATATATTAAATATACATCTTAAGTCTAATGAAAGTGTTTAATCTACTTGTTTGGTTGGAAATATATATTAAATATATATTTTTTGCAGTGAGCATAATCCCAAAATTTTATAAAGTAAATAGTTATTTTAAAAACATCATATAACAGACTAAAAGGTCTATTTCATCCTATTAAAAAACATGTACTATCGACATTCATCCAGTGGCCAAGTGACCTAATCCCATTAGAGAATATGAAGGCTACCTCAAATATCAAAAGACAGACCCAAGTGACCAGGTGATCCCGTGTCACAAGAAACATACTAATGACGAGTGGGTGTTTTTCACAGAATGATTTGTGAATTGATTCCACAACTCCTAATATGTTCCAAGAGGACTTGGTTTACAAAACTCATTTTATTTATCACAACAAAAGGTTAATGATGATCTCATTAAGTTGTATTCAAATCTTCACTATGAAAAAATTTGAGCAAATCAAAGGTTTCAATAATAACGAATAAACAATCGTCAATGGAATTGATTAAGCATCTATCACAAAATATATTCATGGATTCAAAATATTACATACACCACTTATGTATAATTCTTTGCCAAGCCTTTTGTTCTTTAACTACTAATAGATAAAGACACTTGCGAATCATCTTCCCAAATAAATTGGATTCATATATATCAAATGAATCAAGCTCATTTGCCTTAAAAAATTCCATCCTTTTTAAAATGGTATATGTGTTTCATATTTATATAGTCATGATGATTATGACATAGATATGTTCCAATCAAATATCATTTGATTATTTAGATGTTACAATCATAACTATAAAATTAATGAATGCTTATAGATTTACTTCATAGTTAACATTATTAGAAAATATTCTTTAACACATAATACATCATTTCATATCATGAATGTGTACATCCATTAAACAATAAGTAAATCTATATTTATTCATAAATTTCAACTGTTACATGGTCCTATAAAATAGGCACAAAACATAAATTTTTGCAAATAAAGATTATAACAACACTTGTTATATATTCAGCACGAAATCTCATTTGTATGTGATTAATTGTTTATTTCTTCTAATCATCAGCACATAATATCAATTATCAGTTTCACCTTAAGTATAGAATACTCAAGTGAATGATGGAAAAATAAATACTTATATCATATAGATATTTGAAGTCTTGCTCAAGTCATACTTCCTCAATTTGATGCGATTAGAGGAGTGGTTCCTCTTTTCAATGTCCAGTTTCTTCCACAATAGAAACAACATTAATAATTTAGATCCTTTCTTAATTTTTGGGTTTATCTTGTATATCCCTTAACTGAACTCTAAGTTTATTTGAGTACACAATCTCTTAGACTTCTATTATTCAATGCTCGAACAAAATTGAAACACTTTCTATTGTTCTGATTGAATATATGTTTTACTGATGAGACATTCGATATGTTTGATAATTATCCATGACTTTTTGCAAGTCAAGGTTAATTACTCCAGTATGATGTGAAACACGCCAATATCATCACAATAACACTTCCATCAAAGTATCATGATCATACAAACTAGTTTCCATAGGTTGTTCAGGTACAAGATCTTTAAGTATATGTAATTTCTTTTTATACTTAAGGTAGAAACTCAAGATATTATACCAGTTATACAATTTTATTAATTAAATATTACTGTCTCTTGAGACTCAACAAGAGAGAGGTTTTTGCAGGGCGTAAGATTATTAACAGTTATTAACAGAATTTAACAAAGTTTCATTTATTATTTTCAATATTTATTCTTTAAATTTTTTTACCTTTTATTGTTTCTTAAAACATTAACTTATTGAAGTCTAGAATCAAAGTAACAAAACAAGTAAATGGTTAGGTAGCCTTTATCCCATTAACTTAATCAAACTCGGCAGGTAGCGATTACTAATTGCATACAATATGTAACTCCTAGATTATAAGATCCTAAAAAAATATTGCTTAACTTGGCATGTTTATCCCATCTATAAATCGGACCTCTCATGCTTAGTTGACCTTTATCACACAAGATTCTGATCAAGCCATCCTACTTGAAACAACTTGTAGTATTGCAACTAACCAGTGACAAGGTGACCATTTCGAAACTAGAAACTATAAAACTACCCTAATCATCATAAGATAATCCTAACGACCAGGTGACCCTATGACACTAAGACATACAAATGATATCGAGTTTTCTTCAAATAGACGACAATGACATGCATTTTGGAAAAAAGGTTTTATATAAGTTTTACAATTATAGTTTATAAAAACATGGTCTCATGAATATTGCATACATCCAACAATTCATGTACCCTTTTGTAAAATGCATATCACTTGTTATGAGGTTCTTTAGGTTTCAAATAAAACTTCATTTTATTTTTCATTAGTCGCGATCAATTATAAACTAAAATCCGGTATTTTAAATTTTAGTCGTAGATCGGTTTTAAGAACCAATAATAGTCTTGATAAAATTTCATTTTATACTTAAGACTTTGAGTATTGGATGACTTCTAAAATCACAATTCTAAATCTCCGTTTAATAATAAAAAATTATGACTTCATGAATTTGTAGAATAAACTCATTTTATTTTATAAACTCAATTTTGTGCATCTTATGATAAAAGTTATATTTTTATAAATCAAAACTTGGGTGATGGTACTTATGTTTAAAATCTCATTTGACATTCATAAAACATAATATCAACATGTTGCGTTATGTTTAAAACAGTTATATAATATATTAAGTTTTGACGTAAAACATAATCACTAGTTTTATTATTTGTCGTTATAATGCTATAAATCGATTTTAGTCTTTTTAATAAAAACTCCTTATTTATTTTAAAGACATGAAGCTTATATAATGTTTAAACATATTTTAAACCATTTAAAATATTTTAAAGTTGAGTATTTATAATTTTTACAATAAAACTATTTTCAGCAAAAAAAAATCAAATTTTAACCGGTAATCGGTAAAAACGTTTTTATAAATATCCATTTATAAGCATTTGATGTTATCTTTTAAATATTTTTTACTTAAACTTGAAGTGATATTATCTTATGCTAAAATGTTGTTTGCCATTTAAAACTCATTTTCGCACACAAAACGTAACATTCAATAACATAAAAATAAACATCACATGCATGCATTTAAATGTGTATAAACCAAGCCATATCTAGTAATAATTTTTGTGAGCCATCACAAGAATTATTAAGTCTTTCCTAAAGGACTTAAGTGACAATTCAAAAGGTCTTCAAGATCCCACTTTCCATGTCAACTCCTTGCAAATAAACTTCAAATCTTCATGTTGTAAAAGTTGTTAGACTTAAACCATTAAGACTATAATTAAGCCCAAAACCAAGAGTAGAAGCTCATGGTTGGGGTTATGGTCTCAAATGATTAAGTCATCTTCAAAGTGTTCATTTCTTTATCTTGTTACATTTAACAATAAATACAATTAGTCTAACTAATTTATTACAACAAATAAACAAATGAAAAAAAAACATATTTATATATTACATCTTATGAATAAATAAATATTAACTAACAACAACACAAATGTCCAAATGACTTGTTTATCCAAAACAACATATCAAATATAATAACATACAACTTTTTGTTTTTTCTAAGGCAACATTTATATAACCAAATGCATGTAAAATGGTTGTACATAAAAATAAACAATTTAACCAAAAAGTTGTCAAAGAAGACAAATATGGATTTTTCTTAAACAAAAGAAATCCATGCTTGTTTTCCAAAAAAAAAAAAAGATTATCAAACATACAAAATCACTATAACATATAAAAACTTGGCTCTGATACCACTAATAGGTTTTGATACAAAATATAAGTTTGTTTTTCAAAAAAACCGCAACAGAAGTCTTATTAAAAAACAAGTTTATTTTTAGTTTATAACAAAACCAAACCATCAATGATCTATTTATAGAGGTTAGAATAAACTAAAAAAAACTAAAGAGTTTTTAGAATGTCAACCTTTAAAGTCTTTGAACCCACTTAGTTTTGGGGTGTTGATGAAGATAGCAAAAAATCAAAGAGCATGATTTTCTCTATGTGTATCCACCATCAAGAGTAAGGCACTTGGAATGCTAGTTACTTCTTATATAAAATATTTCTTAAGCCTTTAAGTGCTTAACTCAAATAAGCACTAAAGGATAAGCACTTTAAGCCACAAAAACTTCAACACACTTCAAAAGACAAGAAGAAGAGGCTAATGAAGAGAGGTTCCAACCATTTCTTTTAAGTGAGGTATTAAGACCAAAAACAAGCCAAAAAACATGCATGACATATCCTTTATATAGTCATTGAAAAGTAAAGTCCAACCATTAAAATACTCTAAAGTAATGGTTAGCATAAGGAGCATAGGAGACAAGGTATGGAGGTTGACAAGAAACCTCCATTCTTTAAATATAAATTTCGGCCATACCTTTAAAAAGAAGAAAGATTCTTCTATTTTTATAAATTCAAAGTTTATAAAATATAAACTTTGTCTTTAGGTAAAAAACAAAAGAATCCAACTAGTACAAAAGTTTGGGCATGACTTATTGGTTCATACATATGAAATAATAATTAGTTATACTCTCTTATAAATATTATTTCATAAAACAATAATTATTCTCTAATTAAATACAAGAATTGATATAAAATATGACAACTTGATAAATGTGTGACCTTATAGGATCATATATTATTAGCAATGTCACTAAATAATGGTTCTTCGGCATATAGATTCAATAATGTACTCATATGTGTTACCTCTCTCTTTATTATTGGGTATAATCATACCGTACACAAAGTTATGATTTTAGGTCATTAAACTCTTAAATTGGAAGTGCAAATCTATAAATCATAGACACATACTTCCTTGAGGTTAAACATATAATTATGAGATTTTCCTACGAGCTTAATAAGTGCATGTCTTAATGGATAAATCCCCTTTCTCTATGCCTTAGTAGAAGAAGTCATGGAAATCAATGAATGAGAAAGTTTGTAAATTTGCTGCAATCTGGCTCTTTGTTCAAAAAATCATATAAGATTGTAGGAGTGTCCAAATTACATGATATTTATATCCCTGGAAAGGTATGAGCGTCTATTACCTTTCGCATTTGAAGTTCATAATCTAGTTCCAGATCTATAAAGCCCAACAATGACATTTTTTCAGGTTATCCATTGTACCAATTCCAATCTTGTAAAAAAAGTCTTCAAATTCAAGTTCTCATTTAGCCATGTACTAATATTGTAATGTTAATTTAACTTATATACCTTGATAGCCTAATAACTAACCGTTGAATATTTTAAAAGTTTTAATGTTATATGTAACACCCTAAATTTTTGAAATTTTTTTCAAATGCTATGGTTATAAAAACATTTGGGTATTAACTCCCATTTAACATAAACTTGGTCACACAAAAAAAATATAGTTAAAACCATGGGTGTTACCATTAAGCATCATACAACCATGGCCAGTAAATAGGAATTACATCAATAACATTAAATAGGGAACTTAACAAGTTCCACTCCATTCTCTATCTCTTAATCTTCTAACTTCCATATATCATTTTTCTCCTTAATTGCAACCTGGAATGCATGGCATTAAAACGAGATTCGTAAGAAAAAATTTCTTGTGGGCTACGTGGGTTTGTGACCGAAAACATTTATCAAATTTTCATCAAAAACGTTTCATCTTTGCAAAACATAGTTTTAGACCATAAATCAGTTTCAAGCATTTTCAAGGAAAACTTGTTTCGTACGCAACATAAATATCATTTCATTTCATTTCAAAATACATATTTCCATATTCGATTTTATTTTATCATTAAGGGCTAATCCGAGTATTAAACTGTTGCCATTCTTATACTTCGGGTCTACGTATAATAAAGGAACCACTCCCAAGTCTAGACCAAGGTGGAAAGAAAAAATCAATCCACCAAGGCATCATTTCCATTAGGACATCTATCTCGTGAAGGGAGGCTTCACCCCGATAGATTCCTCTAGTGCCTTTTACGGGGTATCATGGCCCGGGCAGCTTTCAATTCATTACTTTCTAATTCCTTTCATTACTTTCCATTCATTTTCATTACTTTATATTTCTTGTCATTACTTTCCATGTTTTACAAATTCCATACATCAGTATCATAAACTCTTTTCAAATATAAAGCATCTATATTTCAAAACATTTCAAACACATTTTAAAAACATTCGATCTTCCAAAACATTCTTTACTTTCAAAAACATTCTTACCTTCAAGGCATTCCTCCAAAACATCCTTTTTAAAAGCATTTAATACTTTCATTTCCATAAAATTTAGTATATCAAATAATTAATATTTCTTTATCATAAAAATTATTTTTCCATGTACCCCAAAGTGGAAAAATACCAACACGTACTCACCTCAATCACACATAGGTTAGCTAGTGCTCTTCTAGTTTCTTTCCCTAGAGCAATCCTCTTGACATATTACCTACACCATATATGGACATAAGTCATTAAAATGACAGAAGAAATACCTCTCAAAGGTTCAAATACTAAATTTTATTGCTTCATACTATTCCTCATGAAAAAAATATGAATGTAGCCGAAAACTGCGCGTAAATCCAAGTTTGTATGCAAAAGTTATGTAGAAAACAAGAAAACCTCTAACAGGGATTAATGTGGGTCGTCTGAATTAAAGCATGCTTTACACGGGCTGTGTTTTCATGTCTGCACACACACAATACTCGATTTTTCTAAAAATAACAACTATACTTTGCATATTTCTTGAAGACCCTTTTCCAAATCACTTCATACCATTTGTATAAGTTCTCACACAAGTTTAGGAGGTGTTTTATCGTCTTAAAAAACTCCACTTAATCCATTAAGTGCTCATTGAAACCTTTAAGATCATAATGATCCTTAGACTTTAAATCAAGGAATAATTTGTCTATCCTACACTTGAACATTCCAAAGTCCACAAACTTGTTCTCAACTTGTTGAACACACAAATGAGAGTTTTCAAGCACATAAAACCATAATAAATCCCATTGTAAGTGTTTAATTTAGCCATGGAATCCTCAGTTCCATCATTATACTCCAATTCTTATAAACACACATTGAAAGGGTTAAGAGCTCAAATCGATCAATAAAATTCTTCACCTATATGACTCATTTCCAAATCATGTAAGGCATCGTTGGATGTTGTCTAATGTATAAAACATGTTATAACACAATCTAATCCCATACCATGCTCCTATCAACAAATGGACTGTTCAATTTAATATTTAATTCCCAAAATGCCCTTATGGCCAAATACTCCATAAATTCAACTAGATATCATTCAAGTCTCCATATTTTTGCATTCAAATCATGTTATTACTATCAACTCATTCTTATGATTATCATATACTCATCAAATGCTCACATACAAATAATTTCATTTTTTTCATCACCATTTCCCCGAAAATCATCTCAAATCCAAGTTTATACTTGATTCTACCATCATCGATGAATTTGAGAATTTCATGGGACACCAAAAGTGACTTAAAAGTTAATATGACCTAAATCTCAGGATTTGTCCTTCATTTTTGTAAAAATCATATAAGACTATTGGAAGCTCCAAAACTTATAAATCTTAGTTTTCTAAAAATATTATTCTATCTAGTTCCTTGTTACTTTGAATCACTTTACCTAATTCTAAATCCTTGAAGGGTAACCTTGTCAATCTTCTTATATTGGTTTGTGCTGTCACAGATTTCATGCATTGTCTTTCAAAAATCATAATACAATCATTAAGACTCAAGATGTCAAGATTCCAAGGTCTATAGTTATATATGGATGTATAGTTTCCCCAGTATATAGGGTTTGCTCTAATTCATAATATATTTATAAAGTTTATTCAAAGAGTGATGAGTGGTCCGGAAAGCGACTAAAATTATACATCAACTTTTAACATCAATAATTAATTTTAAAAGAATTCTAATTCTTGAAACATCAGATAATATGGTTAGTCTATCATATCTAGTATACCATGAACTTTTCCAAAGATTTAACTTTTAATCCTCCTCGAATAAAATTTACCACATTTGCATGTGTGTCCAGAAAGTGAAAGCTCCGAGTTGATAACTTGTAAAATTAATATCAAATCAAACAAGAATAATTAGAACTATTATATCCCCAAAAAGTTAAGAGAGACAACTATATTAATATATTTTTTATCATAATTTAATAATGGCTTGAAATTTAAGTAATAAGATGCTAAATAGAACACTACAATTAAAAAGAAGATAAAGAAGTATATATACAAGTATTATAAGGGTAATGCAATATAACACATGTTGAGTTATGTTATAATTATTGTGTATGTTCTTGGAAAGGAAAAGATCCATCTAGCTCCAGCTAGTTAAGTTTTCAAGTTCAAGGAGGTTATTAACATAACTCTCGTATTATGTATGCATTACTTGTTTTATGTTATGTTCACGGATACCCTAATCCGATAAAGTGAACAATGAAAGGAAAAATATGGTTTGTTCTCTAGTGAGACAAGCTGCACTCTTATCTCTTATTTCCCTAAGGAGTAAGGGGGAGTAGTTCTTGGAAGGGGGAACAAGGTTATGGTTGGTATCAATAGTATGTGCTAGGAATGTTTATGTTTATGTTATCTTTTATGTGAAATGTGTTATGTGTGCTATGTGTAAGTGATATGTATAATGGTAGAGTAATTAGTATGCTCACTAAGCGTCTCATTTCCCCGTTATTATTTAACATATTTCAGGATCATTAGGCATTGACAAGGGAAAGAGATCGGTGTGACTATAGACAACATTCTCTTGAATATTTATGAAGTTACTATATTATGTTTTAAACCTCAGATGTTTTTTTGCTTCCGCAATGTTTTTAGTAATATTATTTTATAAAAGTGGTTGAATTCTTTTGAAAACTTCAATTATATTTTGAAAAATGGGTAACAACTGTCTTTACTTTGTGTTTATATATTAAAAAAATTGGTCATTGCACCAAGTCAACGTGATCATTCTAGACACCTATGTCGTAAGTAGATCAATCTGTATTATAGTTGCAATTACTGGTAAATCTTATTTATACACTCATGACAAAGGCTATGAATATAAATATAAGTTACACTTAAAATGTAGTAAGTGCAGCTTAACTTACATAGATTTCTAGCGAAAACCCGAAAAATAATGGGTAGGACCACAATGTAGATGACAAATATGGAACTGGTACCAACCATAACCTTGTTCCCCCTTCTAGAGCCCTATTTTGTATAGGAATAGGGCTCTAGCACATACTAGAGCCCGGATCAATCTGCACGGATCTCTGCCATTCTAGAGCCCTATTTCGTATACTTTAGAACTCTATAACATCATAAATATAGGGGGGAAAGTTCTCTTGTGGGACCATAATTTAGATGACAAATATTGAATTGAAGAATCAACGCATTATCGATAAGACCCAATCTAAAGTTTAAGCACAAATTTTGATAAATGAAGGTGTTGGAGTTTCAAGTTCTGCAAATGTCAAGACAACTTCATATTTCAATCCCAAAGATAAAGGGAAGAGTGTTCAAGTTAAACCTTCCACATAGGAGAAGAAATGATTGCAACAGATCAAATTGGAGAGACAAATACAAATTTGCAACATTCTTAATCAAAGGGTGAATTATCCTCCGAGCTTGAACAAGGATGATTCAAACAAGACTTGGTGTTATGAAACGATCAATATTTTTGTATTTGATAAAGTGGATGAGTTCATGAAGAGACCTAAGAAAAGCTACGACATTGGAAACTCCAACTTCAATCAGCTTCATTTTCCAATAAATCATCAAATACTCACTTTCAATCAATTCAAGCTTGCTGAAAGTTTCAAGGACAAAGATGAATTCAAAAGATTGAAGATTCGCTTTCATGAAGTTATAGAAAAAATCAATAAAGGAGGTTTGGTCGTTGGTGAAGATTGTTAGAGTTATCTCAGTAGTACCTGATGTTTTGTTTGAGGTGTTGATGTAGAATTTTTGATATTCTGTGGTGAGGGCAAACAATGTGGCAATGGATTTGACTATCGCAGATTTTCCCTTGATGAATCTCAATGATCTCATCACTATGTTGAAGATTTTGTGCAATCTGGACACTTCACAAGTAGCTGAGGGGAATCAAATGCATTTGTAATTGGATATGCTCACATCAAGGTCTTTCTTAATTGCTACTATGATTATTTGGCTTTAACATATATATATATATATATATATATATATATATATATATATATATATATATATATATATATATCTTGCCATGGAAGGGGAAGATGAATATAGATAAATTTGAAGATGGTGAAATTATCCACCAACCGTTTGGAGTTGGTTTCAAGGGAAACAACAAGAAGGGATATTTGATGAATTTCCTTTTCCAGGTGAATGATATTGAGAGATATACGAATTCTCATTTTTCGAATATTTTTCTCCATATCAATAATTGCAGCAAGAATGACAACGAAGATAAGGCAGAGATTCGAAAGATCGGTCTTTGGTATATGGAGATAAGGAAGGAATTGCTACAGGCAATGAAGACACTGACTTGAAGTTTCGACTGTTCTCACAAAGGGGGAGAATATAGAGTCGAAAGTGGTTGTGAGAGTCGAAAGTAGTGTCTTTGTATTTACGTCTGTAAATAGCAAAAGTTTAAGGAATTTCGTTAACTTATCTATTTACAAGGAATATATTTGTTTCACATGTGTCGACTAGTCCTTGTATTTTTTGGTGTGTGAGTACCCTATAAATAACGTAAGTACTTAGGGGTTAGAGTAAGGAACTTTCTCAGAATTACTCTTGTACTCGAATCTCTTTGTATTGTTCCAGACATAAAGTGAGCTAAACGGATCTTATTTAGATCTGTGTTCTTCACTGCTTTCGTTGATCAATTGATTCAAACTCATTTTTAATCACTCTTCATCTCTAGAGAGAGAAACCCAAGTATGAAGAGTGTGTGGAAATGAGGAGCCCCTGGAACGCTATTTACATGCCAAAACAAGGGGAGGCGCGCCATGCTTTTATATAGTCTCACCGTTCCCTTGGTAAGTGGGGGTGGTTGCTGGAGTGCCATGTGTCAACATGATGTTCATCCACGTCGACATTCTAGAATCGTGCGTCGCGCACTATGCGTTAATTTTCATCATTTTTCAAAAATGCGTATCTTCCTCACATGAGCTCTGTTTTTACGTTCTTTATATCTACGTGTAGCTATCGACGAGATCTACAACTTTTATTTAGATTTTTTCGGCTAATTCTTAATTTATTTTTAAATTTATATTTTTAATAGGCTTTAACTGTTAAAGTCTGTATAAAAATCATAAATTGTCCATACGAATTACGTTGTCGACTATCTTTATATCGACAGAATTGTATCCACGATATCTTCACCTATCGTTTAGATTGTATCGGCTAACAATCGACCGATTTCCATTTCGATTTCAGTATCGCGCACTGTTGTGCTAAAAATTCTAATAATAATAATAACTTCCTCATACAAAGTAAAATTTAGACGTTCTCTATATGCACGATCTCTCTTTTACAACTACTACGACTTTTGTTCAGATTACTTAGGCTAATAAGCAATCTATCTCTGATTCATATTTTACGACGCAATTTGGCCTATAAGACTGAGTGCAAAACTTCAAACAATCATAACTTCTCCATACGAAGTTAGGTTCGAGTGTTCTATGTATCTATGGAAATTGTATTGACGTTTCCTACATGCTTACGATGATTACTTTGGCTAAAAAGTAATATAGTTCGAGTTCGAGTTCGAGTTTATAAACAACGGTTTACAGTGAATCCTATTGAAACGTAAAAATTGGATGATACAAACAATCTCTTTAGTCTTTGAGTACTTGTAATTTCCTTTTGTGATTGCATGCCAAATGCTTGTACCATGAGTTTCAATTCCAAGGACATAATCCTCAAAATTTAATGCCCAAACTACATAGTTTTCTTGAAAAAGGATCGGAATACGAGTAGTAGATTCAATAGTATCATGAAGACCGAAAGAAATTGAATGAGAATCCTCTTTTGACATTTTCATAGAAATTTTGAACAAAATCATAATTAGAATAAGATGTGTGATAAAAAATGAATTTCAAATCGAAGAAAAAATTTGAACAAAGAACTTAAGATCAAAATTGCAAAAGAACTTGCAAAATGAGGAAATCAAAATTTTAATATAAAAATTTGAAAAACACGATGAACTTCAAACAACTCAGGATTCATAAAATAGCTCATAAATCTCCCGCTCTGATACCACTTGTAAGAATTTTAGGAACAAACAAATTTTAATTTGATAATGACATGATTGCATGAAAGATTAAGAACACGGATCGGTAAATAAGATCATGATTTTATTAGAGAGCAAAAGAATAGTTCGGTACCAGAGTAGGAAACTATTCAAGCAAAAGATACTTTCTCTTCTAACTAACTTCCCTATATATAGGTGTGGCAGGAAGTTGGAAATGAATGTCTAAGTCAACAGTTCATAACAGCGAACCTAAACATAAACAAAATATGTGAAATACAAATAGATTATTACGCATACGAAATGAAGACTTTACAACAATACAAACCAAACTGCGAACTCAGTCAGTTACAAGACTTGACACAATCTAATATTCTGAAACCCAACAAAAACCCATTACTAATAACCTGCGAACTTTGTTGTTACAAGTGTTACATCCTTACAGTCCTTGCTATAAAACATGTCATAACAAAACATAGATCTTTTAAAGTTCAATATAAAAATGTTATTGCTTCACCAACTTTCTACTTTATTACGCCCTTAAGACAGTTTTAAGTCTTCAAGTTGTTTTCCTTGCTTCTTCTTTCGGTGAATGAATTTTGAATTTGTAGGAATTTAGGGTGCTACTATACCTACCCCCTCCCCCCACCAAGTCACATAAATTGTCAAATCATCGGGGATACACACACTATTCCGCTAACAAAGGAGTACATGAAGCAATTTGGGGGATACGTATAAAATTACCCGAAATTTATCATCTTCATTTTTTCATATCAAGCATAACATTTTGTACCAAATGTGCAATGTGATTGCTAAAAGACACATAATTTAATAACAATCCAAGAACAAGGTTGTACAACGTCTCAAGGTCGTTGATTGGCATGATGAGATCGATGGGATCAAAGAAACACCATCGTTCACATTCATTACTCTTACATATTAGACTTGGAAACCATCATAGGAGAATCGACTTCATTATTACCAATTTATAACTTCCCAATAACCAGTCCGCTATTTGGGGACATCTTATAACTTCAAAACAAGTAAAAACCATGCAAATGATTCTAAATGAAACCCCCAATTATTCATGATTACCAATTTATAACTTCCCAATAACCAGTCTACTATTTGGGGACATCTTATAACTTCAAAACAAGTAAAAACCATGCAAATGATTCTAAATGAAACCACCATGGGCTGTTTTCCAAAAGTTATTTATAATCCGTGAAAATGATAAAAATACACACCGATTATGGATATGGATACACATAATTTGATAAACGAATGACGATTTTACCTTTTACGATACAATGATCTACCCTAAAAGAATAAACTAAATTAGAATGAAAGAAAAGACCCTAGATTTAATGATCAGAACTCCTCCTGGATGCTTTGAAGTGCAGGTCTCCAATAACTCCGACAATCTCTGTTCAACTGATCAGATTTCACTATTTTCATTTTCTTTGTATCATCCAGTTGTGGTTCTAATGACTTTGATGCCAATGATCTTGATAACTGCCGATGATTATTCACTTTAATAGGATTCTCTTTGTTGTCATCTCTTTTCTTCAGAACTTGTTCAAGAACTTGCTCCATTTCTTTCTTTTTCACCAATATCTTCATTCTTACCACCCCACCATCTTCAACTGTTCGTGAAACGACTCCTCCCCGAACCCCAATTGCCTTAAGAATCTCGAGACTTCTTGTAGCCATTTGATTTTTGGCAAGCTTTTGAATATGTTCTTCTTTTTTAGCTTTCTTATATATGTATGCTTTCAAGCTTTTGAAGTAAATACCAATGATAGTATGATATGAACTATTGAACGCTATATATATGGTTTATATCCGTGTGGTTTATATGTACAAATATTAAAAATTAAATAGCACAGCACAGAAACGGTGGTTCACATGAGAAAGAAGGTCAAACAAACTATCTGTACAAATAATAAATTTTTTTAAATAAACTATTTTATACATTACCCTAAATGCCCGGTTTGTATACAAAGGGTGAGGGTAATTTGGTCTAATTATCACATAATGGCCCTTATTGGCTTATTTCCTGCGAATATGCATCGGCCATCGGGCACAATAGAGCTATACTTTGTCTAGAAGAAGGCCTACATTTAATTAGGCATTAGGTGATTAGGGTTTCGTAACACATGAAGTATAAATACCATGGGTTTTAATCTTTTAAAATACTTTTTGATAAAATGATTCAATAACTTTTACTGTTTTACAGATTGCAAATAAGGAGCGATAAATTAATGATAAAATATTAAAGACTTCGTTACACGTTTCTAATCATTCACACTATATAATTAATTTTAAAATACGGAATGCGATATCATATTCATTATATTCTCACCTTCACCATAGCCCGGCCAATTTACGAATTATTTATAATTATTATAGCCAATTTACGAATTATTTATAATTATTATTTTATGAGAGAAGTTCTTTAATTTAAAACATTTTTGTTTTATTTTTCTTTAACAACAAATACAAATATAAATTAAACTACTCCTAAATTATTTCAGTGAAACTTAAATCCTTGACTTCAAGGAGTGAGACAACACCGGATACCGCTCTCATATAACCCATAAGAAATTTACGTGCTTGTAGTCCCTCCTCACATTTTGATGTTAATAAAAATGTTTATCTGATGTCCCCAAGGGACAATAAAGCATTTTTATTAACATCAAAATGTGAGGAGTGACCACAAGCATGTTAGCTTCTTATGGTCTACATGAAAAGTGCCATAATTATTATCTATTAAATTATCAAAAGGACTTAAAATGGTAAACCACATCTCAATATGCCTCAAAGCTAACATAAAATTAATATTATGAAACATTAATAATATTTTGGATGTATCATGGTTTCAACTTTAGACCTAATGTGTGTAATGCTGTACATCAACCACTAGACTCCTATTGTAAGAACAAAGTTTAATAAGATAATAGAAACAAAACTTCAAAAAAAAAAAAAAAACAAAGTCATTCCACCAATTCATCACAAAGAATAACATGATAGTGTACACCATACTAATTATATATAACATAAATTTCAATGAGCCTTAATAACAATACATTTTTGTCCTTTCACATTTCTGCCACCAAAGTTGTCTGTTTTTACACTTTTGCCAATTCGTTTTCACTCCTTGCCTCTTATCATATCTTTTTCACTGTCTTTTATTGTACTCCTTTTTTTTTAATCTTCGTGTCTCGATCGTTCCATCTAATTTCAAGTCCACCGTATCCCCCTCTTTCTCTGCAATCGATTTGATTTTAAACCAAATCGATTGCAGAGAAACAGAGGATACATTGGACTTGAAGTTTGAGATTGATCGAGACACGAAGATTAAAAAAAAAAGGTGTCGACAATCAAAGGCGGTGGAGTCAAAGGCGGTGAAGAGGAAGTGATAAGAGGCAGAGAGTGAAAATGAAGTGGCAAAAGTTTAAAAACAGACAACTTTGGTGGCAGAAGTGTGAAAGACAAAAATGTACTGTTCTTAAGGCTCCTTGAAATTTATGTTATATATATAACAAGAAGAAAGGGGGACCAAAAAGACATTGATTCCAAGTTCAATCTCAGGCTTCATGGGTAAGGGTAAGAAGTAACGTAGCTTCAAACCTAGGAGCCAAAGTCAAAACCGCTTTCTACCATTGTCGAATTTTTATTTCGGATTGTAGCCACCGTCAAACCCAACTGCTCAAATGGTTCGCTTTCTTCTATTACTATGTTTTTGTATCCATGATTTTTTTCATTGGGTTTTTATTTTTGTCGCAATTTATTTTTGCAGTTGGTGCGTACACCAAGCGCTCGACATATTGCTCTAAAGAATAATTATATTTTTTTTATTTTTTTAGTTGATATCATTTATGAAGGTTAATGTATGATGTTTGGTTATATTAGTTTGTCTTTTGAGTTACTTTGATGTTGATTGATTTATAGATGATGTGGTGATGAAGAGTGTTGTTGGAATTTTGTCCATTCAAAGGACAATGAGATCAAAGAAGACGTGAAAAGGGATGGGGCATGAAATCAGATTACAAATGCTTTGATCTGTTCAATAGAGGTATATAGGGATTTATGTTTCTTAACTTGTTGCTTTCTGGAAATTGGTATGATATAAGTCCTAGGAATCCATACTAAGATGTACTGGATTTGCAGTTATTTTGCATTATATTTATTTGTTTGATGAACATTGACGCAAAGACTTAATTGGTAACTCCTTAAC
This sequence comes from Lactuca serriola, assembly GCF_051521515.1. Lineage (NCBI taxonomy): Eukaryota > Viridiplantae > Streptophyta > Magnoliopsida > Asterales > Asteraceae > Lactuca > Lactuca serriola. Next base: position 68,588,856 of record NC_136414.1, read on the forward strand.
CTCTATAAAAATCCTTTATGCATTCATTTTCTCTTGTATTTCGAAAAAAGTGCCCTTATTTTTAGAATGAGTGAAGACAAGAAAACTATAAGATGCAACAAAAGTACAATCTTGCAACAAAAACAAAAACATATCTTTACTTGAGTTATGTTAACCCGCTACAACTTTTTTGTTCATATTTTTCGAGTTTAATAAACAGATAATATACACAATATGATTACAAAGACTGTTTATTTAAATAATAATCAAACTTTCTTGAAAAGGAGGATATGAGTCGTCCGGATAAGTGATCAAAGGTTTACCAGAGGAGGGAAAAGAAGTCTCAAAGGGGCCAATTAGCTATTTTTCTCAAATAGGCGTATTTTATTTTAAGTCTTTTTTAGCTAGATAATGTTTTTGGTTTTGTTTTGGGTGGGCTTTAATATTTTTGACTAGGGATAGAAAAAGTAGGAGGGGCAGGCCCTAGAAAGGGTGAGAGGAGGGCATCCATTTCCTTATGCATGGCGGACATCCATGTAGGATGTTTGCAGTAGTTTTAAATCCTTTAGGAGCAGTATCGACAAATAATGCGGAAGAGATGACTGTGTGGGCCAAGTGGGCACTATGTTTGGGCTTCAATATACCCGATTTGGCCTGCGTTTGCATATGATGACCGCCAGTAGTGGGCTGAACACCAAGCGTAACACGGGAGGAACCTCAGGAAGTTGAGTAGTGGCATTCGAGGTAGAGGTAGAGGCAGGACTTGTTTCTCCGGCTTGGTCGGTGTTGATGGGAGGAGCTGGTGGTGTTGTTGTAATGACAAGTGGAGAACCGGCTGAAGCAGCCACATGAGCATCTTCTTCGCAGAGCCCACATGCAGGAGAAGGGGTTGGAGAGGCCGGGGAGGTTGTCATGGGTGGTGTTGGAGCAGCGTAACCATAATCTTCATCAGAGAAAGGAGATAACACGAGTTGCGTCTTCGGGGTTTAAGAGGATGCACCAGTGAATTGGGACAATTATTCTGTTAGGGTGCAAAGTCACGCTTGGATGAGGCTTTACCTACTTGTATCGTGTGATGAGTTGCCTTTCCTATAAATAGGAAGTGAGTGGCACTCATTTATGTAATGATCATTTTTGGAGTGTTGGACTAGACAGATAATTTGTACAAGACCCACTTTGTATGCTTTTTCTAGATCTAATGAGAGCTTAACAAGATTTATTTACTCTATGTGTTCATAGTTTGAATGATGATTCACTAGATCTTTTCTAATTCCGCACAAGCCATCATAATCAACACCACTACAATTGGTATCAGAGCGGGTGTTCTTGATTTGATCAAAAATTGATCCATGGTGGCGATCTAGATTTGGTGATTCTTCATGTTCTTATTGATCTTCGTGTTTAGAGAGTGTTGTGTGTTCTAAAAGTCGAATTTTTCCTTGATTTGATCCATAATTCGACTTTCTCTCTCTAGAATACTTGTTTGTACCACTTTCTCTCTAGAAAACCCAAGTTCGTATCGTTTGATTCAAAAGAAAAGAAGCAATTATGGAGAAATGGTTGATTCAGGGTGGTAATTTTCTATACGAATACACTTCTTTTGAATCTATTCTTTATCACTTGACTGTTGGATTGCAAAGTAAAGATGCACTTATTTCAAATGGAGAAAAGAATGAGAAAGGAGAAATCATTGGTCATCTAATTTATCAAAACAAAGATTTGTTGGATCGATTGATTACAACGTATCAAGAAAGACAAAGAAATAAGAGAGAATGTGAAGTCGTAAAAGGAATTTTTTTTGCTAATTGTAAACCGGGAAGAAATAGACTTGAATATTATGCAAAATGTCGTGAAGCTCAAGAACATGTTCTTGATGATGATCATCGTGTTCTTGATGTTCTTGATGTTCAAGAAAAGGGAGTTCAAGTTGATTCTTATGATGAAAAAGGTTTTTGCTCGATTGGAGTTCAAACCGATGATATTTTGTGTTCTTGTGATTCGTTTGACGGAATGATTCTTTATTGGAAGCCGGTAATCCAAGAAATTCACAAGTATCAAATTCCAAAAGATTTGATTCAAACTCACAAAGTTGAAGTTGTGGAAAGTGAGTTTGTTCATGAAATCAAATCTTCAAAATGCAAAAAGATGAGAAAGAAAAAGAAGAAGAAGATCAAACGGAAAAACAAGCGGGTTTATTCAAATGTTGTTGTGAAGCCGAAATCCGTGAAACAAATTCGGGTTCCAAAGCAACAATCTCCAAGTGTTAATTGAATTTGAAGTCAAAACCCAAAAGTGTTGGTGGTTCTTTTGAAGATGTTCTTGGTTTGATGAAGAACACGAAGAACGAGTTGTACATCACCCATAGTGGGTGGTACAATATTCAAATTGGAGATTTTCTCGTTCCAACAAATGAACCAAGATCTTCTAGATTTGATTCGTTCATTGCAAACGAAACTCGATTCGTCAAAAAGGTATATCAAATTCTCAAATGGATTCCAAAATGTCCATGATTTTAATTCGTACTTTATGTTTTTCATTTTTGATCGATTTTCCTCATTGGATCAAATCCGTTTCAACCCCATTGATTGATCCAATTATTTTTGTTTAGATCAAGCCCAAAAACAAAATCAAATTACTGTTCATCGATCCATATTAAACCCAAAACATTAATTTTTTCTTTTAAGCCCAAATTTCATGTTTTTACTGTTCCTTTGATCACATTCAGCCCAACCTAAAATCCTTTACTGTTCCTCTGAGTTCAAAGCCCATATATCTTTCTAACTAATTTATATCGATTTTAATATCAGGCCAAATGTTAATCACAGAAGGTTAATTCATGAATAGTCAAATTCACATAACATCGATTCTGAAAATCGATTTTGTCCTCTGTTGCAGTTTACAAACAATTGAAGTTTCAATTTTAGGTTCTTATGATTCTTCTTGATGAATGTTCAAGACTAGATGAAGAACATGAAAGAATTTGTTGAATTCTTTCGTTTAATCTGAAAAATCGATTGGAGTATAAATCTTGGATTGATATTTGAATGTTGAGTTGAATTGTATGATTGTTGAGGAATTATGTTTTGAAGTTATTTTGAAGTCGGTTGTTGTGAAGTTTGAATCGATTTCACATCTCGAATCGACAAGTCAAACAGAAGTCAAATTTGAGATGCAATTGAAATTTTTTTTGGAACGAAAGCAAATGGTGTATAGTTGAAAATCGATGTTCACTAAGGCTCAAGTGATTTTCGATTGGAGTTTCATTTGAAAGGTTTGACTCAATTTTGAGATTGATTTCGTTGAGAAGGTTGATCAAGAAACTGGAATATCTGATAACGAATGTTTGAAAGTCAAAATTGAATCGAAAGTCTAATGATGATGCGTGAATGATATTTCGATGATGGTTTGATTCATGATCGACATCAGATATCGGAAGTCAAGAATTCAATTTGCTGTTGATGCTGAAAAGCAAAGTGTTGATTATGTTGATTTCAAAGTGCCGATTTTGGAGTAATTGATTTCGAAAAGTGCGTTTCGGATGTTCGCAACTGCCACTTATGATTTTGGAGTCGTAGTGTTGTGGTTATTAGCTGGAACGACTTGAGAATCGATATTCGATAGTTTGATGTCGAGTTTGGTTTATTTGTATAAGACCCACTTTGTATGATTTTTCTAATTAGAGCTTAACAATATTTATTTACTCCATGTGTTCATAGTTTGAATGATGATTCATTAGATCTTTTCTAATTCCGCATAATCAACACCACTACATGTTTATCAAATTTAGCATGCCGAGTAATGAATATGCAGGAAGTGGTAGGATCAAGGCATTGATATCCTTTATAGTGGGAGCAATAGCAAAGGAAAATGCATGGAAGGCTCCTTGGAGAGAGTTTGTGTGTTTCATAGTTGCGTAGATATGGATAGACACGACACCCAAAGGGATGATAATGTTTGTATGATGGGCATCAGCCAATGAGAAGCTCAAATGGCGTCTTGTTTTGTAGAACCGGCATAGGAAGACGGTTAATGATGTAGATGGGAGAGCTGAATACATGTACCCAATAAGATGGCGGGATGTGAACGGTAAACATCATGGCTAAACTGGTTTTAACAATATAACGGTGTTTGCGTTCGGCCCATCCATTCTGTTACGGAGTATAAGGGCATGAGCCCGATGAAATGTGCCATTTTCAGTTAAAAGTCGCTAAACATTGTGAATGAGAAACTAAGTGCCACCATCACTTTGAAAGACTTTGATCTTGCGCGAGAACTGAGTTTGAACAAATTTGAGAAACACATCCAATATAGTGGGGAAGTCTGATTTTGTCTTAAGAGGATAAAACCAAGTAAACCTGGAATATTCATCCACAAAAATAACATAATAATGGTAAGCATCCATCGAATATTCTGGTGACGCGCCCCATATATCACAATGAACTAAATCAAGAATATTTGAAGCATGTATTTCATTTCTCACAAAAGGCAAACGATTTGCTGTAGCAAGTTGACAAGTGTTGCACAAAATAGGTTTAGGTAATATAGAGGTAACCGAAAACTAGCCGTTTTTATTTATATGTAAAATGGTATTAAAAGACACGTGTCCTAAGCGGGAGTAAGTGTGAGATAGAAAGAGAAGGCAAGAGGGTGGGGGAGAAGAGAAGATAGCAATCAGAAGGGGAAGGATCGTATTAGGCGAATGATACCATGAGAGAATAACTCTAGATGCCAAAAAGAGGCAGAGAGGAAACTTTAAATACATGAAATATTTACAAATACAACCCACAATGAATTAAGTAAATACAGGGGTAAATATGGAAATTATAGACTCTTTGTATGACTAACAAAGAGTATTAACTACTATGTTCTTTTTTTTCTTAGACTGTCTTGGTACAAGTAGAGTGAGTAGAAGGATAAAATAATTGGGAAGGGCATGCCCTAAGTAGGATAATGTTTAAGGGTTACTTTTCAATGCAAGCATAAGGCTACTTTGTTCACGTTGGTTGTGTGTTCTTAGCAAATTTGTATCAGAGCGAGTAGAAGGACCGGTACTTTCTTGGTACAGGTGGAGCGAGAACCGTTTACCTTTTCGTAATTGGGAGGATCTTAAGTTCAGGTTGGTAGACCAATTCCAACTGATGCAATAAGGTATCTTGAAGGAGCAATTCTTGGAAATAAAATAGGAGGGGCCCGTAGGCGAATATGTGGGATTGTTTGAACAGATGGTTGCACAAATGGAGGGCATTCAGGAATCAATGCTATAAGGTACGTTCATTAAAGGGTTGAAACTAGAATAACGCAATTCAGTTCGACGACAGCAGCCAAATGGGTTGGGACAAGCCATGAAAATGGTATTGTTGTTTGATGAGAATCAAATGGGATCATTCACGAGGGATAGATAAAGGATGGGTGAATGCTAGCGGAAACCAAAATTTGCTTATCACCAAAACGCAAGAAAACATGGGGGTTCATACGTTGTTTAAACAAATGACAGAAGCAGAGTTCGTCGTTAAAAAAGCTATGGGGCTCTGTTTTCGTTGCGATGGGAAGTTCACATCGGGTCATCGTTGCCCGGAGAAAGCAGTCCATGTGCTACTGGTAAAAGAAAATTGTGAAGAATAAGTGTTAGAAACGGAAGACCACACCCATTTGGATATGTTGGTAGTCTCGGCTAGCTCGACCGTGGGATTCACCACACCGCACACCATGAAATTACGAGGGTGCATCGGGCAACACGAAGTGGTGGTGCTCATTGTCAGCGGGACCACCCATAAGTTCTTGTATTTAAGGTTAGTAAAACCTCTCGGTCTAACCATAAAAGGTGCATGGGAAAAGGGCATGATGTTGGGAAATGGCAGGATTGACAAAAGTGTTGGAATTTGCAAGAATGTAATGTTATCGTTACCAGGGCACCTACCGGTACAAGATTTTTATCCGCTAGAATTGGGCAGTTCGGATGTCATATTGGGTGTCAAATGGCTTCAGGTCTTAGGCGAGACGCAGGTCAACTGGCGGAGTTGACCATGACATTCATGGATGGAGATCGTAGGGTAACCTTACAAGAATAACCTGGATTAAACCGGTCAGATACCTCCATGCAGGCGTTGGTATGAGGTCTAGGTGAAGTTAGTCATGGGTTTCTGATAGCAATCTAACAGCTAGAGGTTTAGGAGCGGCCTGAATCGCAGGCACATCCAACACCTAAGGGATTTTGGAAGAATTTATTGACGTGTTCAAGTTGCCAACAGGTTGACCACCACCTCGGGGGCACGAACACATTATCACTTTGAATATAGGCATTGAACTAGTCAATGGTCGTCCATATCTTTACGCACAATTACAAAAATGAAATTTAAAGGTTAGTGGAAGAGATGCTTTCTGTCGGGGTCATTCAGCTCAGTACAAGCCCATTCTCTAGCCCAGTTCTCTTAGTTAAGAAAAAAGCTTGGAGTTAGCGCTTGCGTTAAACAAATCTATGGTACTCGATAAATTTCCTATTCCCATTATCAATGAGTTACTGGATGAGCTACATGGAGCAGCGATCTTTAGCAAATTGGATCTCAAATCGGGGTATCACGAAACCTGTATGAAATAGGATCACATACCGAAGACGAATTTTCGGACACACGAAGGGAATTATGAGTTTCTTGGCATGCCATTCGGCTTAACGAACGCACCCTTGACATTCCAATCCAACATGAATAAGGTTTTCTACCATTATTTATGTAAATTTGTGCTAGTCCTTTTTTTTGATGATATTCTTATGTACAACAGCACCTTGGAAGAGCATAAAGAACATATCAGGTTGGTATTTGAAACCCTTAGAACCGAGAGATTATTCTGCAATCAAAAGAAATGCATTTTTGGTCAAGATCGGGTTGATTATTTGGGGCATGTCGTGACAAGTAGGGGAGTGACAGCAGATCCAAGAAATATCTCGGCAACGTTGGGGTGGCCGGAACCTAATACGTTAAGAGAACTGAGATGTTTTTTGGGACTAATGGGGTATTACTGGAAATTTGTGCAGAATTATGATAAGATAGCAAGACCATCGGCCAGTTTGCTCAAAAAAGACAAATTTCTATGGAGCGACGATGTGACAGAATCCTTCTGAAAACTCCAACTAGCAATGACGAACGTACCGATGCTACTTTTATCAGATTTCGCGATGGATTTCACAACCGTGATGGATTTCACATACCAGTGGCTTATTTTATCCAAGTTTTAGGAAACTGAGCCCATCTTAAATTGGTGTATGAGGTAGAACTTATGGCTATCGTGTTGGCAGTACAAAATTAGCAACCCTATCTTCTAGGTCAACGATTCACGGTGATTACTGACTAAAAAAGTCTAAATTATCTTTTACAACAACGAGTGGTGGCGAGTGAGCATCAGCGATGGATTTCAAAATTATCAAAGTTCGGTTTTGAAATTCTATACCGAACGGGCAAGGAAAATAGGGCAGTCGATCTTTAGGAGAGGAAAGCACATGTCCTTAGTAGAACTTAAAGTGTCACAAATGAGACACGGGGTAGAGTTGTTGTCAGACTTGTATAACGACCCAGAATTGGAGGCGATTCGAAAAAAATTAGAAAGAATTAGTGACAACATGTCGAGTTTTTCCATTTCATAGGAACATGTGCACTATAAGGGGCGTTTGGTAATCTCGCACGCATCTAAATGCGTGTTATGTTTATGTCACGAAGGCCATGTAGGGGACATAGGGGGATATGAGGGCATGCAAAAGCCTTATCAAACTCGCGAAAGAATCTTATTGGATACACATGTGATTAGATGTGGCTAAATTTGTGTTAGAACGTGTCGTATGCCAACATAACAAGTATTCGAATCTGGCCCCATCGGGTCTGTTGCAACCGTTATCTTTGCCGGATCAAATTTGGTAGGAATTATCGATGGATTTTATCGAAGGTTTACCAAAAACGAAGAGGTATAGCGTCATTTTTGTAGTTGTGAATCACTTGAGTAAATCCACCCACTTTATCCCTCTCAAGCATCCATTTACGACTTCATCCGTGGCAAACATTTTTATTCGAGACATTGTGTGCTTACATGAAATTCCGCGTTCCATTGTGTTAGACAGAGACAAGATTTTTATGAGCTTTTTTTGGAAGGAAATTTTTTAATTTCATTTTACCACATTGAAGTCACTTAGCACCTAAAGACAAATGGCCAGATGGAGGTGGTTAATAGAAGTCTTGAGACCTATTTGAGATGTTTTTCTTCCTCGCAACCCAAAGGTCGGGTGAAATGGTTACCATGGGCTGAATACTAGTATAATACCTCTTATCACTCGTCGATCCGAATGACCCCGTTTAAGGTGTTGTACGGGTGTGATCCTCCAAAATTGGTTAATTATGATCGTGGATTGGCTGTCACGTTTGAGGTGGACAAGTATTTGAGATGTCGGGGTGAGATTCTTAGGGAGCTGAAGGTTCATTTGCTTCGAGCCCAACAACTCATGAAGGCTCATGCAAATGGGAAGCGGCGTGAGGTGGAGTTTAATGTGGGGGAACTTGTGTACTTGAAGATCTGGTCCTACTAAAAGATCATTATGGGGTAAAAACAGAATGAAAAGTTATCCCCATGTTATTATGGACCCTTTGGTATGCTGGCACGCATCGGTAAGGTAACGCATAACCTCAATTTACTAGCTACAACTTCGATTCATCCAGTTTTTCATCTATCGCAACTTAAGAAGATGGTGGGTGATCATTTGGTGCTTACCGACTTGCCAATGGAGCTGGCTAAGGAGGTTCAGGAAGTGATGATTTTGGAACAAGAGATACGAAGTCAAGAGAACATGGGTGTTACAGAATGGTTGATCAAGTGGAAAGGGTTACCAGAAGAAGAAGCCACCTGGGAGGAGCATGAGTTCATTTATCACCAGTTTACGGAGCATCACCTTGAGGACAAGGTGAATTTTCAGGGTGTGACTATTGATATGATTCATCCGGATAAGTGCTTAAAGGTTTACCATAGGATGGGAAAGAAATCTCAAAGGGACATTTAGCCATTTTTCTCAAATAGTCATATTTTATTTTATGTCTTTTTTAGCTGGACAACATTTTTGTTTTTGTTTTCGATGGTGTAACGTTTCAAAATCACAACAAACTTAAACTCTTTAAAACACCCCATTTACTAAAATTGAGTGTTTACATAATCATTGTTTCAAAACATTATTCAAAAAATAGAGTCTCACATGATCCAATCAATCGTAAAACCAAGGATGTGTATGGTCAGGCCTTCGCCTTGCCACATTCCTTTGCAGTACCTAAAACCAAACAAAAATTGTAAGCCAATGCTTAGCAAGTTCCCCCAAAGTACCACCACATATGCATAACAAACAAACATGCAAACATGAGCAGCCATCCTGAGTAGAACGCCTCGCAAAACAACGTCGTTCCCTAATGTGATCCTTACGCCCAACATACCATGTTGTACGCTCAGCGGACACGAGTTCCACCCAAATTTAGTACAATGCCACTATGGGTACGACACCTCTGACCATATAGGAGCTCAATCCTTCCCATGACTCTGTGACTAACCTCCCCCCAACAAACTAGGGTACGACATCTCCTACCACACAGGACCTCAAAAGGCAGGGCACCAATGCTGGAATGATAGTTATTGTTATAGTAGAATTTTGCAAGAGGCGGGTATGAATCCTAACTCCCACCAAAATGTATAACATAGACCCGCAACATATCCTCAAGTGTCTGGATGGTCCGCTCACTTTGACTGTCGGTCTGCGGAGGATAAGCAGTGTTAAAATGTAGCTTTGTTCCCAGTTCCTCATTGAACTTCTACCATAATTGGGAAGTGAACCGAACATCTCGTTCTGATACAATGGAGATCGGAACCCCATGACGAGCAACAATTGCCCGTACATACACATCGGCCAACTTTTCGGCCGAAGAGCTTTCCCAGATGGCCAAAAAGTGGGCACTCTTGGTGAATCGATCCACGATCACCCATATAGCATCAAAACCCTTGGCAGTCTTCGGAACCTCGAAAGGCTGCAGCTTGCCATGTGGCATCTGATGCTCGATCTTGACCATCCTACAGGTCAAGCACCTCTCAACATACCAAACTATCTCCCTCTTCATACACTGCCAATAGTAACTTAATCTCAAATCCTGATACATCTTGGTAGCTCCCAAGTGTATAGAAAACTGAGACTTATGAGCCTCCTCCTATAATATCAGTGTGATCCCACCAGAAATTAGAACCCAAACCCGACCACACCGGGTCAACAATCCTTGGCTATCGGTGACAAACCTGTCGATCTTGCCCCTAATCCTCTCATGTTTCCAGTTCTCGTTCCTAACTCCCTCTTCTTGTGCCTCCCTGATTAAATCCAAGAGTGGAGAATCAATGGATATCCTCATACACATCTCTCCAGCTGAAGATCCAGCCGACTTGTGTAACACTAGTTAAAATAGGTCAAATATCAATCACATGTGATTATGTCAATCATGTAATGTGATTTTGTTAAACTAGTAATATGATAAACTTACTATGTAGTTCATGATAAATTCTAATACAAGTATGAACTTTTATGATACAACTCAAATTATACGTCCATACGATTCCAAAAATATAGAGAACGTCTAAATCTAACTGTGCGTGAAGAAGTTATGATAAATTCTAAACGCTATAAATCCTTCTAACAAGAGGAATTTAAAATAGATTTTGAATTAGCTATTGGAGTCTAAACAAAATTTGTAGTTATCGGAAATACCTACGTGTGGATATAAAGAACGTCAAAAACAAAGTTCGTATGCAAAAGTTATGACCTTCCGAATATATAGCTGTCTGAGAGCATGACACATGTCAGAAATTCGGATCAGGCTGAACTCACAGCGTTAGCATGTATGGCTTACAACGTGAGGAGTCAACAAACACTAATTGATGCTAGAAAACACGCGTTAAGGCTACGGATAACTCATGGAAGTTCACGATGTGAACCTATCATGTTCTCGACGTGAATGGGCCCAGAACAGCCTATAAATAGCGATCAAGACCCTTTCATTCCTTACTCCTTCTACACTCATTCTCTCTCGTTTTCAAAGGCTGTTTCCCTTCCCGAGCTTGACTACGACGAGCTTCTGACCTTTTAGATTATATAGATCACACTACTAGGGTGAGTTTCGCGGCCCCACTTTTAAATGTTTTCGGGGGAAAACACATGCTAAATATTGTATTTAAGTTAATATTATGTCTATATGATAGTATATTTATATCAACATAGATACTTATCTTAAACGGGATATAGTTGTTTTGAATCTGATATTTTGAAAACATACAACTTTCGTAAACTTGTTAGCATGATATTATACTAATGTAGATCCTGAGTTATACTTGGGAGTTCTATATATATGTTAAGCGAGATATAGTTCTTGAGTTATACTCGGAAGTTCTATACACTAATTACTAAGTATGTTGTTATTGTTGGTTTTATGTCAAGATAAAACCTATTATGTTACTAATATAACCCTGAACGTATATTCAAGTGTTCTATATATACTTGTTAAGTATGTTGCTATTGTTGGTTTTATGTCAAGATAAAACATGGTTTTAACTCAAGTTATAGATGTTGTACTGCCTAAGTATTATAAATATTGGGAGTAATGCTTAAATCACAGTCTAATAACTTAGGGTTTTAGATACGAATATGCTTTAACTACTAGAACTAACGGAACTCGCCAAGTCTACACGAGCTACCTTATTCATCACCTAAGATTAGAAATCTTAGGGAATGTTCTCTGACGTGTAACCGCTAATCCTGTGTGAGCGAGGAAGTCATGTATGAATAATATACGGGTTGAAAACGCCACCCGTGGTTGTTAGCTACAACCAATATTTGGCGGGCGAAGAACTTGCCTAATTTACTACCTTCCGACGTCGAAGAAGTGTGCAAAAACTACTACAAGGTGTGATCCTTGTAACAATAACCAGAGGTTTGAAACTAAGTCATATAGACGCGGTTACAGACTCATGGTAGCATAATATCAGAAGCATTATACTTTGTCGATATATAAGTATGAATGGTAAGTATAAGTTTCCCAATCACTTATACTCTAAGTACAAGAAACTGGTAGGTATACTACTTGTATATTAAGTAGACAATTATACCTATACTACATACTCGTATAAAACTGAAATAAGATTTATACGTAGTATCCTACGTTTGTATGGGATTACAAACAGTTACACGCATAGGCTATGGAACTTATAGGTATACTACTTATTAAAGTAAATCATTATACCTAGGAAAAAGTACCATTTTTTGAAATGATATTTTCAAACTATGTTTATACTTTTGAAACTTGGAAAAAGTACCATTTTTATATCTGAGTCAAAACTTGTGGACTCACCGACTTTATGTTGACGTATTTTCAAAATGCATGTGTTTTAAGGAACTCGATAAGCTGGAATAATATAACTTTCTATTATCAATAGATGTACGTAGTTTACAATAATTCTTTTGTACTATTCAATATATAATTAATAACTATAATACAAGGAATGAAGTTACACCACTCGGTGTTTCTGCCGGCAGCCGGGGTGTGACAACTTGTGGCTCAAGGCATCCATTACCACATTCGCTTTACCCGAATGGTAAAGGATCTCGCAAACATAATCCTTGACCACGTCCAACCACCTACGCTACCTCATATTCAGGTTTGGTTGGTCCATGACACATCGCAAACTATTGTGATCCGTGTAAACGGTATATCAGACCTCATATTGATAATGTCTCCAAATATTAAGGGCATACACCACTACCCCTAACTCCAGGTCATGTGTAGGATATTGTGCCTCATGCAGCTTTAGCTGCCACGAAGCATAAGCAATCACTCGCCCCCTATGCATAAGGACCACCCCAAGACAGTGATAGATGCATCATAAAATAACATGGAATCCTTGATACCCTCTAGAAGGGTTAACACCAGGGCCTCACATAACCTCTGTCGCACCGTCTCAAAATCAACCTGCTGCTCAGGGCCCCATCGTAAATCCACTCCATTCCTCGTTAGATGAGTGTGGGGTACTGTGATCTTGGAGATGTCCTAAATAACCTCTAATAATATCCCACCAAACCCAAGAAACTCCTGATCTCTGAGGGAGATTTCGGAACATCCCACTGCATCACAGCCTGGATCTAGGCCGGGTCAACCAAAATCTCATCCTGGTTAATGAGATGTCCCAGGAACTGGACCTCTCATAACCAAAAATCACACTTCGAGAACATGGCATACAACCGTTCCTGCCTCAATACTCCCAAAAGCTCTCGAAGGTGCTCCTCGTGTTGCTCTTTGGTCTTGGAAAACACCAAGATATCATCAGTGAACACAATAACTGATCGATCAAGCATTGGCCTACATACTCGATTCATTAAATCCATAAACACTGCAGGCATATTGGTGAGCCCAAATGGCATCACCACGAACTCGTAATGCCCACAATGAGTCTGAAATGTAGTCTTCTCCACGTCCTCCTCTCTCATCCTGACCTGGTGATACCCTGACCTCAAGTTGATCTTGGAGAACCAAGATGCACCCTGTAACCAATCAAAGAGGTCCTCAATATGTGAAAGAGGATAACGGTTCTTCACCGTCAACTTGTTCAACTCTTGGTAATCAATGCACATCCGATGTGAACCTTCCTTCTTCTTGACAAATAGAATCGGTGCTCCCCACGGCGAACTGCTCAGTCTGATGAACTTCTTGCCCAACAGCTCATGAAGTTGAGAGGATATCGTGGGTGGTGCCAAGCGGTACGACGCCTTGGCAATTAGAGCCACACCTGGAACTAGATCAATCCTGAACTCAACCTGCCTCTCGGGAGGCACACAAGGAAACTCCTCCGTAAACGTATCAAAAAACTCCCTGACAACTAGCACCTCTGAAATCCAAGTCTGCTCCATTACCTGAGTATCAACCACATAAGCAAGATAACACTTACACTCATGCTGAATATACTGCCGAGACGTGGCTGCTGAACAAAACCCTAATCCGACCCTGGTACCCTCTCCGTAGATGACCAGTTCTCCCCACTTGGGGTTTGAACTATCACTCGCTGACCTTCGCAATCGATTTTAGCACCAAACCTGCTAAGCCAATCCATCCCCACTATTACGCATACATCCCCCATGGGGATAAGGATCAAATCAATCTGATAAGGCACCCCGAAGATCTCCAATACACAACCCTGATACACTCCGGATGCATAAAACCCGTGTTCGTTGGCGATAGAAACCCACAACGGACACTCCAATTCGCTAAGGGGCATACCAAAATCCCTACTAAAAGATCAGGACACAAAGGACCGACTCGCGCTCGAGTCAAATAACACAAGAGTAGGCAAAAAGTTCATTAAGAATGTACCTATTAGAAACATAAACATAAGCATACCATAAATAATCAATAGAACAATAAATAGAAACATACCACTCATAACGTCTGGCACTGCCCTAGCCTCCTCGGTAGTGAGCTGAAAAGCATGGCCACAAGCCCTCGGGGGCTCTGCCCTACCCTGGAGCCCATCGGCGATACTCAAAGTCGCTAGTGCTGGAGCTTGCATTGGTCCTGCTGTGAGCAAAGGGTAGTTGGCCTTAATATGGCAACCTACTCATAATGATAACAGATGCTGGTGGTCGGTGTGGGGACATCTTGGTGACAGTCCTTGGCATAATACCCATCCTTGCCACATTTGGCACCCAGAAGTACATCTAAAAGAACCCTCATGAATCTTGTCACACTTGTCACAAGTACGGACCCTCTGACTGCCAGATCCTGTGTCAGCAGCCTTTAACCGCTTTGTCGCAGGCTGCAACTACACAGGGGCTTGCCTAAGCTCCCGTGTTTGGAGCTCCATCTTAATCTCTCTCTGCCTTGAGGCATCCTGCAACTTAATGAGTGAACCATAGCACTGAGTAGACACAAACTGGCGGATGTCGATCTTGAGTAGGCTCAAGTACCGGGTTATATGAGCTTTCTCAGAAGCAGCAAACTCATAGCAGAACAACACTCTCTTAGTAAACATCGTAGTGATCTCTATCACCGACTCAATGCCCTGCTTCAGGTCTAGATACTCATGGGTTAATCTCTCTCCCTCTCTCTCTCTCTCTCTCCACCCAAGGGATGTATCTCGAACGGAACATTTTAGAGAACTGCCCTGAAGATAAAGCATCTCTCTACTTTGGAGTGTATGAACTGGTAACCAGCCTCCACCAATCCTTCACTCGAGACCAAAGAAGGTTCAAAGCACACTTGACCTTCTGGTCAGCTGGGCAGAAACACGTAAAGAAACATCCATCAACATCAGATAGACACCTCATGGCTATGATCGGGTTCTGGACTCCTTCAAACATCGGGGGCTTTGTATTATCGAAGTCCCAGTACTAGAAAGCTCTGCCCCTCCAATCCTTGCAGCAGCAACAGTCGCGTTGGCTGTAGTAACAGCATCCTCTAAAAGTGTAGTGTATCAGCCATCAAAGAACTTCATCATAGCGGTCTAGATAGACCCAAACAACCCCGGTATCTGCCCCCAGACAATAGAAACAGCCTCATCATGAAGCATCTCCATGACCTAATCCTCAGTCGACCCTGGCTTATCCTGGCCACTCGCTCCTGATCCGGATATCTTCGTGAACGCCATATTGAAAATAAACCAGAGAGATATCAAATAAAATGCATGTGACACCATAGGAACCAACCCACATGAAGACCCTAGGGTTTGTGACTTCCCTATTACGCGTACGGGTCATGTTCTTCCAGTAGTACGGGCCCATACTACCTTCTTCACCTACCCGTATTTGTCTCATAAGATCATCACAAAAACCCTAACAACACTCACTAAAGTGCGCATACACCCTATTCCCACTTCCTAGAGAAAGGCTAGACATCTCACGACTGGTCGGATGACCCCACATAACTCATCCATGAAACTTCCACCAACCTTGCAGCAATCATGTATGCTAATCATATATAACACTAGATCATATAGACAGTCGAATACTTGATTCTACCCTAAGCCTACAACCAAACAAGGAATAGTAAATAAGGCCAAATCAAAGATTCTCTGGCTATAAAATCTTAGTTATGTACAATTTTGATGCATACACTAAGCAACTACAGTAATGATGTTAATTTCATATAAGGAAGAACCCTAGGCTATCAGGCATCATATAATCAGACAATTCTATCATGCAATTTCTGAAGATCTCTAGCCTTTCACCAGCATGTTGTTCTATCATAACATAATATCAAATAACAGTATGGTAACATGGGTATAATTACTGGCTCCGGCTGGTTGTACACATCACGTTCTTTTTCGATTATTTTTTAATACAATTTTGGAAATCATTTTTAAAACTTTTGCAGTTCCTAAGTTTGAGACTGGATTCATACAGATGTTCCTCCAATTCGCTCAAACCAAGGCTCTGATACCATCTTGTAACGTCTCAAAAATCACAATAAATTAAGCTTTTTTAAAACAACTGATTTACTAAAAATATGTGCTTACATAATCATTTTTTCAAAACATTATTCAAAAAAACAGAGTCTCCCAAGATCCAATCAATTGTAAAACCAAGGATGTGTACACTCACGCCTTCGCCTTGCCACGGTCCTCTAAAGTACCTAAAACAAAACTAAAATTGTAACCCAATGCTTAGTAAGTTCCCCAAAGTACCAACACATACACATAACAAACAAGCATGCAAACATGAGCAACCAGCCTGACTGGACCTCCTCGTAGGGCCTACAGCCTATCCGGACCTCTCCATGAGTAGTCGGCTTGACTGGACTGCCTCGCAGGACCTACAACCTATCTGAAGCGCTCTACGGGCCGCTGGCCTGACTGGACCGCCTAGCAGGGCCTACAAACTATTCGGTCGCCCCCGGGTGTCTTGGCCTACCGACAAAACAGGACCGCCTCAAACCAAACCAACATATCGAGATATGTAACAAACAACATGAACACAAATACAACAACATACAGTAACCAGGATATCAATCAAATGAGCCGCCCTTGGTGCCTTTGACCCGCAAGTATAGTGAGGAACACTCATCTCATGGCCTGAATTTAGTCTGAATAATTCCTAGCTCTGACAACCGGCTCAATCAAAATCGTAAATATCCAAAAATTTCATATTATTTTCCCCAAACTACCCTTGGTCAAACTTGGTAAACGGTCAAAAAGTCAACGCTCCGAAGTTAACACAGACCGAGTACGCCCTGCATAATCGGCTGGTACACCCCGTGTACTCTTGATCCTGATTGGGTTTCTAACAGCGTTCGTCCAGGTACGCCCGCCATACGCGAGAGCTTAAAATTCCAACTTTTAAGGACTTAATCTTGTAATTCATTTCGTCTAAGTCTCACATCTAGTCTTAAAACATATCCCAAACCATAAAGTTTTCAACTTTATGGTTTTCCATGCCTAGAACAAGCCCAACATCAAAACCCTAACTCTTTTTTAACCACTAAAGCTCTTAATGACTTGCATGGAAGAATCTAAGGAGCCATGATCATATTTTTCTAACTCAAAACATGGAAAAACATCCAAAAGGACAACCTAAATGTTCTATAGCATGCAATGCACAAGAAATGCCAAATTCTCCAAAGGGGGCGTACAAAAAAGTTTGTTAAATAGGTATTTTAAATCAATGCCACTATGGGCCATATGCCAAAGGTGAGTATGAGCTTCCAAAAATGTTTGAGCTTCCAAAAAAGTTTGTTAAACGTACCATGTTGTACGCTCAGCGGACGTGAGTTCCGCCCAAATTTACATCAATGCCACTATGGGCCATTTTATATTATTTCATATACTCAGGGTCTAAAATGCAATATTTAAGCATACATAGGGTTACAATTTGAAATACCTTAGCACAGGTGGACTTTAATATTTTCAGCTTGGGATAGAACAAGTAGGAGGGACAGGTCCTAGGAAGGGTATTGAATATTCTGTTCTTTTTTTTCTTATACTTTCGTATCTTGGAGATTCCCCTAAATTTCGAACTTCAGGGTTATTTTTGAATGCGAACATTAGGCTACTTTGTTCACGTTGATTGTATGTTCGTATCAAAAGACTATTTGAAAGGTTGTAGACACTTCAATATTATTACATGACTTTTAAAATGCTTTCAAATAATTCTGTTTTACCCAATTTTCTAAAACTGACCCTTCAGTAGAATATAACTCAATTTGCACCAGTGTAAATTACTTAATTTTCCCCCTTTTAATATATATTTTTTTCTCTTTACACATACCCAACAATATGATATTTTTAATTTTATGGGGTTGAAGAGAAGAAGCTAATTTTCTTTATATATGTATTGCTTAGGTTGAGGCTTTACTTCAGGTTTTACCAAACAACTTAATTGCTAACATATTAAACCAACTTCCTATTAACAAGGAAATCTTGGTATGTACACCTACATTCATTTACAATTTTAGATCACATCAAGTTGCCATATACATGTAATATACTTGAAAATGTAAACTCTTTACTAATTTTGTATATTTCATTTATGATCTCTAACTAATATATAACAGGCTGCTGAGGCATATGCCAAAGGTGAGTATGAGCTTCCAAAAAAGTTTGTTAAACAGGTATTTTAAATTTATTGTTATTATTCTTTAAATGTGACATTTATTTAGCATAACTGTAAACGAGATTTATGGCAAAATGGTAGATGAAATTGAATAATTTAGTTTAGATGTATTATTGTCTATGGGTGCAGAAATGATGAGGAGGCGATTTCTATTGATCTAAATATATATGATCAAAAAGAATCTATTCTTTTGTTGAAAACACGATTTAAATCTGTGTGTGCCATACCATGTAAGGGGGGGGGGGGGGGGGGGGGGCTTTTTTTCTTGTTCTTTTCTAAATTTCACATATGCCTACCATAAAATTTGAAACCTAGATCTCAGAAAAAGAAGGCAACATAATGACACACATACCACTTGGCTTGAAGCCTTTTGCTTAAAAAAATAAACAATTAATTTGAGAACATTTATTGGAAGAATAATCGATGTATATTTAAACTGGAAAGTGCGTGATGGCGATGGCTAGCGGTCACCGACGCCGTCATGCACATGGAGAGGCTATTGCCGCGGAGGAATATCATGGTTGAACGCGTATCTGCCGAGTTATTAATGAATACGTGGCTTTTTCACCAACCTGAACCAGCGGTGGATACCAACTTTATTTGTTTTCTTCCTCTTAAAATATGATTTTATTTGTTTATATAGAGTAATTGCTTTTATATTAATAAAAAGTTACTATATTAAACAAAACAAATAACAATAAACATATATAAACAAATAAAATAAAATAAAATTGACGGTAACACTTGAGAAAGATGTTGATACATGGTTGCACACTAACCAATCTACACTTAAAAACCATGTTGTTTCCTGGTTGAAAATTAGGGACTTCCTTAATATTTTCCGATACTAAAATGTCGGTTCTAAAAAATTTCTATATAATTTGTAGAAAATTTTAAATTTTAGATAGATCCTAATATCCACATTAGATATATGTAGATACGTTACATATACTATATATGGCTATTTCTAGAAAATAAGCTTATGAATTAGCTTTTATTTTATAATTTTTTTTAGAACCACAAAATTTTATTAAAAAAGAAAATTAACAAGGAGCTAAAACCAACTAAAGTGCATCACATGTGTAACTAGGATTTTGCATCCAAGAACCCCACTACATTTTACAGTTCTTCCTACGATTATATATCCAGAAGAAAGATCTAGAAACAATATCATATGAAATGGCTGCAGGTTTCGGTTTAACTGTTCACAAAATGACGCCATTGCGAATTTTCTACAAAAACCCAAAGAGTAGTAATAATTCTTGCATTGAAGTACTTATTATAAAGCCCCACCAAAGGTGAGGAATCGGCCGAGCTTAGTTCCCGAGTTTAACAAAAAAAAAGAAAAAAAAAAAAAAAACAAAATTTTCTATTGCGTTTCCGAGTTTGAGAGAAGTGGAAAGAAAATTAATCATTTTATTATTTCTTTCCAAATCCTTCCAAATCGGATTCAAAGTTGGGAGGGAAATGATATCCATTTCCTTCCACTTCATTTCATTAATGAAACTTGGGAACACAATTTATTTTATTTTCTTTTCATTTACACACATTTCTTTTACTTTCTCTCGTTAGGTTGAACTCGGGAACGGGTTATAAGCTAATTTATTAACTAATATAAATTATTTTTAAAGTTATAAGCTAATTTATTAACTAATATAAATTACTTTTATAGTTTTAGCAGACAATAAATTTAAATGAATTACTTATAATCTAGTTTATTTTTGTTAAACAGATTATATGGTAACTCCAATTATATTTAGTACCAAGAAGTAGAGGTACACATTTCAAAGCGGTTTTTAAGAACCGGTTATGAGATAAACAAATCGGTTAAAATTGAACCGTCGGTTTGAAATCAATTTTTATAAAAATTGAGAATTGGTTTTCTAAAAAAACAAACCGAATCGTTTTTAACAGATAAACCAATTTATAACGAATTCCACTTTCAAGAAACCAAACCAATTATAGCTGAGTCAGTTTCGGTAATCGTTTTAAGAAATTTGTCTTTTAAAACCTATATCGGTTTAAACGAGTATTTAAAAAATTAATCTGTTATTAATACCCCCCTATCCCTCCAATAATTATTTTGTTTGTAGTTGATTTTTTATTACTCTTTTAATTGTAGCTTTTTCAAAATTTCATACTTTTTAACGCATGTAAATTGTTATATAAAATATAATGTACTGTATAATTTTAGCCTTTTCCAGTTTTTTTTTTTTCATTCAAGATTGTGTTCTGTAATGACTAACATTATTTTTGAAAAATATGTTTTATTTCTAAAAATACTATAATGTACAAACTGCAATAAAAAATTACATTGTAAATTGAAGAAAATTGAATCCATTTAATCAAACAATAAACCACAATACTCATATATAAAAAAGTAAATAAGAATGATTAAGTAATATGTTAACCAATAATAATAATAATAATAATAATATGTCGAACCATTATCCTCAACCACCGTCAGCGATTTACTGTGACCACTAACCACTGTTATCGTCATCGAGAAGAAGGAACAATAAAGAGAAATGCTAGCTAAGAATAAAGGAACAAAAAAGAGAATCTGACTAAGACTAACCATTGCCATCGTCACCGGATAATAGAAGAAACGTCATATATGACGGGGAGAAGAGAGGCGGAACAAGAAAAAGAAATACCACCAGAAAAAGGGAGGAACAACCGTCGGAGTGTTGGATAGGAGAAATATCACTGAAAATCGTCTGAAACGTCATCTAAGAAAAGATAGTTGTCGTGAGAAAGAGATAATCGCCTGAGAAAGGGATAGTTGCATCTCTCTCATCGTTAGAAATCGCCTAAAGCGTCGTTGGAAATCACCTAAACCATTGTCATCACCGTCGGAGACTGTCATCACCGTCGGAGACAGAACGAGAGAAAGAGAACAAGCGTAAAACCTACTCGGAAATCACGTCTATCTCTTTATCTCTATACAGTGGCGAATCTAATATTAAAATTTACAGGTGTCCTAACTCAAATAGAGTACAAAAAATGAATCAAAATTTATTTTTTATCGGGTCGAACTTTCAATAATAAAATCTAAACCAATATACTATTAAATTTAATACCAAAGATCCACCGCGGTTCTAAATACTAGTTAATATCTTACAATTATTCACGACGAGGTTTCATATTTCTAAAATAATCTATAATTGCATTGTTATTAATACTATCTAACACATCTTTCTCACCATATGACACTAGACAATCATTCATAAATTGATCACTCATCTTATTGCGCAAATCGTTCTTTATCAACTTCATTGTTGAAAATGTTGGTTCTATGGTGGATGTTGCAACCGGCAAAATCAATGTTAATTTTAGTAGAAGATATTTCATTGGATATATTGTATGCTTGTTTGTTTCAATCATCATCTTTGCCAAGTTTCCAATTCCTTTCAATTTATTAAACCTTGGATCTCCATGTACATCTATAATGTAATTTTGCAGGTTTGCTTTAAGTGCTCCAAGCTCATGTTCCGAGAACTCGCTAGGATAAAATTTAGCCATTTTGAGCAATTCTTCCACATTAAATGCTTTGAAATACTTTCTTGAACACAAAGAAGCCATAGAAACAAGTAATGACGTGTTTACTTCTTTAAACCGATTGTTGAGCTCCTGAGATTGCATATCTATGACCGCAACAAATACATCAACCTTGTAATTGTGCAAGCAATTAATTTGTGAGGTAAATAGAAAAAACATGTTAATAGTTAATTCGAAAGTTGTGAAAAATAAATAATCTTTTCAATTTCTGACATTTGACTCTTTGCGGTGACTTACTCCATCATAATATGGATCTTCCATATTCAAAATTTCAACATAATGTTTTTTGCAGAACAAAGTAACATCGTTTAAAAATGGCCCCGTTCCTTCATTCCTCATTTCTTCCGGTCTCTCCTTACAAGACCTCACTTGATGCGTTGCGTTTACAATATCTTGGTCTTTCTTTTATAATGTGGTGTTCAAATCATTTCTGACCCCTAAGATATCAACCATCAAGTTTAGGCAAAAAAAAAAAATCAAAAGTTTGTAACGACTTCAGTAGATGACGTGCTTCTACTTTATGATCTTGACAATTACTATCTTTCATGATGTATTTGAGTTATTCACAAATCGAAGAATATATTCTCTTTATATTAGAAAGTGAACCAAAGTAAGAACCCCAACGGGTATCACCGGGTCGTTTGATACCAATTTCTTGATTCAAACGTGTACCACTTGAAATTAACATTAGAAACTTTAGCAATAAAAAACAATGCAAATTAAAACAAAACAAAAAGAAGAAAAAAATAGAAGAAACCTGTAGCAAGTTCTTCCACCAATTTTGTTGTTTGAGTCTCTCTTAACTTGTCTAGGCGTTTATAAGAAGATTCAATCACATTTAACAAATGAGAAATCAAATCAAAAAAGTCATTAATGTCAGCATGATTTTTCACAACAAACACAAGCGCTAATTGTAACTGTTGAGCAAAACAATGAATATAATGTGTGGATTGCACTTCTTTCATAATCAAGGTCTTCAATCCATTAAATGCACCTCTAATGTTACTAGCTCCATCATAGGCCTGTCCTCGAATCCTATGTGGACTCAATCCACATTCCGACATAAATGAATAAATAGTTGCCTTAAGTGATAAAGTTGAAGTATCATTTACATGTTTTATGCCAACAAATCTTTCTGTAATAACTCCTTAACTATTAACGAACCTCAAAACTAATGCCATTTGCTCCTTACAAGACACATCATGTGACTCGTCTACTAAAATTGCAAAAAAATCATCTCCGATGTCTTTCATAATAACTTTAATAGTTTCCTTCGTTGTAGCATGTACTATGTCTTTTTGAATAGAACTACGAATTCTGTGAAACATTCTTTAAAGCAACACTTCCCACTTTATCATTTCAATCAGCATAAATTGAAGAAATTCAAGAAAGTTACCTCTGTTACTCGAATCTTCACTTTCATCGTGACCCCAAAAAGGTAATCCTTGTCGCAATAAAATCTAACACAATCAATGGAAGCATTTAATATAATATGATGCTTGTTTTTCATCAATTCGGTTTGCTTATCAAAAGCAGTGGCTATGGATTGTCTTTGATTCATAAAATTTTGACATTTTTGGACTGCCATATTGTGTGGACTTCCATTATTATGAAGTTCTAGAGATGTTCTCTTATTCCAAGTCTTAAATCAACTTTTACAAAATAATCTGAACCACCTTGATTTTTTTATCTCAGATTTGAACAAATAACAACATAAACAAAATGTAGCTTCCAGTTTTACACTATATTCCAACCAATATTTATAATCATCAAACCAAGAGGGATTTGACCATACTCTTTTATATTGAAGACTTTCTCTTCCAACTCCATTAATGAATTTCTCTCTTTTTTCATTTACACGATTAAAATACTTTATCATATTTTTTTCTTCACTCAAATACCACCGGTTTATCTAGAGAAAGAAACTAACCTGTTTTTCAGCTTTCAACTTTGAAGATAAAGGATACAATTTACAATATTTGTTGTGTGGACGTGTGACAATCTGAGGGTAGATATAAGGAAAAAATGAGGCCAAAATAAGTAATAAAGTCGGAGAAGAGAGCGACAGGTGGTGGAATGTAGCAGCAACGATGGAAGCCGAAGTGGAGTCGTGACCGTGATGGTCGCTGGTATTGAGAATTCGAGAAACCCTAAGATATATCAAAAATTAGAGGTGTAATTCTTGGAAATCAGTATTTTGGTAAAAGAAAATTATTAGTTTTAGGTATTTCCTTATTTTTGTCCTACTTTTTCTCACTTTCTATATTGTAATTTTTACAATACCTTTGTATTTTAGAATTATGTATGGATTCTTCTTCTTTTTATTCATATATTTTAGGGTGTCCTGATAAAAATTTCAAGGGTGTCCTATTACAAAAAGTTATATACTCTCTAAAAAAGTTCAAAGTAAGGGGTGTCCATGGACACCCTTTGTGTTAAGGTAGTGTCGCCCCTGTCTGTCTGTCTGTCTATCTATCTATCTATCTATCTATCTATCTATCTATCTATCTATGCCTCCCACCCTCCCTTCCTCTCTCCCTCTCTCTCTCTCTCTCTCTCTCTCTCATCTGGTGATTGCATCTTTGTGTTAGGGTTAAGAGAAAGTAAGCATTTTTTACCCTAAAACTTTACGTTAACAACCTATCTATTTTGAAGATAAATGTCACTATAGCCTAACCATGTTACATGCAATAGTTTAAAAGGACCCTATTGTATTTATTTATTTATGTATTGTTTTGCATTTTTGGGAAACGAATTATTAATTTACCTATTTTTAAAGTCGTCATTATGTTCAAAGTGAAAGGGTGAGCCAGTTCACCCCATCCTATTCACCAGGTTTTAAGCCCACCTCATTTAAAAATATGTCACCTAAGATTCCACATAACCTTATCGTTAAATAAGATTGCCCTACAAAACCTTTTATAAAGAACAATCTGGCTGTCTTCTTCCCTTTTTTGTCTTACTATTCCTCTAAAGACTCGATAGCGTGGTCGTTTATATGAACATCGTTGTTCACTTTGGTGGGTTTTTTACGAGGTACCCCATAATTATTTATACGGATGGATCTGTATAAAGGTTTGAGGATGTTGATTTTGATGGAATGGACATGAACGAGTTTGTGGTATTCCTTGAAAGATTTGCAAATGAGAGGTGTGTGAATGTTTATTTTTGAAAGCCCGGAATAGAGTTTCCTAATGGATTGAGGATATTAGCTAGTGAAATAGACTACCATGAGTTCATCAAAGTTAGGTATGTTGCTGGTTATGTCCTGGATGTATACATGGATCATTTTGGTGTGAATGTACATCAATGAATTATCAATGAGAAAGTTGATGTAAAAGGTGTGGAAGACAGCCATTCTAGTGTATCTCAATTTAATGAAGAAGGGCATGTTGAGGGAGCTATACAAAATTACCCCGATGAATTGCAAGGAAATATACACGATGAGCTTGAACATGTAGATTGCATTCCAATGACTAAGACTATGAATGATGTGTTTTTGAGCAAGCTATGCCCCAAGGTGTAGTCAACCCCACACAGCCCACCTCATGAGGATCCATATCTTAAGATGGATGACAATGACAAAAATCTTGAGGAGGCAAATACTTATAATGAAAATGTACATTGGAAAAAACAAAGACCTGTGTTAGTTACGATTTGATAGTCCAAAACAGTTAAAACATATGTTATAAAATTATGTTGTTGCTAATGGCTATCAATTGTGATACAAAAAAAAAAGACTGTAGAAGACTTTTAGTTAAAAAAAATTATGGGAAATGTAAGTTTAGACCATAGGCTTCATGGATGAGTGAAGAACATTCTGTCCATATTAAATCCCTAATAAATGAGCATAATTTTGCAAGAAATTCCAAACTAGGTTGAATTGTTAGCTATGCTTGGATTGGCAGCCATTTCACAACTGAGTTCTTACACAAACAGAAAATGAGTGTTAGACTGCTCAAAGAAAAGGTCAAACAGACTTTTGGTATTGATGTGAGTATGGGTCAGTGTAGGAGAGGAAAAAAGAATGTTATTTAGTTAATTGAAGGCACATTGGTTGACCATTATGTAAATCTTTGGTCATATGGTGAGGAGATAAGAAGATCAAACCTTGGATCAACTGTGAAAATAGATGTCAACTGTATGCTTGATGGGAAGACATATTTGAGTAAGTTTTATATATGTTTTAAGGGGCTAAATCAAGGTTGGAGAGGCATTTTTAGAAGAGTAATAAATATAGATGGTTGTTTCCTGAAGGGGTTATGTACTGGAGAGTTGATATGTGCAGTTGGAAGTGATGCTAATAATCATATATTACCAACTGCATGGTAAGTTGTTTTTGTGGAAAACAAACAGAATTGGAAATGGTTTTTGGAGAATTTAAAAAGATCACTTATGATTGGAAAATGGTTTTGGATTTACATTGATGTCAGATCAACATAAGGTATATGCCTTACTTGTATTCTCTTTTTAACTGAATGTACTGCTTTACCAATTCAACTCTTTATGCGTAGGGAGCGTTGGAGGTTGTGAAAAAGATTTTGCATACTGTTGAACACAGACAGTATGCTAGGCATTTTCTTGCAAATTCAGGAAAAGATTTTCTGAAGTACACTATGAGAAGATGTTTTAGAAGGCATGCAAGGAATCTACTGAGCCTTTATATAATGCAACAATAAAGGAAGTCCAACTTCTTAATCATTCACCCTTTGAATATCTAATGGAGAAGAACCCACAATCATGGTGTAAAGCTTTCTTTCAATAGGGTAGGATGTGTGATGCACTAGAAAATGGATTTTCAGAGAGCTTTAACAATGTCATAAGATATGTAGGAAAAAAACCAATCATCACAATGCTATAAGATATTAGATTGTATGTTAAGGAAAGGTAGTTTAATTTGAGCATTAAAGGCAGTTCATGGCCTGAATTTAAACCTTGTCCAACAATGACAACATTACTAAATTAATTGAAAAAAGCTCAAAGGTAAGTTTATTTTATTCATTTTAATAACATGAAAACTACTAAACATAGACTAACTTTTATACAATGTTATTTGATATTGGCATGTTTTACCAACCGGTTTAAACCAGTTTGAGACAATAAACTTGGCAGAGTCTTTTATGGTGGATTTATACAAGAAGACATGTTCTTGTAGAGTATGGAAATTAAATGGTTATGGGTATGTGTACTCAGTTGCAACTATCTCCTACATAAAGTAAGATGTTGGAAGTTATGTGGATCCTATGTTCTTTGGAGCTGTTTACAGGAACACTTACAAGTATCTAATGAATGGGATGAATGTTAGCAATATGTGGCCATGTATGTAATTCATACCACCACTGCCACCTTTGGGGAGAAAAATGTCAGGCATGCCAAAAGTTAATAGAAGGAAGGACCCAAGTAAAAAGACTAATAGACACACTATGTCAAAGGTTGGGAAGAAAGTTATATGCAGTGTGTGTAAACAAGTGTGTCACAACAAGGTTACATGTCCTTAAGTTGAGAAACCCAAAAAAGTTGAGAAGCCCAAAAAACTCAAGGTGAAGAGAAAGAGGTCAACAGTAACAATCCGAAGTTGTTCATCGCCGAAAACCCATTCTACCCGTATAACTCGCCGTATATCGAAACGTTCCGATGTCGTTTTGGGTTAAGTTAATTAAACTTATATGTTTAATTCATGCTAATGAGTGTCCAAACCCCTTAGGAACTCATGAAATTAGCCCAAAATAGTTATTTCAAAAATTATAGAAACGTCCCCGCCGGGTTAC
Source organism: Lactuca serriola (assembly GCF_051521515.1). Lineage (NCBI taxonomy): Eukaryota > Viridiplantae > Streptophyta > Magnoliopsida > Asterales > Asteraceae > Lactuca > Lactuca serriola. The sequence continues at coordinate 68,616,807 of NC_136414.1, forward strand.
GAAAACTTAATCGGGTGCGACCAAAAGCCCCGTTTAACGTCGGTATCGGGTAGAATTCCACCATGTCCCGAACTTAGGACCTATATAAACGTGTTAAACCTTTCATTTGAAGCTTTTTCTCTCTCTCACTACTCTCTCTCTAACCTCTCTCCTAAATCCAAGTTTAAGGGTCCAAATCATCAATTTAAGGCTTCAAATCTTTGAGGTACCTTCCTAAACTGATTGTATAGCATATTTGGCTTTCAAATTTGAGTTTAAACCATGAATTAAGGTCTTGTATATGAGTTTACGGCCCTGGAAGGAGCTTGGGCCGTAAACACATAGTAAGGGGGTTTTTATGCCTTTAAACCCCTCCTAAACAATTTTAGGACTTAGATATGGCTAAATGACTTCATGGACTGGACTTAGAACATTTTAGACATGGATTTTGAGGGATTTGAAGGAGTTTATAGCCAAGGCACATGCTTGGGCCGTAAACTCATATATATGGGGTTTTTATGCCCTTAAACCCTTCCAAAACTCCATTGAAGCTTAGATATGAATTTTAGAATATTGGATTTGGCCTTGGAACACCTTGAACATCAATTTAGAGGAGTAAACTTGAGTTTACTACCCAAGAACAGGCTTGGGCCGTAAACTCATTGTTCATGGAGAGTAAACTCCTCTAAATGTGTTAAAATGCCACTTTAACACACCTAAAGCCTTGGGATAAATTCTAGAAGTGTTTACAAACAAGTTTTAGACCTTTAAACATAATAAATCATACACTAGGAGAGTTCATGGCCATGAGTGGGTCTCATGGGCCGTAAACTCCAAAAATGTTGCCAAAAGTCCCTTAAAACTTCATGAAAGGCCTTGGAACAATTTTAGAAATCACATGTGATTGATTTGGAAGCATTAAAACACTTATTCAAGGGTGCATAGGAGTTTACGGCCGTAAGCTCCATGCTAAGGAGCATTAAAACACTTATTCAAGGGTGCATAGGAGTATCCGAAATCGTCACGTTTCTCGTCCAGTGAGTTCATACCCCTACACTTTTTCCGTGTTTTTCAATGTTTTCAGGGGGGGGAATACAAGCAAACTATAACTGTTTTCAAAACATAACATTAATGTGTTTCAAATAATATCTGGCAAATTTATAAACACTTTTACTCCTTATGTATTATGCTGAGCATAAGGGATGATTTATCAACTACAACTAAATAGATTTTAGTTAAGAAAATAACCAAACTAATCAAATTATTATGGGAATAATTTGGGGGTTGTTTAGTTCTCGTTTTGTCATGTACTGATATGTGTATAAAGTTATTAGATAAACTATGTCTGATTCAGTTTATCTCCGCATCATTTGAATGTATTGCCAGATAGTATCATTGTATGTATTTGTATTCACTGTATTATGTTTCATAATCTTTTGTATGTTTGATATCGTATGAGAACCCTGTGAATAGTTTAGTACTAGTTTGTGAGTTAGTCACTACCCTTTATGGATGATCAGTAAATCCTCCCCGGAAGTGTAACCAGAGTCTCGTGGAGGGAGAGCGAGGAATTTGTGAATAGATCCATTCGGGACTGACAATCCCACACCTTAACTGCTAGCTACAGTTAGGCGGGCACGCCTGGGGTGACAAATTCTCGATATCGCCCGACGTCTGACAAGCATCAAGGAGGTCTCATTGTTGTATCAGCATGGTTACCCGACTCACAATACGTATTAATATAAGTTTATTCACGGCTTTGGTTTTGGATATATATCTAGTACGGGATAGTAATCCCATGGTCTTTAGTCTATAGGTTTCATATCTATTGCAGGATGTTATTCCTATGGTTAGAATCTATATCTAGTTCGGGATAGTGATCCCATGGTTTTATCAAACTGTCTTGTATCTAGTCCGGGATGGTAGTCCCATGGGTTTCAGTCTATATTTTCAAGTATATCAAACTATCTTGTATCTACTCCGGGATGATAGTCCCATGGTATTAAATCTATATGTAGTACGTGATGTTAGTCCCAAGGTTTTCAAACTACTTTCCATCTACAGTTCACGTATATTAAAGTATTTTATATCTAATTCGGGATAGTAATTCCCAAGATTCTCAATATATAGTTTTGTGTATTAAACTATACTCTGTGATATTAATCGGTCTTGTATTTAGGAAAATATGGGATTTTCATGGGGTAACGTATGACGCGTAATTGAACTGTAATGAAGGATAACTAAACTGTTTTACATAAGAAAATATGGGAATTTCTTGGATAACAAACCTTTTCGGAAAACTAAAGGAAACTGGTACATTTTTCAAAAAACAAACATCTTATGAACTCACCAGCTTTATGCTGATTTTCAAACTGCTTGTATTCTCAGGTTCGCATTAGACAGGTATCCGACGATATCTTTTGGTGAAGACGGAGTACTCAGAAGACTCGTCTCTACTTTTGTTCATATGATATATGTATAACTTGTACAATTTACTTTTGAAACAAATGTAAACTTTCAAATATATGTAATGTAATGGTTGTTTACTGTGATTACTATGTACATTGGATTTAATACTCAACGTGGAGTCAACCCCGGAAATGTTTCCGCCTTTGGTTTTCGGGGTGTGACAGATTGGTATCAGAGCCCTTGTTTATAGTGAACGGAGTATACCAAACCTTACATGGTATAAAACTATAAACATTAAGGGGCCTAAGTGTTTTGAATTAAAAGTATCTTCGAACTATAAGTATTTTCAAAAGTATACAAGTATACCGAACCGTCGAGATCTGTAACTACAAGTAGAACAAAACATAAGTAAATGGGTGTTGTACGCTGCGGTTAAACCTGGGCAGTTATGTAGTCGTGTCCAGGATCAATATAGCCTGGCCAACTATATTCATTCGAGACACGGCCAACATGTGCTTGGGAGTGACTGTGGTACGCAGCATACCTAAAACTTACCCAATACCCCAAACAACGAGTCGTCGTTACAGTGAATCATGAAAGACTGTGGGAGTATTTCTCGAGTCAATCCTTTGTAGAAAATCCTCGTATACGCATTGTTCCTTGATCATTCCTCTAGAGATAAAATGTTCTGTCATGATAACTCTTTCCTGCTTTATCGCTTAATATGATGCTATATCTGTCTTGATGAGATGTCCTCTGTTCCATATCTCATGATCCAATCCAGAGGACTTATGATCCTCTCTTTCCTGATCTTATTAGACCATGATGCCTCCAAGAAAGAGACCCAACTCGAAGAACACCAACAACCCTCCGCCACCACCTCCTCCTGAATTTGACCCTGTGATGTTCCAGGCAGCTGTCAATGCCGTTGTGGCAGCTGCTATGTCTCAAAGGAACTCGGATGGTTCTGGTGGAACTCAAAATCAAAACTAAGAGAACAGTCAGGGACACCAAAAATGGGGTTCCTATAAAGACTTCATGAACGCGAAGCCCACATCCTTTGATGGCACTGGAGGTGTCATTTCCCTCACCCGATGGTTCGAGAAAATCGAATCAATCTTTGAGATATGTGCCTGTTCGGAGTCTGACAAAGTAAAGTTCGCTGCCTGCACCTTCCTAGACAAAGCCCTGACTTGGTGGAACGGCCGAGTCAAATCCCTAACTCTACCTGTAGCAAATGCTATGGGTTGGGAAGCTATGAAGGAGCTTCTACTCGCAGAGTATTGCCCTCGGGGCAAAATTCAGAAGCTAGAACACGAACTCTGGAACCTAAAGATGAAGGGTTCCGACATAGCCTCTTATACTTCAAGATTCGATGATCTGGCGTTACTCTGTCCGGGAATGGTTACCCCGGAGAGTAAAAAGATTGAGAGGTTCATCTGGGGATTGACCCAACCAACCAAAGGGAATGTCTTGGCTGCGAAGCCAGACACCTATGATAGTGCTAAATGTCTTGCGCAAATCTTGATCGATCACGAAGACAACTCTGATGAGGAGGCTACCACTCCCAAACCGGTCACCAGTGGAGGTGGAAGCAAAAAGAAATTCTGGAGTAAGAGGAAGGCCCAGAGCACGCAAGGGTCTTCTAAGAAACAATAAACAGTAGCAGTCCATGCTGCTACTACCCCTGTTGTTGTTTCAGTTGTCGGGTCCACGACCCAAACACCTATCAGTGGATATACTGGTACCCTTCCTTGGTGTGATAAGTGCGGCTACCATCACAGCATTCCTGGTCCATGTCGCGAAAGGATCTGTGACAACTGTGGCAAGAAGGGCCATCTTGCTCGAACCTGCAGAAAACCAGTCAAATCAACGTACCAATCATCCGGAGCGGGAATCAGTCAAGCCTAGGGATGAGCATATGACCCGTTGGACCGGACCGGACCGGAAAAAAACCGGGACCGGACCCGGACCGGACCGGATATACATATTAATGGGCCGGTTTTCGGGTTTTGTTTTTACCGCTAATCGGGTTTCGGGTTTGGACCAGACCGTACCCGGAATACGGGATTTAACCCGGACCGGACCGAAAAAAATTTTCTCCTTAAAATATATAGATAAGAATATTGAATTATTAGTTAATGTTATATATAACATTATGTATAAAACTTGATGTTTTTATTGTAACATTATTTATAGATCTTGATCAACGTTTGTTCCTATCACTTTACAAGAAAAAATATATCTAGCATGCTATTTTTTGTTCAAACATGCAAATTTTTTTTTTATAAAAAATGCAATTTTTTTTATAAAAACATGCAGTTTTTTATAAATAATGTTGTTTTTTGTTGTTTTTTACACAAAAAAGCTGTTAAAATGCAGTTTTTTTTATTAACAATGTTGTTTCTTTTTTGTTAAAACATGCATTTTTTTATAAAAAGTGTAGTTTTTGTGCTAAATAGTGTAATTTTTATTTGTTCCAAATGTTAATAATGTTTGTATTTTTTTGTAGACACCTCATTTGCACGTAATCTAAGTAAAGTCCCACATTGTACCAATTTCAAAGCCTAGTTCGGTCCAAAACCCGAAACCCGGTTTAGTACCCGAGACCGGACCAGACCGAACCCGAACCCGTACATCCAAAAACGGTCCGGTTTTCGGGTAAGAAAATTCACGATTTTCGGTCTTCGGGTTTTCGGTCTTCGGGCCGGTCTGGTCTGGGTTTGGCCCGTTGCTCATCCCTAGTCAAGCCTGCTATAGTTGTGGCGAAGTAGGGCACTTCAAAAGAAATTGCCCCAAAGCAGCTACAACCGCTGATCCCACTGTCACCGCAGGTATACTCCTCTTTGAAAACTCTTATACCTGGAACTCTTTTCGATTCTAGTACCAGAAGGGAAACTTGTTATCTATCCATTCGAATAATTTCTAAACTTAATCCTTTGTTTGTAATCGAAATTAAGTACAATCGAGACGGCTAACCAGTGAGATAGAGAACACTAATTTCGTACCTATAGATTGTATCCTCAGTTCGGAGGATTATTCTGTTCCATTCGATTTAAATGGGGGAAACTTTTCACGAAATACTTTGATGCTATGTTTGACATGAAATAACCGAGTCTCATTCATGTTGTTATCCTTGGTTTCGAAAGGGTCGCTCGGCTAGATCTTTTCCCTGACCCGTCTCTTGTGATCTTCGGCATCAAACCTTCGTATCATTTCATGCCTTAAAGCTCAAAAGTTTTCCCGATTTGAATTGCCATGAACCCCTCGTTCCTGTAACCATTGAGAAACGGGAAGTCTGCAGCTCTTTTCCCTAAATGTCTTTCCCGAAGAATTCCCGAGAATTCCTTTCGAACGTTTAACTTAGTTCCGCATCGGCCTAATCTCTGGATCTACCTCGTGACCGAACCTCAGTGAGAATTACGTGTTCAAAATGGTGACCAAGAACTGATATGATCACTACGGATTAGTAGTGGTATCGTTTCAGCCGAATCTCTTTCCCTCGATCATGTAGCCAAGCAACGTAGTCGTAACCGTGTACTTTTCCAACGTCTAAGGCAATAGGGAATTAGTCGGCACCGAAAATACCCATAGAAACCTGTCGATTCTTGGGTCCCATCGACTAATATCGCAGTCTTACCCATAAATTTCTTCTAAAGCCATCAAACCCTTAGCTACCCGGCTCCTTGAATATGTGCCTTCCTGTTGGAGCGTGTGTCCTGTTGATGGCTTTATCCCCGAAAAGCATGATATGCTTTGAGAAGTGTGAAATACTTCCCTCGTGATACATTAGACTCTTCGTGATCCTCATAGAATCGATTTCGTAACCTTCCAACTTCAGCTACCCTCAGAACTTAGCAACATCCATCCGGTACTACACATCTCGAATCCTTAAAAGTACCTATCCGACAAAACCCTAGTGATTTCCTTTGAGGAAACCGAAGTCGTCCAGGATTGAAACTTCCATGAGAGAACCGATTGAGATCGTAGATTGTGAGAGAGTCAATGTACGAAACAACGACACGTCCCGATAGTGAGAATTCACTAGAACGCCCAGCAGAGACCTGATCCCACATGAGAACGTGAAGATCCAAGGCAACAAATCCATTCGTGTCTCATTCCAATTCATGATCTATATCTTAATCTTTGAATTTCGGGACAAAATTCCCTCTAACGGGGGGATAATGTAACAACCCGAAGTTGTTCATCGCCGAAAACCCATTCTACCCGTATAACTCGCCGTATATCGAAACGTTCCGATGTCGTTTTTGGGTTAAGTTAATTAAACTTATATGTTTAATTGATGCTAATGGGTGTCCAAACCCCTTAGGAACTCATGAAATTAGCCCAAAATAGTTATTTCAAAAATTATAGAAACGTCCCCGTCGGGTTACGAAAACTTAATCGGGTGCGACCAAAAGCCTCGTTTAACGTCGGTATCGGGTAGAATTCCACCATGTCCCGAACTTAGGACCTATATAAACGTGTTAAACCTTTCATTTGAAGCTTTTTCTCTCTCTCACTACTCTCTCTCTAACCTCTCTCCTAAATCCAAGTTTAAGGGTCCAAATCATCAATTTAAGGCTTCAAATCTTTAAGGTACCTTCCTAAACTCATTGTATAGCATATTTGGCTTTCAAATTTGAGTTTAAACCATGAATTAAGGTCTTGTATATGAGTTTACGGCCCTGGAAGGAGCTTGGGCCGTAAACACATAGTAAGGGGGTTTTTATGCCTTTAAACCCCTCCTAAACAATTTTGGGACTTAGATATGGCTAAATGACTTCATGGAATGGACTTAGAACATTTTAGACATGGATTTTGAGGGATTTGAAGGAGTTTACAGCCAAGGCACATGCTTGGGCCGTAAACTCATATATATGGGGTTTTTATGCCCTTAAACCCTTCCAAAACTCCATTGAAGCTTAGATATGAATTTTAGAATATTGGATTTGGCCTTGGAACACCTTGAACATCAATTTAGAGGAGTAAACTTGAGTTTACTGCCCAAGAACATGCTTGGGCCGTAAACTCATTGTTCATGGAGAGTAAACTCCTCTAAATGTGTTAAAATGCCACTTTAACACACCTAAAGCCTTGGGATAAATTCTAGAAGTGTTTACAAACAAGTTTTAGACCTTTCAAGATAATAAATCATACACTAGGAGATTTCACGGCCATGAGGGGGTCTCATGGGCCGTAAACTCCAAAAATGTTGCCAAAAGTCCCTTAAAACTTCATGAAAGGCCTTGGAACAATTTTAGAAATCACATGTGATTGATTTGGAAGCATTAAAACACTTATTCAAGGGTGCATAGGAGTTTACGGCCGTACGCTCCATGCTAAGGCTGTAAACTCACTTAAGTAGTCTTATTTGATGGATTTATTCAATTCCAAGCCTTAAATCAAACCCTAGAATTTTCCCTTTAAGTGTTTCAAGCCAAGTTGCACCATAAACCACCCCACCATGAGTTTACGGCCGTAAACTCATGGGAAGGGGGTCATTAGGGCCGAAATCTCCTCTATGAGTTTACTCTTGAAGAGTAAACTCCATATCCAAGCCTTATGTGACTTTAAACGCCACCCGGGTCCCTCCAAACACTTGTAATGGGGTGTTTCCGCGACTAAAAGTGTTTGTCCCTAACAATTAAATAATTTAAGTTGTAATTAGATACAAATGTGTATCTTTGCATTATTCATAGGAACCTCGTGTGTTTGCAAACCCAGAACTGACGTTTAGCATCCGAAATCGTCACGTTTCTCGTCTAGTGAGTTCATACCCCTACACTTTTTCCGTGTTTTTCAATGTTTTCAGGGGGGAATACAAGCAAACTATAACTGTTTTCAAAACATAACATTAATGTGTTTCAAATAATATCTGGCAAATTTATAAACACTTTTACTCCTTATGTATTATGCTGAGCATAAGGGATGATTTATCAACTACAACTAAATGGATTTTAGTTAAGAAAATAACCAAACTAATCAAATTATTATGGGAATAATTTGGGGGTTGTTTAGTTCTCGTTTTGTCATGTACTGATATGTGTATAAAGTTATTAGATAAACTATGTCTGATTCAATTTATCTCCGCATCATTTGAATGTATTGCCAGATAGTATCATTGTATGTATTTGTATTCACTGTATTATGTTTCATAATCTTTTGTATGTTTGATATCGTATGAGAACCCTGTGAATAGTTTAGTACTAGTTTGTGAGTTAGTCACTACCCTTTATGGATGATCAGTAAATCCTCCCTGGAAGTGTAACCAGAGTCTCCTGGAGGGAGAGCGAGGAATTTGTGAATAGATCCATTCGGGACTGACAATCCCACACCTTAACTGCTAGCTACAGTTAGGCGGGCACGCCTGGGGTCACAAATTCTCGATATCGCCCGACGTCTGACAAGCATCAAGGAGGTCTCATTGTCGTATCAGCATGGTTACCCGACTCACAATACGTATTAATATAAGTTTATTCACGGCTTTGGTTTTGGATATATATCTAGTACGGGATAGTAACCCCATGGTCTTTAGTCTATAGGTTTCATATCTATTGCAGGATGTTATTCCTATGGTTAGAATCTATATCTAGTTCGGGATAGTGATCCCATGGTTTTATCAAACTGTCTTGTATCTAGTCCGGGATGGTAGTCCCATGGGTTTCAGTCTATATTTTCAAGTATATCAAACTATCTTGTATCTACTCCGGGATGATAGTCCCATGGTATTAAATCTATATGTAGTACGGGATGTTAGTCCCAAGGTTTTCAAACTACTTTCCATCTACAGTTCACGTATATTAAAGTATTTTATATCTAATTCGGGATAGTAAATCCCAAGATTCTCAATATATAGTTTTGTGTATTAAACTATACTCTGTGATATTAATCGGTCTTGTATTTAGGAAAATATGGGATTTTCCTGGGGTAACGTATAACGCGTAATTGAACTGTAAAGAAGGATAACTAAACTGTTTTACATAAGAAAATATGGGATTTTCTTGGATAACAAACCTTTTCGGAAAACTAAAGGAAACTGGTACATTTTTCAAAAAACAAACATCTTATGAACTCACCAGCTTTATGCTGATTTTCAAACTGCTTGTATTCTCAGGTTCGCATTAGACAGGTATCCGACGATATCTTTTGGTGAAGACGGAGTACTCAAAAGACTCGTCTCTACTTTTGTTCATATGATATATGTATAACTTGTACAATTTACTTTTGAAACAAATGTAAACTTTCAAATATATGTAATGTAATGGTTGTTTACTGTGATTACTATGTACATTGGATTTAATACTCAACGTGGAGTCAACCCCGGAAATGTTTCCGCCTTTGGTTTTCGGGGTGTGACATCAACTAGTAAAGATGATAAAGGAGGTGAAGGAAGTAATGGTTCAAAACCAAATGAAGATGCATGACCCGAAGTGAAAGCAAGAACAACGCGTACACGGAAAAAGAAGCTTTATAAGAGGATTATAAAGAAAAAATGTGTGACATCCCCAATTTCACGGCCAGAAAATACCGATTTGTTTATGCTTTGTTTTTAAAATTAGAGTAATCGTTTAAAGAAAACTGTTGCGGAATTTGTTCCCAAAAGAAAATATGATAAAAATTTATCAAAGGATTTCTTAAAGAAAAGTATTTTCATTATATAACAAAATATCGGGATGTGATGTTCCGATACAGACGCATAAGCATAAACAGAACTTACATCTATTTACACTAAGGATTTACATCTCCTTTAATCCCTTAGTGAAATATGTCTTTGTATTGATACCTGTGATACAAAGAAAACTGAGTGGGTCAGGCTTGGGAGCCTGGTGAGCATATATGGTTTTCAACTCACAATAATACATTTATTATTCAATCATCAAACAATCAACCCAAATACCCATCTGTAACGCCTGTAGATCTGGGCTAGTTAATTTAGGGATAATAGGGGTCGAAAACGACTTCTCGGCAAAAGATTATTTAGAATAAATAATCTTAACCAAGTTATAGTATATGTCACAAGGTTTCCGTACATATAAAGAACGCCGAAATCCGAGTTATAACGAAGAAGTTATGGCCCGTCGAAGTTTTACGCCAAAACCAACACGACATCGGGAAGCGTAAAAAGTGAATTGACGATAGAAAACATTTTAGCCTTAGTTATCTAAACCAAATTCGTAGAGTATGTTAAAATGAGAAAATCCATAAAAAGAACGCCCAAATATGATTTCGTATTAGGAAGTTATGATTTTTCAAAGTTTCGGCTTAGTAGTGTACAGCCCGAAACTCGAATTTGAGTTCGAGTGGTTTAGTAGTGTATAGGACCTCAACGGTAAAAAGATGGACGAAAATAGAGTTCGTATGAAGGAGTTACAAATTCTTCGCGGTCATTTAACAGTCTAAACGCTCCTACTGTTAAATTTATGATCGGTCGAGAATTAGCCGACGGAGCCAAAACGAAAGTTGTAGATATTATCTTTACCTACGCATGGATATAAAGAACGTCGAAAACGGAGATAGTATGAGATAGATATGGACGAAGCTTAGTCTTTACTCTTCGAGCGAAATAAATTCGATACAGTTTTATAAATCCGAGATAGAATGAGAATTAGCCAACATGGTCTAAATGAAAGTTGTATTACCCGTAAATACCAACATGTGGATATAAATAAAGTCGGAAACAGAGCTCGTATGTGAAAGATATGGACGAAGCTTAGTCGCTACTCTTCAAACGCAATAAATATGATACAGTTTTTTGTAAATATGAGATAGAATAAGAATTAGCTGACGAGGTCTAAATGTAAGTTGTAGTACTTGTAAATACCAACGTGTGGATATAAATAACGTAGAAAACGGAGCTCGTACGCGGAAGATACAGACGAAGCTTAGAGACTACTTTACTATAAAACTCCTATAAATACAAGGGTAAACTCCTCATATTTTCTTCACACCATAAGTCTCTCTTTCTCTCTCTAACTTCTATCTAGCCTCCCTAAACCCCTCCCAAGTCTAGAGAACCTCCCTAGCACAAGAAGAAAGCCCCGGAGCGCCCGACGACTCCGAGAAGAAAAGCTTTCGGCTCGGAAACGCTGCTCCAGCGAAGCCCGGTTTTTTTTTTATAAAAAAACTCGTTGCGCCTATACTATATTTAATATAGCTTTTATTTAATTATATTAACATTATTAGGACCTTCAAATAATTATTTAGGCTATTATTATGAGTTATATTGAGTGTTATTTAACGCTTATATAATAGTAATAATAGCTAGATTATTAATTAGTCGCGGTTAACGTTAAAAGCTAAACCCTAGTGGTATTGATACTAGGTTTTGTTGAGGAAAATTGTTTTGAGATAACGAAGCACTGTCTGAGTTCGAAATCACCACCTAATAAAGTGAGTGCATGGTCTCTTTCATCTTACACATAGATATGAAGTATTTTAATATAAATTATGTGTTATGTGTGCATATTGTCTGAATACTTGCTGTCTATGCTGGTGAAAGATTTTTATACATGTTTTAAATGATGTAAACTGTATAAAGTATTTTATATCTACAAAATATGTTGGGTAAAACATGGGTAGATGAATGATGAGGGATAAAAGCTGAAATAGAGGAACATTAGTAGTACGGACCTAGTGCCCTATAGGTATACAATGACAGCAGTGGACCTAGTACCCTATAGATGAGCACTGGCAGTTGCGCCACAACCCGTAGATGATTCAGATCTACGATAAATGTCCTAGCAGCTGCGCCTAATAGGGAGCCTTATGACCATGACAGTAGTGTTTAAAGGTCAATACCGGCAGAAGCACCTCATAGAAAATGTCCCAATTCTGGCAGCTATGCCTAAATGACAATATTAGCAGCTGCGCTTGACCAATGTGTCATTGGCAACAATGGACTTCATGTTGTTTCCTTAGGATGATCCTTAGGAATGAATGAATGAGAAATAGCTGATTCTTAGGGTAGATCCTTAAGAATAAAGAAGATAATGGGGATGGGTAATTGGGTTGATTATTTGATTGTTTAAACATAATAATTATATTATTGTGGGTTGAAAACCCTATGTACTCACCAGGTTTCCCAACCTGACCCACTCAGTTTATTTATATCACAGGTGTTGATATGAAGTCACATTACATTGAGAGATTTAAAAGAGATGTAGATCTTTAGTGTAAATGAATGTAAGTTCTATTTATGCTTATGTTTATGTATTAACGATGACATCACAAATGTTTTAAAAGTGAATAAAAATATATTTCTTTAGAAATGCTTTGATAACCGATTATCATGTTTTTCTGGGAACAAATTCCGCAACCTTTTTTTTTTAAAGAGATACTCTGATTTTTATAAAGCATAAACAAAATCGGTCTTTTCTGGCCATAAAAATGGGGATGTCACAGTTGGTATCAGAGCATTAGTTTAAGCGAACTAGGAATATGGATTTATTTCTAGACTTAAACTTAGAATGCTAAGCGATGATTGTGAGGTGTGAGCACTAGATTATTTTAGGGATTGTGACTAAAATGCTTTTATGTGCTAAATGCTTGTGCCTGATATGCTGTTATTTGTTCGGATCTATGGTCTATTGCCGACCGGATCTGGAAATTTATGTGCTCAGGTTTCTAAACGTTTAATTACGATATTAGAACTAGCATGTAACTTTTCGGAGTAATAAGGAGGATTACACGTCTAAATCTTCTTTATCTATATTCTCGTCTTGATGCACTGAACGCATGCTTCCGTGAACGTAACGTCATGGTGAAGGCTGGTAGCAAATTATGTAAATGGTGGAAATGAAAAGGCTTATGATAGTGAATGATGCCTATCAGAAGATATCATAAGAGAGGTATCTTGCCTTTAGAATACGTCTGATAAAATCAATACGTCTAGAGAAGTATGGTACATCTGAATGTACACATTTGATTGGTGGGAGGATAGAACGATTGGTGTAATTCCTAAAGTTTTCCTATCATCTGGAATTTCCATCACCAACCGAGTTGAAGCAGAATTAATGATTGAAGATACACATGGAAGAAGTCCTAGTAGAGTTTAGGGAATTTTTTATGATTATTTGGACACACTCGTATGTGTTAAATTGTTTTGTGATTTTAGGACTTGGGGACTGCGAGACAATACTTGGGACGAGTATGAGTAGGTGTGAATGGTAGTAGAGGCATATACTACTGGAAGCACAGGACTCACGCTTGGATCAGGGAAAGTCACAAGGTTATCAAGAAACTAGTAATTGATATCGTTTTATTCAAATATGTCGTTACCATCATTTCGGTAATGACTAAGAGGATGATTGTTATTTCGACCCTAGTGGTCATACCGAATTGGGTCGGACTACGATGAGTATGTTACGTGGTTCAGAGAACCAAGTTTGATGTAGCATCTGACTTAAGCCAGAAGATCGAAATAAAAGATAATAAAAGCAATCGGTAGAGGTATCATGATAGTTGCTTGTAGCTAGAAACGCTACCTTTTAAGATGTGATTAGATCATGAAGAAATGTATAGTCTGTTTTGTAAGACTCTAAGAGACTTGAGTCTAAGCGTGGGAATATACGATGATAAGTCATTAGAAGATGACACATCGGTCCATTTTAGTAATAAAATAACTTATCGTATGTTTGTTAAGAAGAAGAAGCAGTCTCCAGTAAGGATCGAGATTGTGACTTGAAGGTCATAATTTGGAATCTAACGTGAGATAGGGAGCGAGTACAAGATCGAGAACCGCCTGCAATCAGGAAGTCTTAGAGTTAGATATTCGTTTGAAGAAACATAGAAATTACAGTTATTACCTAGGATGAAGAGATAACTTATGGAGTCATTATACTGCTCTGTTTCGTTGATGATTCCGGGACGTAATCATCCTAAGGGGGAGATAATTGTAACGCCCTTAGATCCGGGCTAGTCAATTTAGGGATAATAGGGGTCGAAAACGAATTTTCGTCAAAAGATTATTTAGAATAAATAATCTTAACCAAGTTATAGTATATGTCACAAGGTTTCCGTACATATAAAGAACGCCGAAATCCGAGTTATAACGAAGAAGTTATGGCCCGTCGAAGTTTTACGGCAAAACCGGCACGGCATCGGGAAGCGTAAAAAGTGAATTTACGATAGAAAACATTTTAGCCTTAGTTATCTAAACCAAAGTCGTAGAGTATGTTAAAACGAGAAAATCCATAAAAAGAACGCCCAAATATGATTTCGTATTAGGAAGTTATGATTTTTCAAAGTTTCGGCTTAGTAGTGTACAGCCCGAAACTCGAATTTGAGTTCAAGTGGTTTAGTAGTGTATAGGACCTCAACGGTAAAAAGATGGACGAAAATAGATTTTGTATGAAGGAGTTACAAATTCTTCGCGGTCATTTAACAGTCTAAACGCTCCTACTGTTAAATTTATGATCGGTCGAGAATTAGCCGACGGAGCCAAAATGAAAGTTGTAGATATTATTTTTACCTACGCATGGATATAAAGAACGTCGAAAATGGAGATAGTATGAGATCGATATGGACAAAGCTTAGTCTCAACTCTTCGAGCGAGATAAATTCGATACAGTTTTATAAATCCGAGATAGAATGAGAATTAGACAACATGGTCTAAATGAAAGTTGTATTACCCGTAAATACCAACATGTGGATATAAATAAAGTCGGAAACAGAGCTCGTATGCGAAAGATATGGACGAAGCTTAGTCGCTACTTTTCAAACGCGATAAATACGATATAGATTTTTGTAAATATGAGATAGAAGAAGAATTAGCCGACGAGGTCTAAATGTAAGTTGTAGTACTCGTAAATACCAACACGTGGATATAAATAACGTAGAAAACGGAGCTCGTACGCGGAAGATACAGACGAAGCTTAGAGACTACTTTACTATAAAACTCCTATAAATACAAGGGTGAACTCCTCATATTTTCTTCACACCATAAGCCTCTCTTTCTCTCTATAACTTCTTTCTAGCCTCCCTAAACCCCTCCCAAGTCTAGGGAACCTCCCTAGCACAAGAAGAAAGCCCCGGAGCGCCCGACGGCTCCGAGAAGAAAAGCTTTCGGCTCGGAAACGCTGCTCCAGCGAAGCCCGGTTTTTTTTATAAAAAAACTCGTTGTAAGTGAGCTACGCCTATACTATAATTAAAATAGCTTTTATTTAATTATATTAACATTATTAGGACCTTCAAATAATTATTTGGGCTATTATTATGAGTTATATTGAGTGTTATTTAACACTTATATAATAGTAATAATAGCTAGACTATTAATTAGTCGCGGTTAACGTTAAAAGCTAAACCCTAGTGGTATTGATACTAGGTTTCGTTGAGGAAAATTATTTTGAGATAACTAAGCACTGTCTGAGTTCGAAATCACCACCTAATCAAGTGAGTGCATGGTCTCTTTCATCTTACACATAGATATGAAGTATTTTAATATAAATTACGTGTTATGTCTGCATATTGTCTGAATACTTGCTGTCTATGTTGGTGAAAGATTTTTATACATGTTTTAAATGATGTAAACTGTATAAAGTATTTTATATCTACAAAATATGTTGGGTAAAACATGGGTAGACGAATGATGAGGGATAAAAGCTGAAATAGAGGAACATTAGTAGTACGGACCTAGTGCCCTATAGGTATACATTGGCAGCAGTGGACCTAGTACCCTATAGATGAGCACTGGCAGTTGCGCCACAACCCGTAGATGATTTAGATCTACGATAAATGTCCTAGCAGCTGCGCTCTAAGGATAGTATCGGCAGCTGCGCCTAATAGGGAGCCTTATGACCATGACAGTAGTGTTTAAAGGTCAATACCGGAAGAAGTGCCTCATAGAAAATGTCCCAATTCTGGCAGCTATGCCTAAATGACAATATTAGCAGCTGCGCTTGACCAATGTGTCATTGGCAACAATGGACTTCATGTTGTTTCCTTAGGATGATCCTTAGGAATGAATGAATGAGAAATAGCTGATTCTTAGGGTAGATCCTTAAGAATAAAGAAGATAATGAGGATGGGTAATTAGGTTGATTATTTGATTGTTTAAACATAATAATTATATTATTGTGGGTTGAAAACCCTATGTACTCACCAGGTTTCCCAACCTGACCCACTCAGTTTATTTATATCACAGGTGTTGATATGAAGTCACATTACACTGAGAGATTTAAAAAAGATGTGAAGGAAGTAATGGTTCAAAACAAATGAAGATGCATGACCCGAAATGAAAGCAAGAACAACGGGTACACGGAAAAAGAAGCTTTATGAGAGGATTATAAAGAAAAAATGTGTGACATCCCCAATTTCACGGCCATAAAAGACTGATTTGTTTATGCTTTGTTTTTAAAATCAGAGTAATCGTTTAAAAAAACTGTTGCGGAATTTGTTCCCAAAAGAAAATATGATAAAAATTTATCAAAGGATTTCTTAAAGAAAAGTATTTTCATTATATAACAAAATCTCAGGATGTGATGTTCCGATACAGACACATAAGCATAAACAGAACTTACATTTATTTACACTAAGGATTTACATCTCCTTTAATCCCTCAGTGAAATATGTCTTCATATTGATACATGTGATACAAAGAAAACTGAGTGGGTCAGGCTTGGGAGCCTGGTGAGCATATATGGTTTTCAACCGACAATAATACATTTATTATTCAATCATCAAACAATCAACCCAAATACCCATCCCCATTATCTCTATTTATTTCTTAAATATTTATCCTAAGAACTGATTACCCTTCTCCCATTCATTCCTAAGGATTGACCTAAGGAACTGGCACAAAGTCTAGTGCTGCCAAGGTTCTTAGATTACCTCTGGTGAACACGCAGTTCACAATAATTAATGAACACCTAGTTTAAGAACACCTAATGAACACTTAGTTCCAATATTACCAAATGAACACCTAGTTCAAAATCACTTAATGAACACTTAGTTCAAATATCCCTGATGAACACTAAGTTCAAATATCTAATGAACACTTAGTTCGAATATCCCCGGTGAACCCAATCACCTAAGGAACACAGAGTATGAAAGCTCTTAGTTCAAACAACATGATAATAAAGTATATCTCGATCCTGCAATACCACTAATATTATAAACACATATAAATCATATTTCTAAAACAATATATCCCATCCCGTCGATCCCCACATACTGACCCTATACAATGATCTTACAAGATCTAGCCTAAGGAATCAATATGAACCACAAACTGATGAAGCTGCTTTGGAAATTCCCTGGAAGCAAACAACGATCCATAAAGACATCAAATGAGGGGAATGGAATAAGTTTCACCACGAACCTTCATTCATAAATTAAAGAACCACAAGACATTTAAAGTCAGCGGTAGTTATCTAGATAACAATTCCTAAGCGTGGTCTGACTATCATGAGGTATTATACCCACAGACACTCCCTATCCGACATCGAAGTTTGCCTAGCAGTGGCCTAAATATCATGAGGTATTTCACCCCCAGACGCACCCTATCCAGCAATATAACAATAGACATACCTAGCAGTGGTCTATTACCGATACACTTTGTTAGGCACTCTACGAAGACACAGAGCTTTGAAAAGGACTTCGTACATAAAATGCACTTACGTACGTAGGACGTACTCCACCGATCATCAATCTCACAACACACGTACTCTTAATAAGAGGCTACCCAATGTCCAAACATAATTGAACTAAACATCCCTTCTTAAGTCTTAACCCATCACTAGGCAAACCTACAATGCTTATAATGAATTTTCGATACTATCTCTGTTAGGAAACACTATCTATGAGTATACTTAACTCAAAGGTTTAAGTAATAATTGATGGGTTTTAGCCATAAGAACTTTCCTATGTGCGCATGCAAAACCCTAATGCTTGGATCTAGGATTTCTAATAAACATGCTTTGAATCCAAGTCTTCTAATGACTAATTAGGTTAAATAACAACATTGAAACAGATCTAGAATCATACCTTTGAGTTCCTTGTTGATCTTGAGGTCTTGGAGCTTCTAGAGTCACAAATGTCACTCCTCTAATGGCTTACAAACACCAATAGCAAGGAAGATGATTTAGGAGAGAGGAGAGGGGAGGAAATCGGCCAGGGTTCTCTTGCTTTAGGAGAGGTGCCGATTTCCTTATGCCATGGGGTCTATTTATACTTGTAGACTCCTTAAGGGTTACAACCTAAACCCTAATTGGATAATCTTCTCTTAAGGCTATCCAAATCCTTTCCATAGATAAGCCTTTGGACGATTTTAGCTATCCTATATCTCATAGAATTCATCCATAGCATATCCAAATGGATTTACAGTCTAAAGCTTAACTATCAAACAATTGACAGTTTATACCCCTTTATTTAATTAACCTCTTTAAGTCACCAAATTAATTCTAATTAATTCTATGACTTATATTAATCAAATAACAAATATATTATTCATTATATTATTCTCATAATATATTAATAATATTTACTCTCTCTTAATAAATCATCCTATCAAGTTGCTATGGTGAAGGCAACCCAAAAGGACCACGCACAACCGGGTCAAATACTTGCCTAATATAGTTGCAGCCTTAGACACTATTCCAACAGTCTCCCACTTGGATAAGTCTAGTAACTATATTCACAAGTACAATTCGGTTTGCAATTGTAGCTCTCAAAGACGCTGTCAACTCTGATCTAATCAATCTTGTTCTTTAGATAAGGGAACGTACAATCCTCTGTTAGATATCATGCTGACAATCCTATGGAATGGTTAGTCAAGCATTTAGGTTTCTCGATCTCTGATTTATTTGACATAGAACCTAATCGAACACATCACTTCAGTTCTGACCGGGCCCGACACATAAGTCAAATCAAATCATCGAGCGGCCGAGATATCGCTTTTACCTTCTTAGATAAAAGTTACAAATAAACTTCGACTTATATGCATTTACTTATTCATTAACCAACTATTCACAACAATACGTTTTATAACACCAAGTTACTGATGCGTTTTCGTATTATCAATGTACAATCAATTAACAAATAATAAACCATATATCTAGGTTTTAAGACCATATGATATTATCATCTTGCGATCACCTTTTATATCGTATTCCATAAGGTGATTCCAGCAAGCGCGGGTTTATTCCAATGCTCAAAACTAGTTCATAAGCACTCATGAACGTTACAGCAATCCTTTGCTATGTCTAACACCATTTAGACATTCTACACACCAATTCATGACAATCTTCATTCATATCTACTCCCAACATATGAACGATTGTGGACCATTTGAACAATTTCTATTATTCTTAATAATCTTAATTATTTTGGAAGTCAAAACATGCAAAATAAAACAATAGCTAAACGATTAACATAAGATAGTAACATTACTCATAAATAAAACTCCTTTATTTAATCATCAAATGTCAATTACATTTATCTATTACATGTTTCTAATACTATCTAATCTATGCTAATATCATCCTTCAGCCCAATACTCCTAGCATGCTGCAAGTGCTTAACCCTACTCAGTCCCTTCGTAAGCGGATCTGCTAGGTTATCTTCTGATGATATCCTCTTCACTACGAGTTGTCCTTCTTCTACACGATGTCTAATGAAGTGATACTTTCTGTCGATATGTCTTGATCTACCATGATCCCTCGGTTCCTTGGTCAAGGCAACCGCGCCTTCATTATCACAGAAAATCTCCATTGGCTCCTTTATGGCAGGTACAACTCCAAGATCACCGATGAAGTTCTTTAGCCATATTGCCTCCTTCGACGCTTCGCTCGCTGCAATGTACTCTGATTCGCACGTTGAATCAGCTACGGTTTCCTGCTTGGAACTCTTCCATGTCACTGCTCCTCCATTTAGGGTAAAGACCCAGCCCGACTGCGAACGGTAGTTGTCCTTGTCGGTTTGAAAACTGGCGTCACTATACCCTCGCACCTTCAAGTCATCACTCCCTCTGAGGACTAAGAACCATTCCTTCGTCCTCCGAAGGTACTTAAGGATGTTTTTCACCGCAATCCAATGTGCTTTGCCAGGATTCCCTTGATATCTGCTAACCATGCTCAAAGCGAAGGCTACATCAGGGCGAGTACAAGTCATAGCGTACATGATTGAGCCAACTGCGGAAGCGTATGGTACTCGGCTCATTTCTGCTATCTCAGCTTCGGTACTCGGACTTTGAGTCTTACTCAATTTGGTATTACTTTGTATCGGTAGTTCCCCCTTCTTCGAGTTTTCCATACTAAAACATTTTAGTACCTTCTCTAAGTAAGTATTCTGACTAAGTCCAATTAGTCTCTTACTTCTTTCTCTTACTATCCTTATTCCCAAAATGTAAGAAGCCTCTCCGAGGTCCTTCATAGCGAAACACTTCCCGAGCCAGGACTTAACCTCCTGCAGAGTCGGGATGTCGTTTCCTATGAGTAATATGTCATCGACATATAGAACGAGGAAGCTTACTATACTCCCACTGGCTTTGACATATACACAAGATTCATCTTCGCTTCGTACAAAACCAAACTCTTTGACTTTCTCATCGAAGCAAAGATTCCATCTGCGAGACGCTTGCTTAAGTCCATAAATGGACTTCTCAAGCTTACACACTCTATTCGGATGCTTCAGATCCACAAACCCCTCTGGCTGAGCCATGTAAACATCCTCAGCCAACTTTCCGTTAAGGAAAGCGGTCTTGACATCCATTTGCCAAATCTCATAATCATGAAATGCGACAATTGCTAGCATCACTCTAATAGATTTAATATTCGCAACTGGTGAGAAGGTCTCATCATAGTCAACTCCGGGAGTTTGAGTAAAGCCCTTCGCGGCCAATCGCGCTTTATATGTGTGTACGTTTCCATCGACGTCGGTCTTCTTCTTGAAGATCCATTTGCACCCAACGGTCTTACGTCCGGGCACGTAATCAACCAAATTCCAAACTTGGTTATCATGCATGGATTGGATCTCGCTATCCATTGCCTCTTTCCACTTTGCAGACTCCGGGCCTGCCATGGCTTCCTTATAGCTATTAGGTTCATCAAGGTTTACTAGTGTACCATCACTAATATACGTGTCCCCTTCGGTAGTAATATGAAAGCCATAAAACTGGGGATGAACTCTAACTCTATCGGAACGTCTAAGAGGTAAGGATTCGTCAATCGGTTCAACCGGAGTTTCCTCCTCGGGTTGAATGCCAGCAGCAGAGGTTCCTTCATCACTATCGACTCTTGAATCTCTTCAAGTTCGATTTGCCTCCCACTGTCTCCTTGGCTCATGAGTTCTCGCTCTGGCAAAACTCCTCTCCTCGCAATGAAGACAACATTGTCCTTCGGTCTATAGAAGAGATATCCAAAGGATGTCTACGGGTAGCTGATGAAAATACATCGCTCACTTCGAGGTTCAAGCTTGTCGTGAGTATCTCGTCTTACGAAAGCCTCGTAACCCCAAACCTTGATATGTGCCAACGAGGGAGCTTTCCCTGTCCACATCTCGTGAGGTGTTTTGGCAACCTTCTTAGTAGGGACTCGGTTAAGGATATGGGCGGCAGTCTCTAAGGCATACCCCCAAAAAGAGATAGGTAGTGAAGCACGACTCATCATAGAGCGAACCATATTCAATAAGGTTCGATTACGCCTTTCTGCCACACCATTCAACTGCGGTGTCCTAGGAGGCATCAATTGTGAAACTATTCCACACTCCTTGAGATAATCGTGGAATTCAAGACTTAGGTACTCTCCTCCTCGATCGGATCGAAGCATCTTGATTTTCCTGCCCAATTGATTCTCCACTTCATTCTTGAACTCTTTGAACTTTTCAAAGGTGTCTGACTTTTGCTTGATTAAGTAGATATACCCATATCTACTATAGTCATCGGTAAAAGTCACATAGAAGCGGTTCCCATCCTTCGTGGTTGATCTAAACGGTCCACATACATCGGTATGTATTAGGTCCAATAGATCCTCGCCCCTTTCACATGTACTCGTGAAGGGTGACTTAGTCATCTTTCCAAGCAAACAAGACTCGCATGTGTCATCTTCCCTAAGGTCGAATGACTCCAACACTCCATCCTTTTGGAGTTGGGCTATGCGTTTCTTGTTGACATGTCCTAGACGACAATGCCACAAGGATGCTTTATCCATACTAGTGGAAGAATCAATATTCAAAACATCATTTCCTAAGTTATCAACAATCATAACGGTTTCATATATTCCTTTACATGGTATAGCTTCAAAGTAAAAGACACCATTTAGATAAGCCAAAATAGAACCATTCTCATTATTAAAAGAAAATCTAAATCCTTGTCTATATAAACCATGAAATGAAATGATGTTTCTAGCCATTTCTGGCGAATAGTAACAATTGTTCAAATCTAAAACCAAACTATTCCTAAGCACTAAAGAATACACTCCAATCTTGGTCACAGGCGACGATCTTCTGTTCCCCATGATTAGATTGATCCTTCCTTGCTCCACATCCCTACTTCTTCTTAGTCCCTGCGAAAGATGGCTTGATCTTTCCTTCTTTGATTGCTTGTAGGTAATCTGGGCAGCTTCTCTTCCAATGTCCTATCTTGTGGCAGTGGTGGCACTCTGCCTCCTTCGGGTTAGGACAGGGCTTAGCGGGATCAACTTTGGTCCCACTAGAAGAGGCACCATCTCGGGCTTTCACCTTGCGATAGTTCTTCGATGAAGCTTTCCTCTTCTTTCCCTTTCCTTGACCAATAGCCAAGACAGGAGCAGCGGGCGGATTGGGAGTAGGTGCAACAGACTTGTCCTTGAAGTTGCTCTCAGCGACCCTTAAGAGACCTTGGAGTTTGCTTAGGGTGAACTCTTCTTTGTTCATGTGGTAGGTCATCCTAAATTGGTTGTACATCGGAGGCAAAGAGTGAAGCACCATATCGATCGCCAAGTCTTCACCGAAGTCAACATTTAACTTGCGAAGGCGGTCGACATACCTTTGCATCTTTTGCAGGTGCACGGTAAGAGATTCTCCATGACCCATCTTAGCGGAAATCATGTTGGTGAAAATCTCATAACGCTCTTGTCTCGCGTTTTGATGGTATCTCTCCAATAAGTCTTGGTGCATCTCGTACGGGTACATGTCCTCGTAGGACTTTTGGAATTCGGAGTTCATGGTAGCGATTATGATGCAATGTACCTTCGTTGCATCTCGCTCATGAGTTTCAAAAGCGGTGATTTCGGCGGGAGTAGCAACTTCGGGGTTGATTTTCTCGAGCTTCTCATCGAGGACATACTCCTTATCCTCATAGCGAGCAATGGTGCGAATGTATCTTATCCATTCGCTAAAGTTCGTTCCATCGAAGGTGACCTTTTGGCAAAGGCTCATCAACGTGAAAGAACTAGCAGCAGCGTTGTTTGCGTTCGACATTTACAATTAGAAAGGACAAAGATAGATTAGAATAAGAATCCCTAATTATTACCCAATAAGAAAAATTAGGGCTAGGATCCAACAATAACATTTACATACTAGAAAAGGGATGCCGTAATCTAACATGCAAATAAATTGAAGGTAAGTGAATGACGATTCACTAATTCTCCATCACAAAACTTAAACTATTAGTCCTAAGTGTTTTTGAGAATTCCTAGGTTCGGATGAGATTCATTGAAACTATTCAATGGCATGTTTAAATCTCAATATGCCCCTCTTGTTTGTGACTGGGATGCCGAGGATCACAAAGCGGGTGTGAATTACCATGCAAATTCACATGGTGCCTTCATTGTAACGATCATCTATTCGATGTGCCGGTAAACCACACACGCTCCATCAAACTATGATAAACAATGAATCACCCTCTGCCACCTTCGCTTAGAACCAATTAGTGTGCCGGTAAACCACACACGCTCCACTAACTTCTTAGCAAGGTGCAAAGTGTAATTTCATGGGATTGCATCAATTCACTTTTCCTAAAGTAACTAGGATTGGGAAATTTTAAAAATATGTGTAGTTACTTTATATTTCTTATTATACTTTTAATGAGAGGATGAGGTTGCCCTATCCTACCCGTTCGACTAACGACCCTCCACCAATCAAGCAAGCGGTGGGTGTGAGTGTACACCCATTAAGCGCCATTTTATAGGCCGCAACCTTATACCCACCTTATAGATCGGCTTCGTGAATGAGGCCTACTAACGGTAAGACTAGCATTTAGTTATACATATATATATTAATCTAGTAATATCATATTAGTATAGGGTTGTATTTTAAAACTTTTAAAATCTAGGGTTTGAAATTTAAGTTGTCTAAATTAAAACTTTTAATCACAAATATAAATTTCAAAACATGAGGGTAAGTTTTAAACATTTAAAACATGGAGGATCAAATAACAAATAATTCCAATTAACAATTAATATCCTAATTATCTATATTTGATTTTATTCAAGATTTCTTTGAAAGATAATTACCAAAATAATTAAAATAATTAATTAATTATCATATAAGGAAATTAAATATTTTATTAGTTGATAAATACCTTTAACTAGATCAAGATAATAGACATATATATCAAAAAATCGGATTTAGATTGATCTATTATGATTAAGGTAAGTTTCCATAAGATAATTATGAAAAAATCCTGAATCTGGCCATTCCTGACGCCTGGACTCGCCGAGTGCACAAGGGGACTCGCCGAGTCAGGCCTACTCGCCGAGTCCACCTTGGAACTCGCCGAGTCCATGACTCAGAAACCTAAAAATCGAATTTTGCAGGTTTGTTTCAGTTAATCAAGCAACAATTTAAAGAAAACCAAGCTAGGCTATGATACCACTGATGGGTTTTAGCCATAAGAACTTTCCTATGTGCGCATGCAAAACCCTAATGCTTAGATCTAGGCTTTCTAATAAACATGCTTTGAATCCAAGTCTTCTAATGACTAATTAGGTTAAATAACAACATTGAAACAGATCTAGAATCATACCTTTGAGTTCCTTGTTGATCTTGAGGTCTTGGAGCTTCTAGAGTCACAAATGTCACTCCTCTAATGGCTTACAAACACCAATAGCAAGGAAGATGATTTAGGAGAGAGGAGAGGGGAGGAAATCGGCCAGGGTTCAATTGCTTTAGGAGAGGTGCCGATTTCCTTATGCCATGGGGTCTATTTATACTTGTAGACTCCTTAAGGGTTACAACCTAAACCCTAATCGGATAATCTTCTCTTAAGGCTATCCAAATCCTTTCCATAGATAAGCCTTTGGACGATTTTTGCTATCCTATATCTCATAGAATTCGTCCATAGCATATCCAAATGGATTTACAGTCTAAAGCTTAACTATCAAACAATTGACAGTTTATACCCCTTTATTTAATTAACCTCTTTAAGTCACCAAATTAATTCTAATTAATTCTATGACTTATATTAATCAAATAACAAATATATTATTCATTATATTATTCTCATAATATATTAATAATATTTACTCTCTCTTAATAAATCATCCTATCAAGTTGCTATGGTGAAGGCAACCCAAAAGGACCATGCACAACCGGGTCAAATACTTGCCTAATATAGTTGCAACCTTAGACACTATTCCAACAATAATATCATATATAAACATCTTAACACATATTGGACCATAACTGGTTCGCACGTTGTATATCATCAATTATATATATAACATACGTTTTGAGCAATAGCAAATATTTTACACACACACACACACACACACACATATATATATATATATATATATATATATATATATATATATATATTTCATACTTTAATCAATAGTCGTATTAAAATCACGTTCCTAAAAGGGACTATACACATGATACCTAATTGAATGAACACACAGTTCAAAAATACATAATCTGTTCTCTTGGATATAAAATTTACCTCATTACCTAATCCATATTCCCGGATCTAAAACTAACCTCTTGATCTGATTCGTACTCCCAAATCTAAAACAAGTTTATCTCTATACCCTTTTTATCCCGTACCAACAATCTCATCTACCCATGCTCTACCCAACATACTTGTAGATACAAAATACATATTCAGTTTAACTCAATAAAACCTATATAATTCATCCATTCCACAATCATCTTAAATAAACAACAATATATACACATATAGCACGTATTTCATAGCAAATACTTAAGATTTATGTGTAAGAAGAAAGTAACTATACACTCACTTGATCAGATGATGATCGGACAACACTACGGCTTTTGAAATAATCTTTTGCGACGAAACCGGGATGTTTCCTCCAAAACCGGGGTTCACGCGGGAAGAGCTTCGACTCAAAAACTCTTTTTTCGGGATCTTCAGGCTTTGGGACTTGCTTCGGGTCTCGGGAATGATACCAAGGCTTTGAGGTATTTCTTGCAAGCAAAACGAGGTAAAAACGCGAGAGAAGGAAAGAAAATGAGCAAAGAAACTCGACAGCTTCGACTTCCTTTTATAGGGGCTAGAACCTTTGATTACGCTGGGAGTAATCCTCTAGTTACGCTAGGCGTAACCCGGATAAGGCCGCTGACTCCCCCCCCCCCCCCCCCCCCCCGCCCCGCCATGCCACCCTTCGGATAATATCGAAATTTATAATTAAATTTAATATTTTAATTAATACGAATTCCATTTTTGACGTTCTTTATATCCACGCGTAGGTGAGACCACGCTCTACAACTTTCATTTAGACTCCGTAGGCTAATTTCGTATTTATTTTTAGTAGGCAGGGACAGGAAAACTCCGTTATAAATTCATAACTTCTTCATCCGACGTCTGTTTTCGTCTGTATTTTTACCATTGCACTACTATGAACAAGATATTCGATTCTCGTTTAGATTTTTTTGGCTAAAAACCGCTCGATCTCAAATCGAGTATTCGGGCTGCATACTGCTAAGTCGAAACTTAGAAAAATCATAACTTCCTCATATGAAGTGTGACAATAGTCTATTTTGGGCCAATTCAAAGTCAAACAAAGTCATCAAGTCTGTGACAACCCGAAGTTTATCCCGTCATTGTAACCCGTTTCCGTCAATAAAACTCGTCTTTATCGAATTGTTTCGTTTACGCTTTTGGATTAAGTCATTTAAATTGAGACTTTTATTATGACTTCATGAGTGTCCAAACACATTAGAAACACGTGAAAACACCCCCAATTCTTATTTGGGAAAACTTTTAGTTACGACCATGTCGGGTTACAAACAACTAAATCGAATATGACCGTAAGCCTCGTTTAACATCAGTATCGGGTAGATTTCCACCAGGTCTCAAACTCAAACCATATATAAAGTTGAGTGGAATTCATTTGAAGCTTTTTCACTCTCTCTCTCTCTCTCTATTCTCTCTCTACAAATCCAAGTCTTGATCCCATTTCAAGCTCTAAGTTCGTAAGTGATTCATCCTAACTCATAGATTAGCATGTTTAGCTTTCAATTTCATGTTAAAATCATCCAAAAGGACCAAGAACATGTTTTTACGGCCCAGGACCTATCCCAAACTGTAAACACACATAAATGGGGTTTTGGAGCCCCAAAACCCTTCCAAACCACTTCGAGAGCTTAGATATGACTTAGGGGCTTACATGAATGGACTTAGAACACCAAAAACATAACATTTGGGGAGTAAACATGAGTTTACGGCCCAAGAACATGCTTGGACCGTAAACCCTCATTCATGGGCCGTGAACACCATTTAAGGTGTTAAGATGCCCCTTAAACACCTCTTAAGCCTTGGAATAATGTCTAGAACCAACCAGCATTGTGTTAGGGGCCTTAATCATCAAGAAAACCATGTCCTTAGGAGATTACGACCGTAAACCCCCCAAGGAATGGTTCCCTGGCCGTAAACTCCTTTATGGAAGTCAAATGGTGCCCTAACTTCCTTCCATGGCTTGTATATTGAGCTAGAATCACATGTGATTAACCTAGAACCACCAAAACACAAAAGGAATGAGTATGTGAGAGTTTATGGCTATAAACTCCTAGTTTACAGCTGTAAACTCCTTTAAATGGTCCCTTTGATGGTTTAATCCCTTCCTATGCCCTAGAATTGAACCTAGCTTAAATTCCCAAGTGTTATATGACCATTGAACATCCAAGAACACACCACCCATTAGTTTACAGCCATAAACTCATGGGGATATGGTCATTGTGCCGAAAACTCCTCTAAGAGTTTACTCTTGAAGAGTAAACTCCATGTCTAGGCCTTACACCTCCTTAGATGCTACCTGGGTCACTCCTAACACTTGAAATAAAGTGTTTTCGCATCTCGGAGTGTACTATCTTAATTAATTAGTGGTTCAAAGTCTAATTAGATACAAATTTGTATCTCTTCATATTACATAGGAACCTCGTGCGTTTTCAAGCCCCGAACTGACACTTAGCATCCTAACCGGCACATTTCTCGACCGGTGAGTTCATACCCCTACACCTTTTTCCATGTTTTTCAATGTTTTCAGGGGGGAATACAAGCAAAAGTACAAGGAAATCTTGTACTCAAACTTATTATTTCATTTGAAATGTTTCATATTTTGTATGCTTTTAACATCGAAAACCGTATTAACCAATAGTTTGACTTGCAGAGTTAGCTTTTAGACTAATAGTGAAACTCATTATAAAATGTTATAATTCATGTTATATTTTATAATCTACGAAGAACTCATGCTAATGATAAACAAGGTATTTACTAATATAATACGTCTAATATACACCTTTGGATATCATCAGAGCTTCAAAAATACGTCTAATATGATATCACCAGAGCTTCGAAAATACGTCTAATATACGCCTTTAAATATCATCAGAGCTTCGAAAATACGTCTTATATACGCCTTTGGATGTCAACAGAGCTTCGAACATACAACTAGTGTACTTCTTTGAGTGTCACCAGAGCTTCGAAATTTCGTTTAATTTTCGCCTCTGAGTAAAAATCAGAGTTTCGAAAGTACGTTTATTAATATATAATCATCGGTGCGAACTTAGAATTTCGAATACAAAATATGTGTTAAGTATAGCAGACATTCGTGATTGGATAATCGACCACCAACTTTTAGGAAAATAAGGATTTTTCCTGGGATAACATAATTGTTCTTAACCAAACTGTGTAGGAAATGGATAACTAAACTTTCCGTATAAGAAAATATGGGATTTTCTTGGATAACAACTTTTTTAGAAAACCAAAGGGAACTTTTTCTTATACAAAAGCAAACCGCTTATGAACTCACCAACTTTATGCTGATTTTCAAACTGCTTGTATTCTCAGGTTCGCATTAGACAGGTACCTTGCGATCTTTTGGAGAAGACGGAGCGTATTGAAGACTCGTCTTAGCTTTTGTTCACATGATGTATATGTATAAAACTTGTAACACTTTGTTTTCAGACAAATGTAAATACTTCTATGTAATGTAATGGTTGTGTTTACTTCGCTTACTATGTACATTGGTTGTGATACTTAAAATGACGTCACCTCTGCTCTGGAACGTTTCCGCCTTCGGTTTCGGGGTGTGACAAAGTCAAACCGGACGACTCAATTAGCCCTTGTATATTAGGGTTTGCATTGTGTAATTACTAAACAACCCGCTATTTTAATGAGAAAACATCAATTGGAAATTCGTATGTTGAAATTTCGTACGTTGAACCAAAGCGATTAAACACTATTACACACTCATCGGGACTGTGTAGGACACTAAATCATGGCTTAACGGGGTTTACGGACCTTGCATTGCGAAGCTGGACACTCAAAAATTTCACAAACGAAACCTCTCTCAATCGTATTCACTCTATCTCTCTCTATTTTAAATCTCTACCAAATCTCTCTCAAAAGTTTCCGTAACTTTTTATAGTCATTCGGGCCATCCCGACCCTTAACCGGGTCAAAAACGGCTTGAAACGGGATAAAAACAAGAAAAACAACTTTAAGGAGCCGAAACTCCTCTTACAGGCCGAAACCTCTTAGCAACCGAAACCCTAAGCAGCCTAGACCCCAGCAGCCGAAACTAAGAAGCAGCTGAAACCGAGACCTCTGAGAGCCGAAACCTCTGAGACCGAAACCGCTGAGGACCAAAACCGAGCCTTGCTTCTTTAGCCTCGCCTTCGCACCTTCGGTTCTCTTTTTCTCTCCTCTCGGTCCCTCCCCTACTTTGGGTTCTCAGGCACAACCGAGCCTCACCTTTGGTCAGAGAGGCGACCCGCATGGATGAACCCTTCTCTCTCGGTTTCTTCTCCTACTTTCGGTTCTAAGGACTAGGACCGAACCTCCGGCCCCAAATTTTGGATTTTGGCAGTTTTTGCCCGGTTTTCAATATTTTTAGCGTTTTGAGCCCATTTTCGTGATTTTAACGCGGGATTTTCTCCAAAAATCATATTTTAACATATAAGACCCTAAATATTCGTAATTTAAACATATTTTAATGGAAATCCTTGTTTAACAATAAAATCTAGTGGGCGAATATTTGAGGTGGAGTGTTGGCTTTCCTTTAGCTTATGACACAAGATTTTATGACCAACCCATACCCCTCTCCACCATACTTTGTCACCTCCTTGTACTTTTTCCCTCTCTCACAAGTCATCCCCATGTTTTTAGAGCTAGACACTCATCCTCTCTCCTCATTCTCACACACTTGCTCTCATTTCACCAAAGATCAAGCTCCACTTTTCTCTCTAACTTTCTCCATCAATTTCGAGATTCCAAGGCTGATCATCAAGCATTTTTATACTCTTGGTAAGTAAAATTCATCCTCCTTGTGATTATTACACTTCATTCTACTCCAATCATCGATTGCTTACACAAAATCCATCACTTTAATGTTAGATTCTAGAAAATCTTCAAGGAATCTTCAAGTGTTCTTGAGTTGAACACTTCCCTACTCCAACATTCTGTTGGGTTTTGAGCAATCTAACACTTCCTAAGTGTGCATGCAACCCTAATAAACCTTGGATCTATGTTTTCTTCTAAAATACATTCAAATAATAACTTCCAAGGTTTCTTCCTAACTAGCATAACATAAGGATTATGAATCATAAAAGTACTAGTAGAAATACATACCTTTTGATGATGATTGATTGTTTGGAGTTTGAGAGCCAAGCACCAATAGTGTGAATGCCTCAAATGGAATCACAAATTACCACAAACACTTGGAAAACTTTGAGAGAGTAGTATACTTTCTTGTGGAATCGGCCACCACTAAGTCTCACACTCCTAGTGTCACATTTCTTGCATCATATGCTTCTTTATATAGTGTGCATGGTTAGGGTCAAACCCTAATAACCCATGTCTTTTCCTTTCCAAGGATCCATGGGTTAAAAGCTCCATGGATCATCCATGGACTTTTATATTAGCTTAGCCCATTAATAAATGAGTATTAGCCCACACTATATAAAATACAATAGCCCATAATTTAATCAGTCTTCTTTTTAATCTCTAAATTAATTCATAATTAATTTAAGACTAAAACTAATTAAATAACATGACTTCATATTAATATATTATAACTTATAATATATTATAAATCGTAAGTATACAATTCTCATAAAATTATCCATAAATCGTTTGGGTGAAGTGCAACCCAAATGGACTATGCCGGGTCGGGTCAAGTATGTACCAAATAAGTTATGGACTTAGACACCTTATCCAACAGACTCCCACTTGGATAAGTCTAATAACTATATTTGTGTATGTTACTTCAGGAACCAACCAGCAATCGTAGCTCTCGAAAACTCTGTTGAACTATGAAGCGCCATTTTAGATAAGTGATCATATAATCCTCTGTTCTCATGATATCAGCCGGACAAATACATGGAACAACGTCGTACTTATTGTCCAGCAGTTTGTTTCCCGATTTTCGATTTGTTTGACAAAGAACTTAATCGAACACATCAATTTAGTTCTGACCGGCCGGTACATAGGTCACAACAAAATCATTGAGGGGCCCAGATATCGCTTCTATTTCTAGAAGGAACAAATAAACTTCGACTCATGTGCTTGTTCTACTACTTGTTGAATTGTACACAAAGGCACGTTTTATAACATCAAGTTACTGATGCGTTTACGTGCAATCAATGCACAACCAACTCATAGGTAACAACTCATATCTCTAGGTTTGAAGATTTATATGATATTATCGTCTCACAATCACTCGAGATAAATTCCGTGAAGTGATACAAGTGAGCGTGGGTTTATTCCAATACTCATAACTTATGAGCACTCATGAATGTTGTAGCAACCATTGCTATGACTAAACCCATTTAGCCATCTACAAACTCGATTCATGACAGTCTTGATTCATACCTACTTCCAACATATGAACGACTGTGGAGTGTTTAAATAACTTAGTCATTCGGAAAGAATAACCTAGCTATTTTGGAAGTCAAAACATGCAAAGTGAAACACAATAATAATCGAATCCAATATGGTCTCAGAACCCTTTTGAATATAAATAGAACCACCTTTTATTTATCACCATATTGAATACACATTATTCATTGTATAATGTTTCCTGGCATGTACACTTTGTTTTTCTAAAACAATAGTTATGCCATTCTCCAAGTATGCACACTATGTTTGTCTATGATCCTTACATTGTGATGTAGATCAATTGAACATGATTCCAATGATACTCATTCCATAATCCCAAATCCTTATTATAAATGTGAGAATCCCCGATTCCTATCATTTACCAAAAAAAAAACTGTTAGATTTTAAACTTTTATGCAATGTTCCTCTTGTAATGACTATGCACAAAGTCACCAAAACCTTGTCACCAGTCATTACAGAGTATTCCAAAGAAGGTCAACTTCTATGGAACGGAAGTCTCATATTCAAAGTACATTGCTTTGAACATCCTTCTTGCATTAAGGTTTTCTAATCTTACATAGATTGAATAACTTCCATCTATGGAGACATTTCTATAGTCCCATTTTGACTATCACTTCCGAACAAGAGTTACTTCTTTTCAGAATATGTCAATATGGTCCTTTCCGACAACTTACATCATACTTCCAACTGTCCCTGAGCAACCAATCTTTGGCGAACCTCAGATTTGTCCTCGACAATTGCTTAATCACTTTAGTCATATCCAGTTCTAGACTTTTCCCTTCTCAATGCCTTAAGCATTTGGAAAATTTAGAAAAGATGAATATTATAGCACATGCAATCGATCCTATATCCGAAGCATATGGGACACGATTCATGATGTTTGACATAAAGACATGATACTAGACCAGTCTTTTGCTACAATATTTTTTTTATTTGCCATGTTTTCAAAATTTAACTATGAAGAGGGATGCCTTAGTCATAATTGAATTTTGAGAACGCAATATATATAGAATTTCTTTAAGTCGAACCATTCAGACATAAAATTCATATATATGTCCTTGACTAAAGATGATTAAAATCTCAATCTAAGCTTCTAGAATTGAAATGAAGTATAATTTCTTCTCCCTTAATTATAGCAAAACGACTTTTTCAACCCCTGCAACTTCATGAATTGAAACTTTTGTTTTTCTATAATTAACATTGCTAGCTTGCAATACTAATCATAATTATCATGCTCCCACTAACATGATGATTATTAGCAAAACACTTATGCTCCCACTAGCTCTGACATATTTCCAGAAATCTGTTGTACTTCTGAAATTTAGATTCATACACCCTTTCTTAGATAGCTCACATGTGTGTCTAAGCAATTTCAAGAACTATGAAAAGGGATGTCGTAATCATAGTCTCAATTTCTTAGACCTTTGCCATTTCTCACAAGTCCATATTAGTGTGCCGGTTAACCACACACGCTTCACTAACGACTTTTGAAAATGCGAATAACACAATTGATATCTACGTAAAATCTACTTAGTGAAAGCGTTTCCTCACCATCATTTTCATGAATCGGAGAGAAACCTTATGACACTTAGATTTTATAGTGTATGAGTTCCTATCCATGTGAACTTGTCAAAACCATAATCACAAGATAAGGTTAGTGACAAATTCAGCCTTACATGGATTAAACTTGTTCAATCTTAGTTTCTTGTCACCTTGGTAGCACAAGGCCCACCAATGCTTCCAAGTTGAACTCTGATAACTCACGTGTAAATTAAACTTTTTGTTATTTAATTATTTTCTAACTAAAAAAATATTAAAAATAAAAGAAAATCTCTCTCTCTCTCTCTCTCTCTCTCTCTCTCTCTCTTTCTCCCTCCCTCCCTCCCTCTCTCTCTCTCTCTATCCTGTTCATCACCCTATACCACCCACACAAACACCACCGTCCAACACCACCTTCAATCACCCAAGACCTCCCTTACTCCTCAATTATCACCATTCCTAACAGTTGCAAATGTTAAAAAAATAGAAAGAAAATAAGGAGCTACAATCGATTCAGAAAGGAGAAAAAAGAGAACTGTAATCGAGTTTAGAAGAAAGAGAAGGAGGGTGCGACTTTAGGTGACTGTGTTTGTCGATTGGATTTTGAGAAGTGAAAGGGGGTTCCGATTTCTAGTGTGAAACCCTTGTCATCGATCTAACCTTGTTGGTGTTTCAAGGTTTGGTTTTTTCGATCTAACCCTTGCTGGAGCTTCCTGTTAAAGCAAGCCCTAGCACCAACCAAAATCGAAACTTGAACAGAAGGATTAAGGCTTGAATCTAATAAGATACCTTGTATTGTTGAGGAATCGACTTTGCTTAAGCATGAATTAAAGGAAATTGGGGGTAAACGAGGCTTGATATGTCCGATTAGGAGTTAAATTGGGTTGCAAACTGATCTTGGAAGAAGCTAAGTTGAAAATTGATCTTGCCCCTACAGCAGATTCATAACCATCATTGGTATCAGAGGTGGCACCTACAGAACCTGTTCCATAATCAAACTTTGAGATCTGGGTTAAATACACACACTGAAAAGGAACTCCGGATCACATTCAAAGAAGATGAAAATGGTGTGTTCTGAACAGAAAAGAAAAATGGTTACTGAGATCGATGGAGGAATAAGGAAGAACGAATGGAAGCAGCTTGAGGGTCGAAAAGAGATGAATACAAAAGGGAAAATGGTGGATGTTGTCGGTTCTTTTTCTCCGCTGAACAGTGCCGACGGTCCTGTTTGCGATCGAGCGGAGGCTTGCTTCAGCTGGCCATGGCGGCGATTTGGTGGTTATTGGGTCGGTCTGCCATTAAAATGGAAGGAAGACGAGAGGTTGGGTTGAAGAAGGCAACAAATTCGATGGTTGCTAGGTTTTTTTTGGTGATTAGGGGGGAGGGAGAGAGAGAGAGAGAGAGAGAGAGAGAGTTTCTTTTATTTTTTATATTTTTAGTTAGAAAATAATTAAATAACAAAAAGAAAAGAAAAAACAAATGGAAAAGGGCAAATTCGTCATTTTTAAAAATTTTAAACTGTTTTGGACCAAAATCGCAGCAAAATGAAAACTTTTGGACTATTTTCGCTAGTCCAAACCTGTTTGGCCCAAAGTAGCATTTTTGGACATACCACAGGGACCATTCTTGCAATTTTGTCGCGGAAAAACTTATCCTTACAATCCACATGAAAACCTTGTTGTTATCTATTCATAAGCAATATATTATAACTCTTAAGCAACAGCTCAAAATTCTGATTGCCGAACCATGCGATCGAAACCCACCTTTGCAATCAGAATCAACATATACTTACTTTAAGCTTCCTATCTTTTCTTTGATTCTTAAAAACATCAGCATGTGACCCATTCACATTATGTAATAAGAATCTCCAAATAGGAACTTAATAGAGTTAGTAGTGGACTTTAACTGAAGTAGAGTCAAACCTGTTGACTTGATCAACCTTATGACCTTTCAGGTGAATAGGGCATCTTCGCAACCAATGCCCCTTCCTTTGGCAACAAAACACATGGACCCTTTGGTAATGGCACATGAGACTATCTCAGAATTTGCCTTTCTCTTTACTATTTGGTCAACCGAGTTGACTATAGCCGATCCCTTTCCATTGGGAAGAGAAATCCTTTTTTAGATATCCAATGCTACAATTGTCAATGTCCATTTAAGACTTGGGAAGTTGTTCTTTTAATCAAATTTGCTTTATTGGTGTTCCAAATCCTTGCTGATTCCACACCACCAAGCAAAAAGATAACATCATTAAGGGTCATGTCATAGTCTGCCTCATAGTAGTCCCAAAGAGACTCACTATGTTACTAAGAAAGTGATTGAACACCCAACTCTCCCGGCTTGTCAATATGTGACTTTATCTCCAAGATGTGAGCACACATAGACTATGCTTGCCAATAGGGATTGAGTGAATTTAAACTTTTCAAGAACTTGTGGGTGAGGGAGAATAATTGGAGGAGGTGGAGGAAGTGAAGCATGATGTTGAGGGACACCATCTTCAAGAGATTTGGGAAGATTATAGTTGTCTGAACAAGACATCTATAATGGGAGAAAATCAAGTTAGTTGATTCAAAGTCCTTAATATAACACCCAATATGAAATATTAAGGCTAGGACCCAACACAATATTTTATAATTTGGAAGAGGGATGCCGTAATCCAAGCTATAAAATATTTGAAGGTAGGCGAATGACGATTCACCAATTTCCACCATGAAAAACAAAATAATTTATTAGGTTTTAATTGGATTTGAAATTCCTAGTCTTTTGAGATTCATTGAACTTTTCAATGACATGTTTCAATCTCGAGTGTGCCCTCTCAAATTTTGTGACTGGGATGCCGAGGATCACAAAACAAGGTGTGAATAACCATACCAATTCACGTGGTACCCTTAATATTATCACCTAATCAATGTGCCGGTTAACCACACACGCTCCATTGATCTATGACAAACATTAAGTCACCCTTCGTGATCCTTACTAGTCCAAGTTAGTGTGCCGGTTAACCACACACGCTCCACCAACAACTTGGTAAGGTACAAAGTGTGAATTCCATGGGCTAGCACCAAATTCACATTTTTCCTAAAGTAACTAAGAGTGGGAATTAAATAAAACATTTAGTTACTTTATAATATTTATCATACTTTTAATGAGAATTTAAAGTCATTGTCCTACCTGTTCGGCTAACGACCCTCCACCAGTCAAGCAAGCGGTGGGTGAGAGTGGAAACCCATTAAGTTGCCATTTTATAGGCAACAACCTTATACCCACCTTATAGACCGGCTTCGTGAGTGAGGCCTACTAACAGTAAAACGACTTGTTCTTATACATATATATAATAATTAACCATTAATCTTATAATAGTATAAGGGTAGAATTTTAACTTTTAAAACTTCTAGGGTATGGATTTAAAGTTTGTGTGAGTCTTTACAAATTCCAAAACTTGAGGGCAAGTTTTGAACAATTCATAAACTTTTGGATATTCATAACTTATGAGTTTTAATTAAGTGTTTAATACTTTTAATGAAGAGTCTCTTGGAAATCCATAACTTGAGGACAAGTTATGAAGTCCATAAAAGCATTTATTAGAAAAACTCTTCAAAAGTGTAACTTATGACTTCTTAAAAAAACATTTAAAAGAAAAAACTTTTGGAATTCCATAACTTGAGGACAAATTATGAATTCTATTAAAACACATTAAGATCAAGAATTAACTGACAAACAATTTGCAAATAATTCCTATGATCTAACAAAACTCATATGAACATGAACATCCACATCAACAATTTCAAGAATCATATGAACACATATAAACTTGAAATTTTGATTATAACTTTGAAATTAGTCCACCATCATCATTACCACATCAAAAACAGGTTTTATAAGATCAAAACAGTTTAAGGTAATGATTCTAGACCAATTCCAGCACCAAAACTCGAAAATCTACACTCAGGCCTGCCAACTTGTCGAGTACATGAACTGACTCGGCAAGTTGGTTGAATCTACACATGGACTCGGCGAGTACCATGAATGGACTCGGCGAGTCTGCTGTGCAGAATGCAGTTTTTCGACATTTTTCAGCAATTTGCATCAAGTATTCAAGAAAACAAGCCTAGGCTCTGATACCACTGTTGGGTTTTGAGCAATCTAACACTTCCTAAGTGTGCATGCAACCCTAATAAACCTTGGATTTATGTTTTCTTCTAAAATACATGCAAATAATAACTTCCAAGGTTTCTTCCTAACTAGCATAGCATAAGGATTATGAATCATAAAAGTACT
Organism: Lactuca serriola; assembly: GCF_051521515.1. Taxonomy (NCBI): domain Eukaryota; kingdom Viridiplantae; phylum Streptophyta; class Magnoliopsida; order Asterales; family Asteraceae; genus Lactuca; species Lactuca serriola. Next base: position 68,655,289 of record NC_136414.1, read on the forward strand.
AGTAGAAATACATACATTTTGATGATGGTTGATTGTTTGGAGTTTGAGAGCCAAGCACCAATAGTGTGAATGCCTCAAATGGAATCACAAATCACCACAAACACTTGGAAAACTTTGAGAGAGTAGTATACTTTCTTGTGGAATCGGCCACCACTAAGTCTCACACTCCTAGTGTCACATTTCTTGCATCATATGCTTCTTTATATAGTGTGCATGGTTAGGGTCAAACCCTAATAACCCATGTCTTTTCCTTTCCAAGGATCCATGGGTTAAAAGCTCCATGGATCATCCATGGACTTTTATATTAGCTTAGCCCATTAATAAATGAGTATTAGCCCACACTATATAAAATACAATAGCCCATAATTTAATCAGTCTTCTTTTTAATCTCTAAATTAATTCATAATTAATTTAAGACTAAAACTAATTAAATAACATGACTTCATATTAATATATTATAACTTATAATATATTATAAATCGTAAGTATACAATTCTCATAAAATTATCCATAAATCGTTTGGGTGAAGTGCAACCCAAATGGACCATGCCGGGTCGGGTCAAGTATGTACCAAATAAGTTATGGACTTAGACACCTTATCCAACACATTCATCTACTGAAATCACATAAGGTGAGTTCATACCCCCATCTTTTCATGTTTTCCTAAGTTTTAAGGGGGAGAATACAAGTTAAAACACCAAGAAGACAAATAAATTCTTCTAATAGCTTTCATCAGAAAAGTTGGACTCCATTCACGCACTGTTTTGGGCAACTTAAACATTTTGGTTTTCAAAACTGTTCTAGGTGCAAATATTTCAAGTTCTTAGATTTAAAATGACTACTTGCACAGCTCCATACAATTTTTCTACAATTTATGGTGATTTTTACAAAACTGCCTATCATTTCAAGAACAAACCTGGACCAGTCTGTGATTATGGACTTTTGCACACGAGTTAGAGGTCACTAAAAATCATGGAAAAAATTCTGAAAAAAACTAGACTCATTTTCCAAACTCTCAAAATTTACGGATTTTGATTTAGACCTTTGATGACTTTTCTATAAATTTTCTAAGAACAGTAACGAAAATGTTATCAACAGAAAAATGCTATAAATTTCATTTCACCTTGTAACATGTTGAGCAAGGTGTACCTTTATGTGATTATATGTTATTGCTATATATGACATTTTGTCTTAGTATATAGACATACATTAGTTAACAAACGGATTTTTGCTAGATAAAGCATAGAAATAACAATTTGTTATAATCAAAGTACATCCATTACATACCAACATTGGATAAACTACTACCCTTGTTTTGATAAACTATAATAGGTATAGTCAATGATACATACATTTCAAAAGGGTACATTTATACAAAAGGGAATTTTCATTACGTTACATGTAAATTCGTTAATGACTTTGTGAGACATTCACTTCACATTACCAATAAGTCATGTATTGTAACCAGAGTCTCCTGGAGGGAGAGCGTGATAGTTGTATATAGATCTATATTGGGTTTGACAAACCCACACCTGAGTTGCATGCAACAGCTAGACCGGTAGGTCTGAGGTGACAAATGTCATAGCATTTCCGACGACTGAAGAACGTCGTTTCAGGCCAACTAGGTCATAGTATGGTTATAATAACTCACGTTAAGTATTAACAAATATAGAATTTATGGGTATTTCATTGAAATCAAATGAGTTTACGTCTAGTTAAACTTGCATTGTTTTACTTTAAGTATGACAAATCACTTATACGTTTCGGTCTTGGGATATAAGACTACATTACATTTTTTTTTAGGAAAATATCAGATTTTTCTGGAACAAACATTATATTTACAAGACAAGGTTTTCATGATTGCATACAAAAGCTTATGAACTCACCAACCTTTGTGTTGAAACTTTTTCAAACAACTTGTATTCTCAGGAAATCACTAAACAGGAAATCAAGTGCATTTTGAGGATGGGACGTTAAGGCGTCAAACATTTCATATTTTGTCAACATATTGTAATTGATTTGGAAACATGTAATTCATACAATGATGTAACTCTTTAAATTATATATATATGTTGGTTGTGTTTACTTCCATCACTATTGCCATTGTTGTTATGATACTATACATGAAGTCCTCCAGCCCCGGACGTTTCCGCCATCCTTGCTTTGGGGGTGTGACACGAAGTCAGATTTGGACATTCTTTTTATGCACGCTCACTTTTTAACGAACTCTATGACTTTTGTTTAGATCGCTAAGGATAAATATTTCTCTAACATAAATTCACTTTTTACGTCATTCGGCATCGTGCCGGTTCTGTCGCAAAACTTCGACATGACATAACTTCTTCGTTATAACTCGGATTTCAGCGTTCTTTATATGTACGGAACCCTTGTAACATATAATACAACTTAGTTAAGATTATTTCTTCAAAATAATCTTCCATAAAAAAGACATTTTTGACACTTATTGTACTTAAGTTGTCTAGCCCTGATCTACGGGCGTTACAAAATGGCTAAAAGGGTTGAAGGAAAAATGGAGAAAGCAATACAGATGAAAAAACATTGGATATTGAATAAGGAAAATTAGTTGTATGATGTTTGATTTAAGTTTCTTTCTTAGACTACTATGTTCGTTGGGTTTAACTTTGATGAATGCTGTGAACTAAAGTCGGTTGTTAAACTAATATGTTTGTTGTCATTTGCATGTATGAATGTAATGGACATGCATGGTTTTATGAAGCATATATTATCTTATTGTATTTTAATGTGGTCCCATTACTAGTATAATTATTGTGTGTTGTATATTATTATATGTGTATGTGGGTGAAATTATTTTACATTGCATGTGTATGTTGGATCTATTTTATGTACACTAATATCACAAATAAAAATGATTGTATGTGTAATGTGTACACAACACAATGGTATTTTCACTAAATAGAAAAACGATTAGAAACCCATTACGAATACATTGTTAAACATGACAGGATACATGATAGTATAGTGTTAAACATAATGAGAAAATTCATTATACAACCATTACAACTTGTACAGTAATATGAAAAAGAAAATAGCCCAACACAGAAATAACCAAATTTTCAGCTTCCTAACATCTGATTGAAGCTTCTTATTCGACCTAATCAAAGTTGTAATCATCTATGCGTCCTTACTTGTGTTTGTAGTCTCCACTTGGTTTTCCCAACATATAAACCCATCACGAGGACCCTAAAATGAAAGTTTTAGGAATATGTAACCAAAATCCAAAAAAAAAATGATTATTTAAATCTAGGTCAACAGTGGAACGAAAATGTAATTAACATGTACCATTTGGGGCAAGCATAAAAGAGTCGACCAGGGTTGGACTGAGTAGTTGTCGTTTATATTATTGCATCAAATCCATATGAGCATTCCACCGATTTCATTGATGCCTTCATTTTAGTAAGGTCAATTGAAAGAAAACAAGAAAAAAAGAGAAAAAAAAGGTAAATATGCCCACGTCTCTATCACGAATGTGTATATACTCGAGCGTAAAATGCGAAGGACGAAATTACCCCACTCTTTGGCACTAACTAACTGTATTGAGTGACATAATATAGTCTAATTATAATAAGGACTTAATTTCCATTAACTAAACAGGGTAACATACGTAGTTTATACAAAATTTCCCATGCATACATAGGTCTTCATCCACCTTTACAACATTAACAACAGGATATGAACTAAACTGAACAACAAGACATATGAAACACAAAAACCCTAATACAAACACATTACTACCTAAACAACACAAACACATCAATATCTAATCAATACAAACACCATGACCGCCAACATACCACTTCTTCAATACATTAAGAACCTTCTGACAATCCCACGAACTATCAATAACCAATAATACCCAATTAACAATTGGAATCGAATCTATATCCTCCATCCATACTAAGGGTAAAAGACCATTTTCCCATTTTGTAACTTGGCCCATGAATGAGGCCTAAACATATAATCCAAAAGGCCCAAATATGGCTCAACATAACCCATGGTCAACCCTGATCAAACTTCTAGTTAAAGTCAAAGTCAACAGCTCATGTTGATCAAACACGCCGTGTTCTTCCATCATCCAAATAATCGGGAAAACCCCAACCAACACGTCGGGTTGGCTTGCAAACACGTTGCGTTTTCCCGAGATTCAACAGCTTAATACAATAAGTTGTTTTCTCTAATTTCAAGAGCTCAAAACTTCATATTTAGTCTGAAACATGGTCCAGGAGGATAAAGTTTCCAACTTTATCCATTGGGACAACCCAAAAAGGTTCAAACCAAATCCATAAATCTTAATAGTGCAAAGGCTTAACAAATAAGCACTTAATCCATAAAAACATAGCCCTAACACATAGATTTGACTTCCTTGAGCTAGAAAACCACGTAAAGTTGCCAAATTTGCATTCATGCATGTCTAAATGAAGCTCTTAAGCTTAAAAAGGACTTACTAATTCACTTAATGCATGAATGACATCAAAACTCTCATAAATCTTGCACCTTTATGCTCAAGGATACCAACACAAACTCAGATCTGAAAGAACAGGCCCTTAAACAACCTAACTCATCCATTAACCCAAAAGGGACCAAAAGCACAACAAACTAGATATGAAGGGATCTAAACATATACAAGACAAGATGAAAACTTGATACCTCAGAAAGCTTCCCCACAAGATGATGATTCTAGATCCAAAGCCTTTTCCCCAAGCAAAGCAATTTCAAGATCTCCTCTTCCTTCACAAAGACCAAAAATGAGCACCAAGAACTTCTTACTACCTCAACAACACCACCAAGAGGATTAAAGATTAGTTCTAGGTTTTACTGGCAGTGGAGGCTAGTAAGGAGGCCAGCCATCAGGACTGAAGGTCTTTATATAGGTGCAACACCCTAAAAATTAGGGTTTTCTCCACCAGCCGCCAACATGCCATGTAATGGCATAAACACTTTGTGTTGGCCTTAATGAAAGTCACGCTTCTTCAAATATAGACACGTCGGGTTGGTTCCTTTAACACGTTGTGTTTAACTCTACAAAGGGGATTTATTTCCAACAATTATTCCTCAAGATTCCAGGTGTTACAATTCTCCCCCACTAAAATTAGATTTCATCCTCGAAATCATTCCTTACCATCCCAGGTATGCCAGACAGCTTGAAGAACGCAATCACAACTCCGAGCATACAATGTCCTTCCTAAGGCTACAAAACCTAACCTTAGCAGAAATCTCTAACCCGATGAAGAATGAATTCTTAATCCCTTGCGGAAACCATTTGTACCTTACCTAAAACTCGAAATCTGAAGTCTCAAATTCGTCTGACTCCTTGACAAACACCCATACTTAATCACTACCATACCGAAACCTCATTAAATTCCCGACCAACAAAATGCTTCCAAGCCTTGATTATCTTGATGATTCTATGGGGAACAAAATCAATGGCCAATTACTGTTCTAGAACACTTATACTTGACATAAGGCTCAGATAATCCTTCAAGTAGAAGATTCGTCCCTGCAACGGTTAGCCTCAGACAAGAGTTACACAAAAGGGTCAAACCAATAACTCTGAGATTATTTTATCCAATCTGCAAGTGACTTAGCACGTTCCCCAAATTTCAAGCAACTCCACACACAGATCCCACAATACTAATATTTTTGGATATAGTGTCTAAGTCCATAACTATATTTGGTATGTACTTGACCCGACCCGACATGGTCCATTTGGGTTGCACTTCACCCGAACAATTTATGGATAATCTTTTAAGAATAGTATAAGTTATGATTTATTAATATATTATAATTTCTAATATATTAATATAAAATCATATTATATAATTAGTGTTGATCTATAATTAATTTAGAGATCAAAAGTATGACTAATTAAATATGGGCTCTTATATTTATATAGTATGGGCTAATGCTTATTTGGAATGGGCTAGGCTTGCATGGAAAGTACATGGAGCTTTAACCCATGGATCCCATGGAAATGAAAAGACATGGGTATTAGGGTTTACATGGATGTAACCCTAATCCACCACACTATATAAAAGAGCCTTTAGTTCTTGAAATTACACTAGTAGATGTGAGAAAACCAAGAGGGCCGATTGCAAGAAGGTTGTAGCTATTCTCTCAAGTTTCCATGTTTGTGGTGATTTGTGACTTCCATTTGAGGTATCCACATTATTGGTGCTAGGCTCACAAACTCCAAGCAATCAACTACTACTACAAGGTAAGTAATTCTACTAGCTCTATTTGATTCAAGTACCCTATGCCATGCTAGTTAGGATAAGAACCTTGGAAAAATAATTTTTTGCATGTATCTTATTCAAACATAGATCCAAGGTTTCTAGGGTTGCATGTACACCATAGCTGTGTTAGAATGCTCAAAACCCATCAGTGGTATCAGAGCCTAGGCTTGTTTACTTGATACTTGATGCAAATAGCTTGAAAATCGAAATTTTTGTTCACTGCTCGTATGAACTCGCTTAGTAAATGGGGGGACTCGACGAGTCCATGAAGAAATGCATGCTATTCGTCGAGTATGTTCATGCACTCGACGTGTAGAGGCAGCAGTGTCCAGATTTTCGAGTTTTGCTACTGGAAATGGACTAGAAACATTACCCTAAACTGTTTTGGTGTTATAAAACTTGTTTTAAATGGTGTAATGTTTAGGATAATCCATTTACAATGGCTATTATAAAAAATTACAAGTTTTATATAAGTTATTTATGATTCTTGAAATTATTGATAAGCATGTTCTTGAACTTATGAGATTAGATGATCATAGGAATTATTTGTAACCTCCTTGGAAGTTTAATTCTTGATCATTATGTGTTTTAATGGAGTCCATAAGTTGTCCTCAAGTTATGGAAAACCAAAGGTCACACTTTAATTAAAAACCATTATAAGAACACATGAGTTATAAAAATGAAGTGTCTTCATTTTAATACTCAACTAAGTCATAAGTTATGAGAAATGCAAAGTTTTGAAAGTTTACAAAACTTGAACTCAAGTTTTGGAGCAAGTAAAGTCATATTAAAAACTTTAGTTCCAACTCTTAGAATTTTAATTATTAAAATTCAAACCTTATACTTTATAATATTATAAGTTAATAATAATAATAATAATAATAATAATAATAATATATATATATATATATATATATATATACATACATACATACATATATATATATATATATATATATATATATATATATATATATATATATATATATATATATAAGAATAGAGTCATCTTACCATTAGTACGCCTCATTCACGAAGCCGGTCTATAAGGCGGTATAAGGTTGTTGCCTATAAAATGGCAACTTAATGGGTGTCCATTCTCTCCCACCGCTTCCTTGATCGATGGAGGGTCGTTAGCCGAAAAGTTAGGACAAGGACTATAGTTCTCATTTAAGTATGATGAATATACTAAAGTAACTAAACCTTTATTAAATTGCCAATTTTAGTTACTTTAGGAAAATGTGAATAATGTGCTAATCCATGAAATTAAACTTTGCACTTTGATTAAGCCGTTAGTGGAGTGTGTGTGGTTAACCGGCACACTAACCTGGACTTATCAAGGTAGGCAAAGGGTGACTTAATGTTTATCATAGTATCGATGGAGCGTGTGTGGTTAACCGGAACATCATTTGAGGGGTAGTACATTAAGGGTACCAAGTAATTTGCATGGTTACTTCACACCTTGTTTTGTGATCCTCAGCATCCCAGTCACAAAACTTGAAGGGCACACTCGAGATTGAAACATGCCAATTAAAAGTTCAATGAATCTCAAAGAATCTAGGAGTTTCTAAACTAATTAAAACCTAATTAAATATTTAGTTTTTCATGCTGGAAATTGGTGAATCGTCATTCACCTAGCTTCAAATATCTTATAGCTTAGATTACGGCATCCCTCTTCTAAGTTATAAAATATTGTGTTGGGTCCTAGCCTTAATATTACATTTGGGTGTTTTATTAAGGACTATCTTTATATCTAATCTAATATATTCATTCTTCTTTTCAGATGTCTTCCAATAACAATGTTGCTGGCTCAAACCCTACTGGCTCCTTCTCTCTCATAAATCTTTGTAAGAGAGTCATCTTTGATGGATCCAACTTTATGGATTGGATCAGAAACATCAGGATGGTCACACGTTATGAGGACAAAGAATATGTCCTTGATAAGGAGCTAAAGGAGATTGATGAGTCAACTACTACTCCAGAGGAGATTGCTGCATTTCAGGCACATGAAAGGGATGCTACTAAGGTAGCATGCATCATGATGGCCACTATGACAGCTGAGCTCCAAAAGTCCTATGAGGACCACTACCCTTTTGAGAAGTACATGGATTTGATGGACCGCTACCATCATAGTGCTTGTCAAGAAAGGTATGAAATTATCTACTCCATAATAACTACCCGAATGAAGGATGGTGAGACCATCACGGCCCACATGCAGAAAATACAAAGGTTTGTGGATCGTTTGAAGAAACTAAATGTTGACTTTCCTGAGGAGATGGCAATAGATATCATTTTGCATTCCTTACCTTCATGTTATGATCAATTTAAAATTACATACCACATGAACAAGGAAGAAGTTACACTTAGTAAACTTCAAGGGCTTTTAAAGACTGCAGAAAGTAGTCTTAAAGGCAAGTCGGTTGTTACTACTCCTCCTACTCCAACTGCGGCCAGTGTCTTAGCAATCAGGCATGGAAAAGGGAAGAAGAGAAAGAACCCTTCTAAGGGTACCAAGTTTAAGACCCTTGAAGGCTCCTCTTAAAGCAAAACAAAGAAAAGTTTTGTCACTCCTTCTGCTAAACCTAATAAGGCTAAATGCTTCTATTGCCATGAAAAGTCGCACTGGAAGCGAAACTGCCCAAAGTACCAGCAAGATGTGAAGGATGGGAAAGTAAAACCCAACCATGCAGGTATATACACTATTTTGTCTAATAACTCACCTCATTCTAAGTCTTAGGTCCTTGATACAGGTTGTGGTATTCACATATTTTCTGATTTTCAGGGACTAAGAAGAAGTGAGAATATGGAGTAGGGAAAGATAAACTTGATCATGGGGAACAGGAAAGCTTCACCTGTCACCAAGATAGGAGTTATTTCCTTATTGCTAAATAGTGGGTTTACATTACATTTGAATAAATGTTATTATTCGCCAGAAATGGAAAGAAATCTTATTTCCTTTCATGCATTATATAAACAAGGTTTTACCTTTTATTTTGATAATAATAATGGTGGTATTGATGTTTTCTTTAATAATGTTCTTTATTTCAAAGAATTACCTTGTGATGGTGTGTATGAAATTGTATCTGTTGTAGATAACCTAGGAAATAATGTATTGTGTATTGACTCTTCCACTAGCTTAGATAAAGCATCTTTATGGCATTGTCGTCTTGGACATGTAAGCAAGAAACGCATAGGACAACTCCAAAAGGATGGAGTCTTGGAGTCATTTGACCTAAAGTCAGATGATAGTTGTGAATCTTGTTTGCTTGGTAAAATGAAAAAGTCACGTTTTACTGGAACTTGTGCTAGGGGTGAAGGTTTGTTGGATCTCATACACACAGATGTGTGTGGACCCTTTAGAACCGCCACAAGAGATGCTAATCGCTTCTATGTGACTTTTACTGATGATTTTAGTAGATATGGATATGTTTACCTAATCAAGCATAAGTCAGAAACCATTAAAAAGTTCAAAGATTTTAAGTAAGAAGTGCAGAATCTGTTCGTCAGGAACATTAAGATGCTTCAACCCGATTGAGGTGGTGAGTATCTTAGTTTAGAGTTCCTCGACTATCTCAAGGGATGTGGGATTATCTCACAACTAACACCTCCCAGGACACCGCAGTTGAATGGTGTGGCTGAGAGGCGCAATCGAACCTTGTTAGATATGGTTTGTTCCATGATGAGTCGAGGTTCGCTACCAATCTCATTTTGGTGGTATGCCTTAGAGACTGCCGCCTATATCCTTAATCTAGTCCCCACAAAGAAGGTTGCCAAAACACCTCATGATATGTGGACTGGAAAAGTTCCCAATTTATACCACATCAAGATTTGGGGTTATGAGGCTTTCGTGAGATGAGAGACTCATGATAAGCTCAAACCCCGAAGAGAGAGAGGTGTATTTTCATCGGCTACCCATAGAAATCCTTTGGTTACATCTTCTACAGACCCAATGATAATGTGGTCTTTGTAGCAAGAAGAGGAGTCTTTCAAGAGATACAATTTATAAGCCAAGGAGACAATGGGAGGCAAATTGACCTTGAGGAAATTCAAGAGTCAAGTGGTGAAGGAACCTCAACCCCTAGCCCTCAACCCGAGGAGGAAACTCCTGTTGAGCTGACTGAAGAATCTGTACCTCTGAGGTGTTCCACGAGAGTTAGGAATGGACCTGAGCATTACTATGGTTTCCATATTACTACAGAAGGTGATACATTTATCAGTGATAACACACTGGTAAATCTGGATGAGCCTAACAGCTACACGGAAGCCATGGCAGGCCCTGAGGCTGCTAAATAGAAAGAGTTATGGATAGCGAATACAGTCCATGTATGACAATCAAGTATTGCACTTGGTTGACAATGTACCTGATCATAAGACGGTTGGGTACAAATGGATCTTCAAGAAGAAGACCGACATGGATGGTAATGTACACACTTACAAGGCACGACTGGTTGCAAAGGGTTATTCTCAAACTCCGGGAATTGATTATGATGAGACCTTTTCTCCAGTGGCCAAGATTAAGTCTATTAGGGTTCTGTTAGCAATTTCTGCATTTCATGACTATGAAATATGGCAAATGGATGTCAAAACCGCTTTCTTTAATGGAAAGTTGGCTGAAGATGTTTACATGGTTCAGCCATAGGGTTTTGTCAGTATAGAGTACCCTAATAGAGTGTGTAAGCTTAAGAAATCCATCTATGGATTGAAACAAGCACCTCGCAGATGGAATCTTTGTTTCGATGAGTAAGTCAAAGAGTTTGGTTTTTCGAGATGCGAAGATGAATCTTGTGTCTATGTCAAGGCTAGTGGGAGTATAGTTAGATTTTTGGTATTGTATGTGGATGACATTCTACTCATAGGAAATGACATCCCAACCTTGCAGGAAGTAAAGTCCTGGCTTGGGAAGTGTTTCGCTATAAGGACCTTGGAGAAGCTGCCTATATCCTAGGGATAAGGATTTTGAGAAACGAGAGTAAAAGACTAATTGGACTTAGTCAAAGCACCTATGTGGACAAAGTGTTGAAAAGGTTCAACATGCACAACTCCAAGAAAGTTGAGTTACCTATCCAGTGTAATGCCAGACTGAATAAAATTCAGAGTCCGAGTACAGAGGCTGAGATAGCTGAGATGAGTCGAGTACCATATGCTTCCGCTGTAGGCTCGATCATATATGCTATGACTTGTACTCGTCTTGATGTTGCCTTTGCTTTGAGTATGGTCAGCAGATATCAGGGGAATCCTGGCAAGGCTCACTGGACAGTGGTGAAGAATATTTTCAAGTACCTGTGAAGGACTATGGACTGGGTCCTTAACCTTGGTGGGAGTGATGACTTGAAAGTAGCAGGGTATAGTGATGCTAGCTTTCAGACTGACAGGGATAATTTCCGCTCTCACTCGGGCTGGGTCTTTACCCTAAATGGAGGGGCAATTACTTGGAAAAGTTACAAGAAAGATACAGTGGCAGATTCCACTTGTGAATCAGAGTATATAGCAGTAAGCGAGGAAACAAAGGAGGATATATGGCTAAAGAACTTCATCGGAGACCTTGGAGTTGTACCAGTTATAAAGGAGCTAATGTAGATTTTCTGTGATAGCAATAGTGCGGTTGCCTTAGCCAAGGAACCAAGAGATCATGGGAGATCAAGACACATTGCCAGAAAATATCACTTCATACAACATCGAATAGAAGAAGGAATCCTCGTGGCAAAGAAGGTATCATCAGTTGAGAACCCGGCTGATACCCTCACGAAGGGACTGATTAGGGTTAAGCATCTTCAGCATGCTACGAGCATAGGGCTAAGAGATGATGTTAGTTCTTAGAAGTTAGATAATTTTGAAATTTGTAAAGTGTAATTGACATTTGATGATAAATAAAAGCTGTTATTTATGAGTAAAGTGTTGCTATCTCTTGTCAATCGTTTACTGAAGAGATTAAGACTTAATCTTGAAGATCGATTAGATCTTAAACGGGTAAAATAATGATTAAACAGCAAGAACATGAAAATAAAGAACAAGTCAAGAATGAATCAAACGAGTCGAATGATTAAACTTAAACCCTCAGAAGAGCTCGATCAAGAACATCAACTGTAGAGGGTTAAAAGGTTTACAAGAACGATAAAGAAATCTGCAAAGCTATCGTTATTCTCTAAAGCGTTAACCTAATATGCATGCAAGCATATCCTTATATAGTAAACCTAACAAGCTCACGGTTGGACAGGCCCAAACCGGAGAACAAAACATATGGACTAACTGCCGAGCCCAATGACGCAATCCTTGAACGAATCTTCAACCCAACAATCTCCCCCTTTGCGTCAATTGGAGCGAGATCTTCAGTTGTTACTTGGGCCAGCAGCGGTGGCAGGTACTTTCTTCTTCACAGTATTAAACAGACGCGAGATGAGAGCCAGTATCTTCTGTCTAAACCTGATGTACCATTGGATCATATCGTTGAAGTATTTAACATCATCCGCTGCATTCTCTTTACACCTTTGGATGATCGACAACACGTGCTCTAGACAAGCAGTGGTGTAAAGATGTTTGTCAGCTAAAGCAAAGAGACATTTCTGTCCTTCTGCTCTAGTGAACATGACCGAATTGCGTCTCGGGTCGATCTTGCCCATTTTCATTTGATTGAGATCACTGGCCGATCCCACAGGAGCTATCTTCGGTTTCTTCTTGAAGACAGTGGCTACCTCCTGATCCATTAGGGTTACCTCCATGATGTAACAGACTAACATCCTTTTGAGATGGTATATAATCGGACCATATTCAGCTTCATTCGTCAAGAGGATGTTATGCAAGACGATCCAATCATGAGGATTTAGGTTCGGTAGATCTGCCAGGGATATAAGATGTTCAGTTCTGGCAGACCCTCGAATCACCTTGAACCGAACATTGATGAATCTTCCTTCGGTATAAGGCTTCAATACCCGAACATTCACTATCTTCTGGGCTCTCCATGTTAGATACTGAGGACGAGCAGCCTTCAGATAGAAATCGATCAGCTCCCTATCAACCTCAGGGTTCGGATGAGGAACTTCAAAAATATTGGAGAAGGCGTGGAAGATAAACGCCTTTCGATTCAACGGCATGTCGAACTGCAAATCGACAGAATTATAGCAGTCGAAGGAGATCACCGGCTCGAGCCATAGGATGCTAGGAGTATCTATGGCCTCCTTAATCATTCGCTCCCGAGTCCAGGCAGGGAAGAGAGTCTTCTTGCTCTCAAGAAGATCGTGGGCTTCTTTCTTCTTGCGTTCGGCTTCTTCAGCCTCTCGCGCCACACGATTGACATCATCATCAACATTGCGACTGTTTTTACGTTTCAACATGTCTGCAATGGTTTCTTTAACTTCATCTTCATCTTCTTCCTCAGCTATGTTCTTCCCTTTATCCTTCACACCCGAACCCGAAGTTTGACCAGTCGGAGGTGGTTCGGTTGTGTGAGTAGCTTTGGAGGAAGGAGGTGGTTTCGATCCGGACTTCACTTCAATGTCGTGATGAAGAAGAAAGGCTCTGGATGAGCTGTTGCCAGAGGACCAACCCAAAGTCTAGGTTGACTCCGTTGTAAATTGCATACATAATCGACAGGAACAGTCGACTTGAACCATCGGATCCTGAGCTCCTTTCAGATAAGCCCTTGAAGAGGACTATAAACATGCCATTCCACTGTGGCGGCAAGCAGGATTTCTTGAACTTCGCAACGGAGGTGAGCACCTCCTTGTATCCCATATTATAGAACATGTTGTACAGATGGCCAAGAGGAATCGTCTCCGGATTAATTCTCGATGGGTCAGCAGCCAACCCTAGCAGTGTACAGAATCGTTGTCGAGAAATGGAGGTCTTGTGATCAGCAACCTCGAAGAACACCCACTCAACGGCTTTGTCGTAATATGCAGTAGCATACACCTGCGAGAGACTCTCCATGGGCACAGACTCAATCCTAGAGAGAGCTGGAGCGATTTGGGAGTACTTCAGGCACCCAATGATCGGCGACATGTAAGAGTCGTATGCCAGAGGGTTCAGATCGATCACCAAGCATTGGTGAGGGCGAATGGGTAGTATATGTGAGGTAGCATGGACGGAAGATGATTCTGCCATTGTTGAAGGTAGAAGAAGAAGATGAACAGTGAAGCTTTTGGGAGTGTTTGCTCTCTTGGAAATTCTGGATGCAGTAAAGAGGTAAATGAGAGTAGAGACTGCCTTTTATAGTGATTGGAAGGAGAGAGAAAAATCTGTTCAAATCTTCTATGGAAATACGAAAAGGTTTCCCGGAATGATGGATGCGTGACAGTTAAGGCATGCGATGATCACGTAGGAGAGAGAGTGTCAGATTCCTAGGAACACGCCGCCCAACAAGCGCCGTTTCAGAACAAACCGTTTCAAATCCTCACGCGCCTTTAAGTGCCAGAGAGGAATCGCTTGAAATTCGCACACGCGTCCATTATGTCAGTAAAAGAGTGGGCGTTTCAAATTCACACGCGCCCCTTTTTATATTCACCGGTTGAAATTCAATCCTTTTGTTTTCCCGCCTGAGTCAGCAACCCTTCGTCTTATCTTTGAGATGCCATCTTTTGAATTAAATGCCCACATGGATGATTTTTGACCACAACTTGATAATGAACCACCAAGGCAATAATACAGCCTGTAATAATTAGTAACAGAATTTTGGAAAGTCAAAGATTATTGTGCGAAGAGTGTAAAAGGAAAAAGAAATAAAGCAACTCTTTTGAGGAATGACTGTGAGGTCAATAATGACACGAAACAAATGATCCCGGGCACGAATCTCTTCCTTCAAGATCAAGAGAGATCTCAAAGTGTTAATGTGGATTCCCGTTGAATTACGATCAAACACTTATTAATAAATGTTGAAAGGCTTCTTTTAATTAGGCTATTTCAGGGTGGCTTTCGCTTTGATGCAACATTTCTAATCTTGAAATAAGAAAGAAAGTGATCAAAGTACTTGTGAGACCGGTGTAGTCTGTTGAACAAGTAGGTAGGAATTAATTTTAAATAGCTTGGAAAATATAAAATCTCAACAAAAAATAAAAACTGGATCCCAAGGGAAGAAATGTTATGGTGTTTAACAATTTCATAGGAATCACACATAATAAAATTTGAGGTTTCATGAGGGTACATCCGTCAGTTCTTTGGTGAAAACTTGAGCAAATTAATTGTTCACCGTCAATTCAGATTTGGTGTTGAATTGTGGGTTTCACTCAGCTCGTAGTAGCACGAAACTAAGATCATAAACACAGTTGTTGTGTAACCATAAACCTCAGTGGTAATTTCTGAGAGTCTCAAGGGTTACGTTGATGAAACGAGTGTAATGGAGAAATGTAATGGAGATGGTGTAAGAAAATAAAGTACCTCAGCTGCAAAAAGAAGGACCAAGCAGAAAACTCTTAACTCATGTGACAAGAGAGTGAGGTAGCTCACGATTAGAATAAATGTGGTAGCCTTATTGGGAAGACAAGGTTTGTTTATACCAAGTCATAAAGGCTATTATTCAAAATCTTATGAGGCTTGGGACACATACAGCAGCATGCTTCTAGGGACACTTAAGTAATCCAACAATTAAATCCCCATAAACGAACGAGCAAAAATAAAATTAAATGAGAAAAAATATTTTTGGAGCTTTTGAAATAGATAATAAAAAAAATAAAAAGAAAAAAAAATGAAAAGATGAACAGTAAGCAAAGAAAATAAGACTTGGAAAGAGTAAAAAAAAACTTTGGAAAACTTTGAAAAACCGAACCCGAACGTTCGGTTGGTTTCGGTTGGGAAAATTTTGAAAAACCGAACCCGAGCGTTCGGTTGGTTTCGGTTCAAGAAAATTTTGAAAAACCGAACCCGAGCGTTCGGTTGGTTTCGGTTCAATAAAATTTTGAACAACCGAACCTGAGCGTTCGGTTGGTTTCGGTTCAATAAAATTTTGAAAAACCGAACCCGAGCGTTCGGTTGGTTTCGGTTCAATAAAATTTTGAAAAACCGAACCCGAGCGTTCGGTTGGTTTCGGTTCAAGAAAATTTTGAAAAACCGAACCCGAACCTTCGGTAGGTTTCGGTTTTGGAAAATTTTGAGAAACCGAACCCGAGCGTTCGGTTGGTTTCAGATCAATAAAATTTTGAAAAACCGAACCCGAGCGTTCGTTTGGTTTCGGTTCAAGAAAATTTTGAAAAACCGAACCCGAACCTTCGGTAGGTTTCGGTTTTGGAAAATTTTAGACAACCAAGGAATTGAGACAGGCAATCAGAATATACTTTTGACAATAAGATAAACAACTTTGTACAAGAAATATACAACCAAGAAAACTACCTTTGTGGTGATGAACGAGTCAGATGATTTAACCGAACCTGAACGTTCGGTCAAGTTCGCTTCTTACGTTTGAGGTTGAGAGGTAGTTTGAGGTACTGACTCTGATTCCATCATACCTAGCCCTTGTAAAATTTTGTTGAATGATGCTTCAGGAAGAGCTTTGGTAAAGACGTCAGCCAGTTGATCAGTGGTTCTGACAAAGTGTACTTCGACGTTTCCATCTTCCACGTGATCTTTGATGAAGTGATACCTCAGTGCTATGTGTTTGGTTTTAGAGTGTTGCACTGGGTTATGACAGATCCTAATTGCACTTTCAGAGTCACAATATAATGAGATCTTCTTCATATTGAGTCCATAGTCTCGAAGTTGACTCTGGATCCAAATCACTTGAGAGGTGCAGGATGCAGCGGCTATGTATTCTGCTTCGGCAGTAGACAACGACACACACGTTTGTTTCTTGGATTGCCAGCTAACCAACTTCCCGTCAAGGAATTGACAGCCACCAGTGGTGCTTTTTCTGTCGAGTCCACATCCTCCAAGGTCAGCATCTGAATAGGCTTGAACGAAGAAGCCTGAGTTGGAAGGATACCATAGTCCTAAGGAGGTGGTTCGCTTGAGATAGCGTAAAATGTTCTTCACTGCAAGCATGTGAGGTTCACGTGGGTTTGCCTGAAATCGAGCACAATAACACACAGAAAACATGATGTCAGGCCTGCTAGCAGTCAGATACATTAGTGAGCCTATCATTTGACGATAGAGCGTGATATCCACAGCCGGTTTGTCTAGAGATGGAGTTAGCTTGGTGCCGAATGCCATTGGGACTTTGACTTTGGAGTCTCCCATCATACCAAACTTTGCTAGGAGAGTCTTCGTGTAAGCTTCCTGATTGATAAAGATGCCTTCGGATCCCTGTCTAATATTTAAACCAAGGAAAAAGTTAATAGGACCCATTGAGCTCATTTCAAATTTAGTCTCCATCAGCTTTCTGAATTCAACTGTTAGGCTGGGATTCGTAGAGCCAAAGATGATGTCATCAACATAAATTTGAACTATCATAAGGTGGTTACCTTCCTTTTTGCGAAAGAAGGTTGGGTCAACCGAACCTTGTTTGAATTTAGACATCTTTAAGAATTTAGTTAGCGTTTCATACTAGGCTCTCGAAGCTTGTTTGAGGCCATACACAGCTTTATCCAGAATGTAGCAATGATTTGGATATTTTTCGTTCACAAACCCGGGAGGTTGCTCCACATACACGGTTTCTTCGAGTTCTTCATTAATAAATGCACACTTGACGTCCATTTGGAAAACTTCAAAGTTTTTGTGGGCAGCGTAAGCAAGAAATATTCTAACAGATTCCAGCCTAGCTACGGGAGCGAAAGTCTCTTCATAATCAATCCCTTCCTCCTGACAATATCCCTTTACTACCAGACGAGCTTTGTTCCTTATTACATTCCCTTCCTTGTCCATTTTATTCCTAAAGACCCATTTGAGACCAACAACCGAGGCATCTGGAGGAGTTGGAATGAGGCGCCAGACTTTGTTCCTTTCAAATTTGTTCAGTTCGTCTTGCATTGCTTGAACCCAATCGGAGTGATCGAGAGCAGTATTAACTGTCTTCGGTTCAACTTTTGATACGAATGAGTTAAACATGCAAAACTCAACCTTTGAAAATAAGGATGTCTGTTTTGCCTTCAGTTGTGATCGGGTCAGAACCTTTTCGGAGACATCACCAACCACCTGAGAGATAGGATGATCTCTGGTCCATTTGGTAAGAGGAGGATAGTTTGGATCAAAGGTTGGGTCTAGTTCAGCATTGATCATTTCTTCTGGTTCGGACTGGCTTTCGTAGTCAAGTGACATATCACCATGCTCCCCCTCGATTGATGAGCTATGAGAAACTTGAGGTTCAGAGGTTTCTTGTGGTGCTGGACTTTCAGGCGTTGATGCACCTTCGGTTGGAGAAGCACTTTCGGTTGCAGTTGGACTTTCGGTAGCAGTTGTAGAGCTTGGCTCCCCCTCAACATGTGAGCTTGGCTCCCCCTCGACTGAAGCATCGTTGGATGGAGGTTCATCAGAATTCGATCCTCCTTCATTCATTCTTCTGGCAGCTTCTTCGACAATTTGCTTCATGTGGTCTACCTTGTTGTCTGCTGCGCCTGCTTCTGAGAGAGTGGCTTTCTCTGGTTCGTCAAATAGCTCCAGAAACTTCTCGTATAGATTGGCGATTGAGACTGTGACTTGGCCAGTTTGAGGAAAGATGTCCCCAGCTGTGTGTTCTTTGGCCTGTAGCTTTTTGACATAGCTATCGTCAAAAGTCACGTAATAGGTCTCTTCGATTTTTCTCGAACGCTTGTTTAGGACTCTGTATGCTTTGGAAGTGAGAGAGTAACCCAGAAAGATTCCCTCGTCGGCTTTGATATCGAACTTGTTGCGGTGTTCTTTAGAGTTAAAGATGAAACACCGTGAGCCGAACACATGGAAAAATTTCACGTTGGGCTTTCTGTTGTTGAGAATCTCGTATGGTGTGAGCGTGAATCGTTTGTTGAGATAAGACCTGTTCTGTGTAAAACAAGCAGCAGAGATTGCATCAGCCCAAAAGTAAAGAGGTAAGGAAGCGAAACTTAGCATGGTTCGGGCAGCTTCACACAAAGATCGGTTTCGTCTTTCGACAATTCCGTTCTGTTGAGGTTTGTAGGGAGCTGAGAAGTTGTGACTTATTCCCTTTTCTGCTAGAAATTCTTCAAATTCCCTGTTCTTGAATTCCAGACCATTGTCGCTTCTGATGTTGCGAACAACCTTCTTGAGCTGTACTTCAATCTGCTTGATGAACACTTTCAGTTTATGAGTCGCTTTAGATTTGAGTTTTAGAAAGAACACCCATGTAAATTGTGAAAAGTCATCAACAATAACAAGAATATACTTGCTACCACCGATGCTTTCGATAGATGATGGACCACACAGATCAATATGAAGTAATTCGAGTGGTTCAACAACTTTTGTGTTAATTATAGATGGATGACTTTGATGACTCTGCTTCCCCATTTTGCATGCAGCACACAAATGATCTCTGTCGAACTTGAGCAATGGAAGGCCTCGAACATGACCTCCAGTGACAAGTTTGTTGATATCTTTAAAGTTGAGATGAGAGAGTCTTCGGTGCCACAACCAGCTTTCGTCAGATTGAGCTTTTGATAACAAGCATATAGTTGGGTTTCCTTTGATAGGTTTAAGGTTTAGAGGAAACATTTCACCCTTACGCTCCGATTTGAGAATTACTTTCTTCATCTTCTTCTTAATAATTTCAGAACCTTCATCGTCAAATGAGACTTTGAGACCTGTACCTCCAACAAGCTGAGATACACTGATGAGGTTGTGTTGTAGTCCTTCCACATAAGCCACCTACATTATAGTAAAATCACCATTAGTTATCATTCTGTATCCCTTTATGGTGCCGAAAGAGTTGTTTCCGAACTTGACGTTGCCACCGTTTGAAAGAGACCTGTATTCCTTGAGCTCTTCTTTCCTTCCTGTCATGTGACATGAGCAGCCACTATCGATGTACCATTCTTCGTCGAACTGCTCGTCACTTATAACCTGCAAAAATTAAGCAAATTTAGGAACCCAAAGTTTCTTGGGTCCACGTGAGCTTTTCATAGGAGCAGGAATAGTAAGAGAGATGTCAACAAGATATGTTCGTTTTATAAGCGTTGTTTCATCTTTCTTTTTGATGGTAAAGACTTTTATTTTATTAGGATTAGGTGCTTTCGGTTTAGACTCTGGATTGGATGCATTAACCTTCTGTTTGCCTTTTTGTTCAGCTGATGAATGAGATTTTTGAGAACGAACAGAATGAGCTTTAGAGCAAGATGGAGATGAATTGGAAGAATTAGAAGAATTAGATGAATGAGAAGGAGTGGGCTTAGATTCAGATGACTTCTTGGCTGGAGACTCTAGGTGACCCTTTTGCTTTTGATCATTGGAGGGACTGACCTTGGAGTTTTGATCTCTTTTGACTTCTGAAACAAACCTTTGCTTTCGGTTGGAGCAGTTCTCTGAACCGAACCTATGCTTTCGGTTGGAGTCATTCTCAGAACCGAGCCTTTGCTTTCGGTTGGTATTCTCTTCTGAACCGAACCTTGGCTTTCGGTTGTTGTGGCTTTCATGCTTTTTGACAGGATTGTTCTCAAACTTCAGATTCTTGTCTTGATGAGAGAAATATGCATTTTGGGATTGCCAGAATTGCTTCCTTTCAGAGAGATTCTTCCTGTATCTATGGTTCCTTTCACGTTTCTTATTCCTCATCTGCTTCGGTTGATGATGAATATTGGCTTTTATTTTCGGTTTCTCCTTGGCTGGTTCACTTTGAACTGTAGGAGTTTCACATTGAACTGAGGAACTAGAGGGAATGTCTTCTTTTGCCGAACTTCCATTCTCTTGAGGAATATCTTTCGTACCACTAGTACTTGGCTCATCGAAATTATCTGGCTTATTCAAGGGTTCTGGTATGTATCTACCTTTACTCATCCATGAGGTTCTTTCTGATAAGCCTACCGTTTCGTTTGCATTATCTATTGGAGCTGACCAGAAGTACTCATCGCAGCCATCAGCATTGTCTTCGTTTACAATAGCTGTGAGTTCAGCGGTCTGATGTTCAGTTACTCCAGTGACCTTGTACACTTGATTTGGAGTGGTCCTGACCTTTTGATATACAACCGCTTTCTCTGCTAAGATCGGGGACTTATGTTGGGACAATCAAGCGAACTCCACTGAATTTTCAGAAATTAGATTCTTGTGGTTTTCAGGCTTGTTTTTTACAAATTCTGAGCAGTCAACCGTGTCCTCTACAGAAATTTCACTCATGTTGTCGTCCTCATTAAGCTCAGATGCATTCTCAACATCAATTTTGTTTTCTGAGCTCAAGTTGGCGTTTAAAGAGTCAAATTTTTGTATGGTTTCGGTTCTCAGTTTAAGTCTATCATTTTCATCCAAAAGGTTTTTAAGCATGTCCTTGTGGTCCTTGGATTTAATGAAAGATTCTATTTTGTCCAGTCCATACATGTAGGTCGGATTAATGTCATCAGATGATATCACACTCTCACAATTATAAGCTTCAACATCGATTTCATCCTCCTTAAACTCAAGGAAGGGCAAAATCATGCGATGGATCTTTTGGCCTATTTCACAGTCCAAGTGAAGCTGAGTAATATTAGAATAAAGACGTTTTGCAATTAAACAAAAAACATTCCGCTGTTTTAACTACTTTAAATTGTCTCTTTGTAAATAAATGTTTTCGTCTTTTATTTTAACTAATTCAGACTCCTTCAACTCGATCCACATGCGCCGCTCCTCACTCTTCGATGACACCCTGCCTAATTGATCAGTTAGGTTAGAATTGGTGACTCGAGTTTGAGTTAAACTACTATCTAGATGAGAAATTCTTGTATTAACATTTTTTAGTTCTTTCTCATATGAGGATTGTGGTACTTTAAATGAAACGAAAATCGATTGTACCTTCTTGATCAGTTCATCGAGCTCGTTGAACTGCACGCTGAGCGGTTTGGCCGTAAAGCACATATCTTGCTGCTCCTTCGGTTCATTGCTTCCACCATTAGTGTTGTATCCCCTCATCTGAGATACATTGGACACCATGAAGCACCTTACTCCACTGCTCTCCTCCTTTGCCACGCAAGCCTTTCCATGAGAAGGCCTCCTCACTTCATCGTCTTCAGAGTCGGTTGACCAAACTTCCACTCCACCGAACTCGTCATCAGCAACCGAACCCTGCACAATAAGAGCGTTCATGGAAGGGTTAGCGGTAGATTTCTTCTTCCTCATCTCTTCAAGCTTTTTCTGTAGCAAAGCTTCCTCATCCTTTTCAGCCATCTTTTTGAGGACACAATCCTTAGCATAGTGATTTTTGCCTCCACAATAGTAACAGCTTACTCCAGAATCACCATCTGCTTTCGGTTCCTTCTTGGGCTCTTCAACCTTCGGTTCATTATTAACCTTTTCTGAACTATAACTCCCCTGCCAGTTTCGGTTTTTGTTGCTGGGGAATCTCTTCTTAATGAACCTCTTGGGGTTAGACACCATCATAGCATAATCCTCAGACGTGAGGTCATACTCCTCCAAGTTGAAGTCTTCATCCTCCATCACAGCTTTACTTTTTGACAGGAGGGCCAGCGAACCTAGGCTTGAAACAACATTCTTTTCCTGCAGCACAATCTTCTCCTGAGACTTGAGAATACCCACCAGTTTAGCCAAAGAGTATGATTTAAACTGCTCATGGGCTTTGACTGTTGACACCACTGCTCTCCATTCTGACCTTAGACCATTTAAGAACGTAACTTTCTGCTCGATAAGCTTCCTTTCGATGTCATGTTTGATCATCCTGCTGAGAAGATGATTGAAGCGATCGAACGTCTGGGTCACAGTTTCTTCGGCTCCTTGCCTGAATTCTCCAAACTCAGATAAGAGCAAGGTTTGGATAGAGTGTTCAAGATCCTCGTCTGTAGAGTACAGTTCACGAAGTCTATCCCAAACTTCCTTTGCCGTCGTGCATGAGCTGACCAACCTGAAGGTGTCGAACTGAAGGGCGAATCTTATTAATCTTAACGCCTTGATATTACACTGGTATTTGTCCTTTTCATCTTGCGCAATATCTTTGACATCCTTCAGCAGATCATTATACTCCTTTTGAGTTTTAATAATCCTTGACGTTGCAGAATGAGAAAAAGGTCCATTAATGATTGCTTCCCATATGAGGTATCCATTATCCTCAGATCCTATAACGTAGTCTTCGAAGTGATGCGCCCAGACTTCATAATCATGGGTATATAGGATAGGAATCTTCGTGGTTGAACCGATGCTGTTGGAAATATTGATGGGATTCGATTGTGACTCGTCCATTATGATCGAAAAACGTGTTCAAAGATCAGACTTGTAATAAATCAGATTAGGGCAAAACAATAAATATCAAGATACGTCAATAATGAGATGACGGCTCAATAAATATCAGTAATTGCGGAAAAACCCTAATTGAAACCTTTTCACAGAAAAGATGTGTATCGATTACACAGCCTCCTGCTCTGATACCAATTGAAGAGATTAAGACTTAATCTTGAAGATCGATTAGATCTTAAACAGGTAAAATAATGATTAAACAGCAAGAACACGAAAATAAAGAACAAGTCAAGAATGAATCAAACGAGTCGAATGATTAAACTTAAACCCTCAGAAGAGCTCGATCAAGAACATCAACTGTAGAGGGTTAAAAGGTTTACAAGAACGATAAAGAAATCTGCAAAGCTATCGTTATTCTCTAAAGCGTTAACCTAATATGCATGCAAGCATATCCTTATATAGTAAACCTAACAAGCTCACGGTTGGACAGGCCCAAACCGGAGCACAAAACATATGGACTAACAGCCGAGCCCAATGACACAATCCTTGAACGAATCTTCAACCCAACATTTACTATTATTTCTTTTTGCATGTTTTGACTTCCAGAATAATTATGTTATGGTATATATCATATTATTCGAACTCTCCACAGTCGGTCATATGTTGGAAGTAGATATGAATCAAGATTGTTATGGGTTGGCTTGTAGAGGTTTAAGATGTTAGACAAAGCGAGGCTACAACACTCATGAGTGCTCATAAGTTCTGAGTATTGGATTCAACCCACGCTCACTGGTATCACTTCATGGAATTTATCTCGAGTGATCATGAGACGGTAATATCATATAAGCCTTCAAACCTAGAGATATGATTTTTTGCCTATGAGTTGGTTATGCATTGATCGCACGAAAACGCATGGTAACTCGATGTTATAAACCATGCCTTTGTGTGTAATTCAACAAGTAGTAGAGCAAACCTATGAGTCAAAGTTTATCTGTTCCTTTTAGGATTAGAAGTGATATCTAGGCCCCTCGATGATTTTGGTTATGCATTGATTGCATGAAAACGCATTGGTAACTCGATGTTATAAACCGTGCCTTTGTGTGTAATTCAACAAGTAGTAGAGCAAACATATGAGTCGAAGTTTATCTGTTCCTTCTAGGATTAGAAGTGATATCTGGGCCCCTCGATGATTTTGTTTTGGCCTATGTACCAGGCCCGGTCAGAACTAAATTGATGTGTTCAGTTAAGTTCTATGTCAAAAAAATCGGAATCGGGAAAGAAATGTTGGATAATAAGCAAGACCATGCTCCATGTATTTGTCCGACTGATATCTAGAATAGAGGATTATATGATCACTTATCTAAAATGGCGCTTCATAGTTCAATAGAGTTTTGAGAGCTACGATTGATGACCGGTTCCTGAAGTCATACTTGCAACTATAGTTATTAGACTTATCCAAGTGGGAGACTGTTGGATATAATGTCTAAGTCCATAACTATATTTGGTATGTACTTGAACCGACCCGGCATGGTCCATTTGGGTTGCACTTCACTCGAACAATTTATGGATAATCTTTTGAGAATAGTATAAGTCATGATTTATTTATATATTATAAGTTCTAATATATTAATATAAAATGATATTATTTAATTAGTGTTGATCTATAATTAATTTAGAGTTAATTTAGAGATCAAAAGTTTGACTAATTAAATATGGGCTCTTGTATTTATATAGTGTGGGCTAATGCTTATTTGGAATGCGCTAGGCTTGCATGGAAATTCCATGGATACTCCATGGAGCTTTAACCCATGGATCTCATGGAAATGAAAAGACATGGGTATTAGGGTTTACATGGATGTAACCCTAATCCACCACACTATATAAAGGAGGCTTTAGTTCTTGAAATTACACTAGTAGTTGTGAGAAAACCAAGAGGGCCGATTTCAAGAAGGTTGTAGCTATTCTCTCAAGTTTCCAAGTTTGTGGTGATTTGTGACTTCCATTTGAGGTATCCACATTATTGGTGCTAGGCTCACAAACTCGAAGCAATCAACTACCACTACAAGGTAAGTAATTCTACTAGTTTTATTTTATTCAATTACCCCATGCCATGCTAGTTAGGATAAGAACCTTAGAAAAATAATTATTTGCATGTATCTTAGTCAAACATAGATCCAAGGTTTCTAGGGTTGCATGTACACCATAGGAGTGTTAGATTGCTCAAAACCCATCAAATATCGCCTGACTCATTTTGCTGCACCTAGCTGCTTTCCAATAGCAGCTGAGACCTCCATGGTTCCAACCCGTCTGCCAACTAAGTGAAACACTAGATTCCCACCCGGTTGCTAAGTCGAAAGATACACACATTCACCCCACGCGACTCCTAAAATAAAGCCTCATATGGCAACAATTGCCCAAACTATCTCGCCACCAAGACCAACGCTAAAAGAGAATACTCCATGACCAATTGTAGTCTTATATCATACCCGGTCTCCAACGACCTACCAATTCCTGATTCCAAGCATGATGTGGCCCTCCCATAGTCTTATGAATGGACCCACCCTAGTCTAAATCATCTAAAGAAATCTATGACTAAGCATGGATTTGCCTCACCCTCACTGCTACATACGGACGGGTGAATGCTACGGGCCACCCTGCAGTCTTACAACCCTCCCACACTAACTACCAACCTAGTGAATGCTACGGGCTACCCCACAGTCTTATAAAACTCCTACACTAACTGCCAACCTAGTGAATGCTAGAGCCACCCTGCAGTCTTAAAACACTCCCACTTTTCCATGGCCACCGCCCATGGTCTTACCGCTCATCTATCAATCCTTCCAAACACATCCGGAGTTGAGCACACACCCGACGAAGCGCCCAAGATGGCTCGAGTCATGCCTGGAAGTCCAACCTGGCCCACCAAAAGCCTGTCATTCATCACCAAGAAGGCACTAACCAACTGTTGGGGAGTTTTTTGAACTCTTAACTCATACAATCCTCAATCTAGATGGCCACTTGGACCGCCTTCCTCCCTGATGGGGATGTGAAACTCATCCTAGTTTCCTGCATGAATCTATTCCTGGAAATCTGAACGGTTCCCCCCCACTTTGATCCAAAGAAGTTCTCCCAACACATAATATTGAAAGATTCCCAATCCATCTTACCTCTTATTATTGAACCGCTGACAACCTACACATACCAATGCTAGTGTTCCATTACTAGCCAAAACCCAAGATCGAACAACCCTTGAAGACCATGATAACACACCCTAAAAATACTAGCAAATCGGATAACTCCAGATGCTTTTAATGATACATCACCCAAATCTTGAAGTCCTTTATCCTGGTGACAAGATCGAACCTTAGCAATAGACTACTTCCCTTGGCACTCCCAGTGGCCAACCAAGCTCAAATACTAAAACCACTAAACCCCAACGACACTAGAGAATTAGCACGCTGAACCTGACCATAGACCTTCCATATAATACCCCTGAACTTATCTCGACCAAGAACCAGAATAACAACCAAACACATTGAAATCTGCTCAACAAGATACAACCACTTACTGACCTACTAATGATTCATGGCATGCAAAAGGAATATAACAATTATTGATGACACAAATCATACAATAATAGAGAATTTAACCAAAGATCATGCTTACCCAGACCGATATAAAATTCCAAACAACATAAATATTGATAACAAATGAAAAGATGGCAAAAGATAACATACCCTCAATATCATGTGCTGGAGTCCTGGCCTCCCCTGTGTAACACTGCAATGTCCGACTCCTCTCTGATGGGGCTTCTACCCTACCCTCACGACTATCAGTGATACTCAAAGTATCCGGAGCAGGTACACTCACCTCCCCTCGCCATCGAGCAATTGGCCTTCTTATGGCCCACTTGGTTGTAGTGAAAACATAATGGGCTTGCCTCCTGAGGACAATCCCTGCTAACATGACCAATCTTGAGACACTTGTAGCAGCCCAAACCCCTAGAACAACAAACCCCATCGTGTAGTTTCCCTTACATCTTGCACTGATCCCGGCCCTGCTGGCCCTTCAATCGCTGATCTGACGCCTTGGTCTCTTCTCGGGACTCTCCACTACCTGCAACTTATTTGGCCCCCTCTTCCCTAGGTGATTCAAATCGATCTCCCGCTCACGGGCTATAGAAATCATATCATTCAGGGCCTTGTAGCCTGATATAATCACAAACTCCTTGATGTTATCCCTCAGCATATCATGATACCTTACCTTCATCATTTCCTCGCCCACTGCATACTGTGGAACCAATAAGGCTCTCTCCTTAAACTTAACAGTGATCTCTGTCACAGTCTTAGTAGTCTGGCAAAGATCCTAAAACTCTCACACCAACTACTGCACCTCAATCACCGGTGCGAACTCAACTCAAAACCTGGTCGAAAAATCATCCCACGACATAGCATCAACAACATCATAACTCACCTCACATCTTACCTCTTCCCACTAATCTTGTGCCATGTATTTCAAAAGGCAGGAAGCAAATATGAACTTTGACCCCTCGAGAGAGAAACTCGTCCTGAACACGTTATCCATAATCGTTAACCATCTCTTACTGACAATGGGTTCCTTCTCCCCAGAGAGCGTGGGAGCTCCACAAGCATGATACTCACTGAAAGAAAGAGTGCAAGCTTCAATGATATCCATAACCTCGGCTCAAAACGTGCCTAAGCGCCCATCCAAAATCTCCAAAATCCCCTCCTTGATCAAACCAAAGATCACAGGAGTCTGCTCCAAAATACCGCGGTAACTTCCGATGAGATGAACTCCCACATCTACCCAATAATCGGCTCAGTACCTGCACCTGAGCCGAAACCAGAACTAGATGCTCCTTCCTAAGTGCTCATCACCAAATTGAAATACGACATGCAAATGATCAGAACATACCCAAGAATACTCATCCCACAAGCTCCTTAGATTCTCCAAGACTCTCATCGATTTGAGTATGGATCCTATGCTTTTAGTAGTATGGTCCTAATACTACCTTCCACACCTATCCATACTTTCCTCAAGAATCATCCCGGATCCTCTAAGTCGCCTTCTCAAACTGATGCACCAAAACTCACTAAACAGCAGAACTAAACCCACTAGAGCACTTCCTAGGCTCCCCTAGGTTCCCGGCCTCACCCTGCCCTCAACTGCTGAAAGGCACCTACCAATGTCAACTAACTACCTCATGAATATAGTCACATGTGACAGAGATCAAATAATCCTTTGAGTAGAAAACTCAACCCTTGAACGGTTGGACTCGAACAAGACTTGTGCAATAGGTTCAGATCCATTACTCTAAGATTATTTAACTTGTGCCACATGTGACTTAGCATATTCACTTAGTAGTTAATTCATATCGCTAAGAATCCCACAAAGCACAAAGCAAGCAGCATTCATGCAATGGAAAATCTAACCAGCATATACTAATCAAGCCATTCTATCCACTTATCTGAAAACCATAACAACATGCAATTTTAAAAGCTCATACAATCAGGCATATAAAGGCATCTCTCCTATCATAAAATCCAAAGCAGATCCTTAGCCCTAATATAACATGCAGTTCTCATAATCATATCATATCACAATAAACATGTATTGGTATTCTGGGAAACACTTGCTTGAGCTCGGCCGATTGCACGCATCACACCCATTTCTTTGATTAGAAACCTATTTTTAATAAAAAAATTATTTTATGAAAAAATTTCACCAAACCCTCGGTTTGAGTTCAGGCATACTCGAGCGTATGCTCGAATCCCTCAAACCAAGGCTCTACTACCAACTTGAAACATCCCAAAAATCACAGGATAAAATTTTCATTTTTAATATAATCAAAACACTCATTTATTCTTTATTCAAACATTTAGAAGTTTTTCAAATAAAACAATTATCAAAGTACGTTCCTAAAATCATGAGTTGCGGAAAACACAAGAGTATGCACTGGGATCAAGATGGGCCCTTCCCTTTCAAACCGGAAGTACCTGAAAACCATGGCTCTTATACAAGTGCCAGGAGCCACCTCCTGTTCTTCCATGAAAGAATTACAAAGACAACTAGCATACAATCTACAACTACTTATCTACTAAACTGCCAGAGTCCAAATTCTGGTCCTGCATACAGATTTTTCAGGACCACCTCCGGGTCTTTAATTCAAATGCCAAGGGCCATCCCCTGGTCTTCCAACAATATATAAACAAACAGGGTTGGCATTGGTGCCTTCAACCCATAGAATAGTGAGGAGACTCACCCCGCACTGTTGAATCACACTGATAATCCCTGACAGGTGGTCTGATATTCCCCCAAACTATCAGTAACCAATAATACCCAATTAATAATTGGAATCAAATTTATCCTTCATCCATACTTAGGGTAAAAGACCATATTACCCCATATCTATCTTGGCTCAAGACTGAGGCTCAAGCATATAATCTAGAAGGCCCAAACATGGCTCAACATAACCCATGGTCAACCCTGATCCAACTTCTGGTCAAAGTCAAAGTTAATAGGTCATGTTGACCAAACACATCGTGTAGCCCCTTGGACATGTTGTGTTCTTCAATCATCCAGATAATCGAGAAAACCCCCAACACGCCGTGTTTGCTTGCAAACACGACGTGTTTTTCCGAGATTCAACAGCTTAATGCAATAAGTTGTTTTCTCTGATTCCATGAGCTCCAAAGCTCAGATCTAGTCCAAAACATGGTCAAGAAGGATAAAGTTTCCAAATTTATCCATTGCTATTACCTAATAAGGTTCAAAACAAATCTATTAAGCTTAATAGTGCAAGGGATTAACCAATAAGCACTTAATCCATAAAGACATAGCCCCAACACACATATTTGACTTCCTTGAGCTAGAAAACCATGTAAAGTTGCCAATTTTATGTTCATTCATGTCTTACTAATTGACTTAATGCATCCATGACACCAAAACTCTCATAAATCTTTTACCTTTATGCTCAAGCATATTAAAGCAAACTTAGATATAAAAGAACAAGCCCTTAAATGACCTCACTCATCCATTAACCCAAAATGGACCAAAATCACAACAAACTAACTATGAAGAGATCTAAACATATACAAGACAAGATGCAAAGTTGATACCTCAATAAGCTTCCCCACAAGATGATGATTCTGAATCCAAAGCCTTTTCCCCAAGCAAAGCAATTTCAAGATCTCCTCTTCCTTCACAAAGTCCAAAAATGAGAACCAAGAACTTCTTACTAGCTGAAGAACACCGCCAAGAGGCTTAAAGATTGATTTTAGGTCTGCCATGAGGACTGAAGGTCTTTATATAGGGTGCAACACCCTAAAAATTAGGGTTTTCTCCACCAGCCACCAACACGCCGTGTAATGGCATAAACATGTTGTGTTGGCCTTAATGAAAGTCACGCTTCTTCAAATATAGACACATCGTGCTGGCTTTTCCAACACGTTGTATTGAACTCTAGAAAGGGGATTTATTTCCAACAATTATTCCTCAAGATTCCAGGTGTTATAACTCCCCCCCCCCCCCTAAAATTTGATTTCATCCTCGAAATCATTCCTTACCATCCCATGTATGCCATACAGCCTGAAGAACGCAGTCACAACTATAGGCATACAACGGCCTTGCAAAGGCTACTAAACCCAACCTTAGCAGAAATCTCTAACCTGATGAAGAACGAATACTTAATCCTTATGGAAACCATTTATACCTACCTGAAACTTGAAATTTGAAGTCTCAAATTGGTCTGACTCCTTAATAGATCAACCATACCGAATCACTACCATGCCGAAACCTCATTGAATTCCAGACAAACAAAACACTTCCAACCCTTGATTATCTTGACGCTTCCATTGAGAAAAAAATCAATAGCCAATTATTGTTGTAGAACACTTATACTTAACAGAAGGCTCAGATGTAACATCCCGATTTGCAGGTATGAATTTTTAAGATTTTTATTCATATTACAGGACCTACTCGACGATTTGGGTGGCCCAAACTCGTCGTGTAGAAACGAAGGAGTGTGCGTGATTTATAAACTTACTCGACGAGTTGGAGGACCCTAACTCGACGAGTTGACGGAAGAACATGAAACCCTAATTTTTTAGGGTTTTCACCCTATTTAAGGAACCTTATGACTCATGGCCGACCTCCCTCATCATTCCCTCAGTCTAGAAAAACCCTAAATCATGTCTCCTCAACCATTTTGAGTGTGTGAGTGTTCAAAGTGTGTTCTTGGGTGCTTTTCTTGAAGGGGTTTGAATTTAGTGGTGCATAGTTAAAGGGAGAAGCCTTAGATCTAGGAGTTCCGGTGTGATTTCAACCATTTGGAGGTATAAAGTTGATATCTTGATCACATCTTTGTTAGATCTCTTCTATTGAGAGTTTATGGCCATTATTAGCATGTTTTGGGGCCATTCTTTGAGTTGAGCATGTTTTGAAGTAATAACTTCATATCTGGACATCTTAGGGCCTCTATAGACTTAAAGTTGCCAAATTTATCATGTCTTGGCCCTCAATTATGCTCCAAGTCCCATAATAAGCTTCACGTGAGATTTTTAGCCCCTTTATGCCATGTATGGACGTAAAGTTAGAAACTTTACATGGTATCTTAACCCTAGGGGACCAGATCTATAGTTTGGGGTGTTAGACTCGCTGGAAAAATGTTTGAATGTGTTCAGAATAGGAAGAACTCGACAAGTTACCCTACCAACTCGGCGAGTCGCCCCAGGGTTTCTCCAATATTCTGGATATTGTACAAACTCGATGAGTTGATGAGAGAACTCAGTGTGTTCACTTGGATTTTCTTGTTTTTATGAGAACTGAAGGAGCTCGACGAGTCGCAATGATGCACTCGACGAGTTGGATCAACATGGAATGTTGACGTTGACTGTCGACTTTCTTTGACTTTTAGGGTTTTGATCATGTTTTGAACTTTGGAAGCCATGGAAGGGTAAAATGGTCTTTTACCCTTCTAAGGTTTAATAGAGAAAGTTTAGCCTTACATCTTTGAGGGTTGATGATATCATTTATTAATTAGAGGTATATGTGATATATGTTAGGCTGAATCTAGTCCGACAATTCGAGTGTGAGGTTTATCTACTTGACTTTGCAAGGTGAGTCTTCTCACTATACTTACCTGAGTGGTATTTACTAGGGGTGTTCGCGATGCAGTTTGGTGCGGTTTAGAGTTGAAACCGCAAACCGCACCGCACATGCAGTTTGAGTTTTTTGGAAACTGCAAACCTTACCACAAAAGCTCTAAACCGCATTATGCGGTGCGGTTTCATGCAGGCGGTTTGTGCGGTTTATGCGGCTTGATAAGTTGTTTCAATTTATAACTTTAGTTGTTATTCATTCCAATTAAACACTTTCAAATTTTATTAATTATATTGCATACCCTTTAAAAGGCATATATATTGCAAACAAAAAAACCACATAATGTTTTGCTAAGTTGTTATGACTTATGAAATTTGATATCATAGTCTTTTAAGTATTTAATTAACATATTTAACCATCGTGATCTAGAATAAAGTTATTGGATAGTATGAAGTCTTTGGTGATTGGAAACTTTTATATATATATATATATATATATATATATATATATATATTAATACGATACGGTGCAGTTTGAACCGCGGTTTGGTAACTATAAACCGCAAACTGCATCGCATAGTGCGGTTTGACAAAATAACTAACTGCAAACCGCATTATGCGGTGCGGTGTGGGCGGTTTACGCTGTTTTTTGCACACCCCTAGTATTTACTATGCGACCAGAGGGTCTTATTTGTGTTATTGACCGGAGGGTCTTATTTGCTTATACTGAGAGACGTGATATTAGGCATTATGTCTTTGTGATTTATGTTGTATATTACTCTATCCATTTGTTGAGCTATGACCGGAAGGTCCATACCGATCAGTGAGACTGGAGGGTCTCCACTGAAACACCAGACCGAGGGTCCAAACTGAGTCATGAGATCGGAGGGTCTTCACCGAAACACAGGACCGCAGGGTCCAAACCGAGCCGTAAGACCGGAGGGTCTTCACTGAGACACATGACCGTAGGTTCCTTATCGATACATAGCCATGAGATGCTAATTATTTGTGTGTGTGGTATTTTGGGGAACTCAGTAAACTTCGTGCTTACAGCGTTTGTGTAAATGTGTTTCAGGTACATCTCAGGATCGTAGGAAGGTGTCGGCTTGATTGTACACACAAGCTTGATGATTTGTATTTATATGGATTCTGGGATATTTGACAAACAACTTCCAATGTGTTGTGATTGGGAAAGTTTTAAATTTGCTTAATAAACGTAAACTATGTATTGTGTGAAGGTTTTAAAAATGAAAATTTTGTTTGAAACTTTAGAGGGTTACATCAGATAATCCTTCAAATAGAAGATTCGTCCCCACAATAGTTAGACTCTGACAAGAGTTGCACAATAGGGTCAAACCAATTACTCTGAGATTATTTAATCGAATCTGCAAGTGACTTAACACGTTCCCTAAATTTCAAGCGACTCCACCCATAGATCCCACAATACTAATACCGCCTGACTCATCTTGCTACCCCCTGGCTGCTTTCCAATAGCAACTTTGACCGTCCTAGTCCCAACTCGTCTACCAACTAACTGAAACACTGTGTTCACACCCGGTTGCTGAGTCAAAAGACAGATACATTCTCCCCACGCGACTCCCGAAAGAAAGCGTCATCTGGTAACAATTGCAGAAACTATCTAGCCACCAATTCCAATGCTAAAAGCGAATACTACATGACCAACTGTAGTCTTATATCAGACCGGGTCTCCAATGACCTACCAATTCCTTATTACAATCATGTTGTGGACCTCCTACAGTATAAATAAATCTATGACTAAGCATGGATTTTCCACACCCTCACCGCTACATAGGGATTTATGAATGCTACAGGCCACCCCATAGTCTTACAACCCTCCCACACTAACTGCCAACCTAGTGAACGTTATGGGCCACCATGCAGTCTTACAACACTCCTACATTAACTACCAACCTAGTGAATGCTACGGGCCACCCCGCAGCCTTACAACATTCCTACTTTGTCGTGGTACCACCCATGGTCTTACCGCTCATCTATCAATCTATCCATACACATCCGGAGTCTAGCACACACCCGAACAAGCGCCTAAGATGGCTAGAGCCATGCTTGGAACCCCAACCTGGACCCACTAAAATCCTTCTATCCATCATCAAGAAGGCGCTAACCAACTTTTGGGGAGTTTCCTGAAATCCTAACTCATACAATCCTCAATCCAGAAGGACACTTGGGTCACCTTCCACCCCGATGGGGATATTCTACTCCCGGAAATCAGAGTGGTTCTCCCCCACTTTAATCAGAAAAAGCTCTCCTAGCACACAAGGTTGAAGGATTCCCAATCCATCTTATCCCTTGTGATTGAACCGCTGATAACCTGCGCACACCAATGCTAGTGTTCTTTCTATCCAAACCCTAAGACCGTACAGTTGGGTTTGGAGCATTCTAACACTCCTAAGTGTACATGCAACCCTAAATACCTTGGATCTATGTTTTCTCTATTATACATGCAAATATGAACTTTCCAAGGTATTCATGCTAACTAGCATAATAACATTGTTTCAAATGAATATATCAAGTTAGAATTACATACCTCTTTGATGTAGAATGTCTTCATGAAGCTTGAGTGCCTAGTGCCCCAAGTGTGACACCTCAAATGGTTCACACAACACCAAATACACTTGGAAAAACTTGAGAGAACATACAGACTTCATGAAAATCGGCTAGCCCTTTCACATATCCTCTAGTGGCGAATTTTGTCAACAATAAGATGCTTATATAGTTTGGGTTACACCATGTAAACCCTAATTGACATCGTCTTTCATTTCCATGATCCATGGTTACAAAAACACCATGGAGCATCATATGGGTTTTAGCCCAACTTGATAATCCATGGAGCATTAGCCCACTATACAAGTATGGATGATTTACACAATCAACCCATATATTTAATTAGTCTTCTTTTGATCACTTAATTAATTCTAGATTAATTCTTGATCAATACTAATTAATTAATCTTATTAATATATTTTAACTTATAATATATTGACAAACCTTAAGTGTTATTTCTATCATCATAGTCTATCCAAATGCATGATGCCATGCAACCCAAATGGACCATGCCGGGTCGGGTCAAGTCTTACCAATTATAGTTATGGACTTAAGCATTAATCCAACAGTCTCCCACTTGGATAAGTCTAAAACTATTATTGCAAGTATGACTTCAAGAACCGACTGGAAATCGTAGCTCTCAAAAGCTTCTATCGAACTCTGACCTTGCCGATGATCTATGACCTTTGTCAATGACTTGTCCATTAGATAAGGGATCATATATTCCTCCATTCTAGATATTATATGGACTGATACATGGATTATAATCATTCTCTCGATCCATTTGTTGTTTCCCAATTTCCGATTTATGACGACTAACTAATTGAACAAATCAAATTAGTCCAGGCCCGGCCGAGCACTTACATTTGTCATCAGCAGATCATCGAGGGGCCCATAGATATTTCTTTTATCCCGAAGGTAAAACGAATGGATAAACTTTGACTTATATGTCTTGTTCTACTACTTGTTGAATCATACACAAAGGCACGTTTTATAACATCGAGTTACCAATACGTTTTCATGCAATCAATGTATAACAAACTCATAGTAACAACTCATATCTCTAGGTTCGAAGAATATAGGATATTATCGTCTCATGATCACTCGTGATAAAATCCATGAAGTGATTCAATTGAGCGCAGGTTGGATCCAATACTCAGAACTTATGAGTACTCATGAGTGTTGTAGTACCACTTTGTCCACCAACTTGGACCTCTACAAGCCAACCCATGACAGTCTTGATTCATATCTACTTCCAACATATGACCGACTGTGGATGATTTGAATAACTTATTCATTCAGAACAATGACCTAGTTATTCTGGAAGTCAAAACATGCAAAGTGAAACACAATAATAATCAAATCCAATATGGTCTCAGAACTTATGAATATAAATAAAACACCTTTTATTTATCACCATATGATTACACGTTATTCATTGTATACTATTTCAAATTATCAACTTTATACTTGAATTAAAACACTAGTTGTCCCATGCTCCAAGCATGTACACTATGTTTTCTAAACACTAGTCATGCCACACACCAAGTATGCATACTATGTTTGTCTATGATCTTTACTTTGTGAAATAAATCAATTAAACATAACTCCAATGATTCTCATTTCACAGTCCTAAATCCTTACTGCAAATGCAAGAATTCCAAATTCACACCACTTACCAAAATCTGATAGATTTAAAACTTATATGCATTTATCCTCTTGAAATGGTTATGCTCAAAGTCACAAAGACTTGTCAACAAGCATTATAGATTATTCCAATGGAGATCAAATCCATGGAAACATCCTTCTTGCATTAAGTTTTTCTAATCTGACATGGATTGAATAATTTCCAACTTTGAAACATTTCCATATTCCATTTTGACTATCACTTCTGAACAAGAGTTGTCTCCTTACAGATTATGTCAATATGGTCCTTCCAGAATTGACACTATACTTCCAACTGTCCTTCAGCAACCAATCTTTGGTAAACCTTAGATTGTCCTCGACAATTGCTTAATCATTTTAGTCATATCCAATTCTCGACTTTTCCCTCTTAATGTTGTGAGCATTTTGAAAAATTTAGAAAGGATTAATGTTATAGCACATGCAGTCGATCTTATATCCGAAGCATATGATGTCTCACATAAAGACATGATACTAGACCAGTCTTTTGCTATAATATTTCTATTTCTATTTGCCAAGTTCTCATAATTCAGATTATGAAAAGGGATGTCGTAATCATAATCGAATTTTAGAATGCAAATAATGTACCCATATATAAAATTTACTTATGTTGAACCATTCCAACATAACATTCATATATATACTTGACTAAACTTGATTAAAATCTTAGTATCTAACCTGTTAGATTTGAAATGAAGTATAATTTCCTCTCCCTTAATTATAGCAAAATAACTTTTCAACCCTTGCAACCTCATGAATTGAAACTTTTGTTTTCTATAATTAACATTGCTAACTTGCAATACTTATTCTAATTATCATGCTCCCACTAACATGATGATTATTAGCATAACACTTATGCTCCCACTAGCTTTGACATATACTTAGAAAGCACCTGTAATTCTAGAAATCAATACTTTGTTGACTTTCTTACCAAAGTTTAGATTTCTAATACGAGATGCTTTGATAAAACTTTATCAAAATCATACACATTCCCTTAGATAGCACACTTTTGTGTCTAAAGAATTATGAAGATGGATGCCGTAATCATAGGTTTAGACCTTTTTTGTCATTTCTCAAAAGTCCATGTTAGTGTGTCGGTTAACCACACACGCTCCACCAACGACTTTGAGAATGCAAATATCAAAATTGCTATCTACTTAAAAAACCTACTTAGTGAAAGTGTTTCCTCACCATCATTTTCATGAATTGAAGAGAAACCTTATGAAACTTAGATTTTTATGGTGTATGTGTTTTTATCTATGTGAATTGTCAAAACCATAGTCACAAGACAAGGATAATGACAAATCCAAACACATATGGACTGAACTCAATCTTATTTTTCTTGCCACCTAGCAGCTCAAGGACCTGCCATTGCTTCCAAGTTGATATGCAACCAATTGAGAACTCTAAGAGCTCATATGCAAAGTCAACTTTAACTGGAATGGGCACAGAATATGTCAACACGATAGGTTATAAACCTCAAGCTAGTAAGATACAACAGGTTTTATCCTTGATTAGTGCTTTAGACTTTCAAGACTTTTAAGACTCCCACTGTCCTCTTGACATACAAGACTCTCTTGTAATAATATTCACGAGATAGTGAGGATTCTTTATCAAGATAAACACTTCACACAATTAGCCTTAGTTGGTCTTTGTTTTATCCAAAACATCACAACTTACCAATATCAAATGTACAAGAGTAGAACACATTTTACTCTTACATTTAACAAGTGTTAAAAAAAAAACCTTCTTTAGGATATGTCACTCAAGTTACAATCTTGGAGTATGACTCTAAGAATTGTTTTGGAACAAAGCATGACTCATCTTCTTGATTTAACCACTTCAACAATTCATGTCTCCTTTTCTTATCCATAAGAATGCACTAAGATGACCTTAGAGGACTAATTGTGATATGATTTCTAAATCATTAAGATGATCACAAACATGATACTAAAGTACTCTCACATCTTTTCAGATTTGAGAAACTTTTATCTTTCTGCCATAATTTGATTCTTCTCATTCGTTCTGCCATACAATGTTTCAGAATCATACTTAACCCTATAAGTATAATCATATTTACTAGGCTTTAGTAGATTATGATGAATAGTCTTATCGATACTTGTGGTGGATTTGACCAGTGCACAAGAATGTGTACTCAATCCCTTAGTCCTTTCCTTGTTCACATAAGGAATTAGTCTTAATTTTTCCGAAGCTGAAAGTTCTCATTCATCATACTATAACTTGCATGATTCCAAGTCTCGGTCCAATTGAAACCTTGGGTGACGAGAATCTTTCCTTATTTGGTAAATTTAGACATTACCACAAATGAAAGAATCAAATTCACTTTCCAATATTGCTATCAGTGGAATCTTTTAAGCAATAATTTTTCACAAACACCATTGTAAGGATACATAAAATAAATAAAATCAAAAGATTTACCTTTTATTTTAAAACTTTGTGGAAAAACTTATCCTCACAATCCATATGAAAACTTGTTGTTATCTATTCCTAAGCAATATATATCATAACTCTTTAAGTAACAGTCCAAAAATTCTGATCACTGAACCATGTGAGAGAAATCCATCTTCGCGATCAGAATCTGCATATACTTCTTTTAAGTTTCTAGACTTTTCCTTTGATTCTTAACCACCAACATGTGACCCAGTCACATCATGTAATAAGAATCTCAAAATAGAAACTTAACAGAGTTAGATAGTGGACTTTACCTAAAGTAGAGTCAAACTTATTGACTTTAACATCCTTAGGTAAAGTTGGCAGCTTCTCAATCAATGCCCCTTCCTTTGGCAATTTAACATAAGAACTCTTTGGTAATGGTACATGGGACTATCACAGACTTAGCATTTCTCTTTACCATTTGGTCAACCGAGTTGACTATGGTCGATCCCTTTCTATTGGGAAGAGAATGCTTTTTCTGGATTTCCAGTGTCACCATTGCCAATGTCCATAAAGTTTTTTTTTGGAAGTTAATCTTAGCAAATAGATAAGATCATTAAGGGTGTTGTCATAGTCTGTTTCAAAGGAGTCCCAAAGGAACTCACTATGTGACTTAGAAAGTGTTTGAACCACCAACATTCTCAAGACTTTGATACCCAACTCTCCCGGCTTGTCAATATGTGACTTCATCTCCAAGATGTGAGCACACATACACCTTGCTTGCTAATAGGTCTTGAGTGACCTTAATCTTTTCAAGAACTTGTGGGTTAGGGAGAATAATTCGAGGAGGTGAAGGAAGTATGATTTCCATGGGACATCGACTTAATTTAGGAAAGCTTGTTTCAAGAGATTTGGGAAGATCATAAATGTTTAAACCAGACATCTTTTGGGAGATATTCAAGATAGTTGATTTAAAGTCCTTAATATAACACCCAATATGAAATATTAAGGCTAGGACCCAACACAATACTTTTATAACTTGGAAGAGGGATGTCGTAATCCAAGCTATAAAAAATTTGAAGGTAGGTGAATGACGATTCACCAATTTCCACCAAGATAAAAGAAATGTATTATTAGGTTTTAATTGGTTTTGAAACTCCTAGATTCTTTTGAGATTCATTGAGCTTTTCAATGGCTTGTTTCAATCTCGAGTGTTCCCTTAAGTTTTTGTGACTGGGATGCTGAGGATCACAAAACAAGGTGTGAATAACCATGCAATTATACTTGGTACCCTTAATATTTACCCCTAAATCGTTGTGCCGGTTAACCACACGCGCTCCACCGATACTATGATAAACATTAAGTTACCCTTTTCCTACCTTGTTAAATTCAGGTTAGTGTGCCGGTTAACCGCACACGCTTCACTAATGACATAAGTAAAGTGTAAAATGTAATTTCAAGGGTTAGCACCAAATTCACATTTTCCTAAGTAACTAAGATTGGGAATTTATAAGAGTTTAGTTACTTAGTATTTATCATTAATACTTTTAATGAAAGGAGAATTATAGTCCTTGTCCTACCCATTCGGCTAACGACCCCCACCATTCAAGGAAGCGGTAGGTGAGAGTGGACACCCGTTAAACTGCCATTTTATAGGCAGTAACCTTATACCCCCCCCCTTATAGACTGGCTTCGTGAATGAGGCCTACTAACGGTAAGACTGACTTGCTCTTATACATATCTAAATATTATTAGCTTATAATATAATAAAGTATAAGGGTTAAATTTTAACTTTTAAAATTCTAAGGGCTTAACTTGGAATTAAAGTATCCATAAGCGAAAACTTTTCAAATTCCAAAACTTGAGGGAATGTTTTGAAACTATTCAAAACTAATTAATTCCATAACTTATGAGTTTAAAGTAGTTTTTAATTAGAACTCTACAAGTTCCATAACTTGAGGACAAGTTATGGAAGACTTTAAGGTATTAAAGAATGTAACTCTTCTTCTTTGTAACTTATGGAACTATTAAGTTTACACATTTTATTGATTTAATGAAGTGACTCTTGAACCTCCATA
This sequence comes from Lactuca serriola, assembly GCF_051521515.1. Classification (NCBI taxonomy): domain Eukaryota; kingdom Viridiplantae; phylum Streptophyta; class Magnoliopsida; order Asterales; family Asteraceae; genus Lactuca; species Lactuca serriola. The sequence continues at coordinate 68,696,635 of NC_136414.1, forward strand.
ACCTGAGGACAAGTTATGGAGTCATAAAAACATTTAATGAGGACAAGACTCTTCATTTTGTAACCGTTGCCAACTTTTATGAGTTTAAGAAACTTTAATGTGACTTTTCATGTGACTTGAGGACAAGTTACACAAACACATTTTAGAATCAATTCTTAGATTAAAATGGATCAAAGACACAAAATCAATCAACCTTTTATATTAATCTAAGCAACTCATATGAACAAGATAATTTGAATCAAACGTTTCCATGTAATTAGCATAACACTTAAACTAATACAAAACATGAAACTATTGACAATTATCTTTGAAATTAGATTGGTATGAACATTACCACATCAAAAATAGGTTTACAAGTCCAAAAACAGCTTTTGGTAATGTTCCTAGTCCAATTCCAACCAAAACAGTCGAATATATGCTGTCAGGGGGTCCAACTCGTCGAGTGCATGGACCAACTCGGCGAGTTGGATGCTTTTTGCCTTGGACTCGGCGAGTCTACTATGCAAACAGCACCAAAATTCGATTTTTAAGCAAGTATAACAAGAAAACAAGCCTAGGCTCTGATACCACTGTTGGGTTTTGAGCAATCTAACACTCCTAAGTGTATTTGCAACCCTAAATACCTTGGATCTATGTTTTCTCTATTATACATGCAAATATGAATTTTCCAAGGTATTCATGCTAACTAGCATAATAACATTGATTCAAATGAATATATCAAGTTAGAATTACATACCTCTTTGATGTAGAATGTCTTCATGAAGCTTGAGTGTCTAGTGCCCCAAGTGTGACACCTCAAATGGTTCACACAACACCAAATACACTTGGAATAACTTGAGAGAACATACACACTTCATGAAAATCGGCTAGCCCTTTCACATATCCTCTAGTGGCCAATTTTGTCAACAATAAGATGCTTATATAGTTAGGGTTACACCATGTAAACCCTAATTGACATGGCCTTTCATTTCCATGATCCATGGGTACAAAAACACCATGGAGCATCCATGGAGCATCATATGGGTTATAGCCCAACTTGATAATCCATGGAGCATTATGGATGTTTTACACAATCAACCCATATATTTAATTAATCTTGTTTTAATCACTTAATTAATTCTAGATTAATGTTGATCGATACTAATTAAATAATCTTATTAATATATTATAAATTATGATATATTGACAAACCTTAAGTGTTATTTCTCTCATTATAGTCTATCGAAATGCATGATGCCATGCAACCCAAATGGACCATGCCAGGTCGGGTCAAGTCTTACCAATTATAGTTATGGACTTAGACATTAATCCAACACGAACATCCCTTGAAGACCATGATAACACTCCCCAAAAATCCTAGCAAATTTGATAACTTCATATGATTTTAATGATATAGCGCCCATATATTGAAGTCCTTTATACTAGCGACAAGACAGAACCTTAGTAATAGATTACTTCCTTGGCACTCCCAGTGGCCAACCAAGCTCATATACTAAAACCATTGAATCCCAACGATACTAGAGAAATAACCCACTGAACCTGACCATAGACCTTCCACATAATACCTCTGAACCAATCTCGACCAAGAACTAAAATAGCAACTGAACATATTGAAATCCGCTCAACAAGAAACAACCCCTTACTGACCCACTAAAGATTGATGGCATGAAAAAGGAATATAACAATTCTTGATGACACCAATCAAAGAATTTAACCAAAGATCATGCTTACCCAGACCTATACAAAATTCCAAACAAAATAAATATTGATAACAAATGAAAAGAAGGCAAAAGATAACATACCCGCAATATCAACTTCTGGAGTCCTGGCCTCCCCTATCTGACACTGCAATGTCCGACTCCTCTCTTCTGGGGCTCTTGTCCTACCCTCACGACCATCAGTGATCCTCAAAGTAGCCATATCAGGTTCACTCATTGCTGCTGCTCTCACCATCTGACATTTGGACTTATTGTGGCCCTCTTGGTTGTAGTGAAAACATAACGAGCTTGCCCCTAAGGACAATCCCAGCTAACATGACCAACCATGCCACACTTGTAACAGCCCAAACCCCGAGAACAACAAACCCCATCGTGTAGTTTCCCACACGTTGTGCACTGACCCCGACCCTGCTGGCCACTCAATCGTTGATCCGACGTCTTGGGTCTCTTCCGGGACTCTCCACAACCTGCATCTGATCTGGACTCCTCTTCCCCAGGTGCTCCAAATCAATCTCCCCCTCATAGGCTCTAGAAATCATATCATTTAGGGTCTTGCAGCCCGATATACTCACAAACTCCCTGATGTCATCCCTCTGTATATCATGATACCTTACCTTCTTAATTTCCTCGTCTGCTTCATACTGCGGAACCAATAAGGCTCTCTCCATGAACTTGGTAGTGATCTCTGCCGCATTCTAAGTAGTTTTGTGGAGATCTTGAAACTCTCGCGCTAATTGTTGCTCCTTAATCATCGATACGAACTCAACTCGGAACCTGGTCGAAAAATCATCCCACTACATAGCATCAAAAACATCTTCACCCACCTCACATGCTATTTCTTCCCACCAATCCCGTGCTCTGTCCTTCAAAAGGCATGAAGCAAATCTGAAATTTACCTCCTCGGGACAGAAACTTGTCCTGAACACATTAGCAATATCCGTTAACCATCTCCTAGTAGAAGTGGGTCCTTCTCCCCAGAGAACGTGGGAGCTCCACAAGCACGAAAATCATGCAAAGAAAGAGTGCGAGCTCCAACGATATCCATAACCTCAGCTCGAAACGTGCCTAAGCGCTCATCCAAAATATCCTGAATCCCTCCTTGACCCAACCAAAGATCACATGAGTCTTCTCCAAAATACTGCGGGTAATCTCCGATGAGATGAACTCCCGTATATGTTCGCTAATCGACTCAGTACCTGCACCTAAGTCGGAACCAGAACTAGAACCTCCTTCCTGAGTGCGCATCACCAAGATGATGATTCTGGATCTAAATTATTTTCCCCAAGAAAAGCAAATTCAAGATCTCCTTTTCCTTCACAAAGACCAAAAATGAGCACCAAGAACTTCTTACTTTCTCAAGAACACCATTAAGAGGCTTAAAGATTGATTTTAGCATTTTAGTGGCAATAGAGGCTGGTAAGGAGGCCATTCATGAGGACTTAAGGTCTTTATGTAGGGTGCAACACCATAAAAGTTAGGGTTTTCTCCACTAGCCGCCAACACGTCGTGTAATGGCATAAACACGCCGTGTTGGCCTTAATGAAAGTCGCGCTTCTTCAAATCTAGACACGCCGTGTTGGCTCCTCCAACATGTTGTGTTTAACCCCGAAAAGGGGATTTATTTCCGACAATTATTCATCCACATTCCGGGTGTTACACAACATATGGAGGGTCATCCTTTTGAACTCTACAAATTCTAATTTTGAAAATTTTGTGCAATGGATTAATCTAATTGTTCACTCACAACTAACATCGGTCAATGAAAGCTTTGAAAATGACATGAATTTTTTCTACAATAACCATAATTTTGTATTTTCCCAATTACTGTGGAGCCATGTTTTGAATGAAGCGTTAGATATAATATTATGAGAGCTTCAAAGATTGGATGATTTAAAGTTAGACTCCCCAAATTGTGGATGTAAACTTTAGAACAATTATGGGTTACCATATGCTTGCATGCTTTCTGTTTACTCAAATTTATGAAGAAGAAGGATGGTTCTCATCGGGTGTGTATTGATTACTAGGAGCTGAATAAGTTGACGGTAAAGAACCGTATCCACTCCCAAGTATTGACGATTTGTTTGAGCAACTTCAAGGTGCATCTTAGTTTTCCAAGATTGATTTGCATTCGAGTTATCAACAGATGAGGGTCAGAGAGGAGGATGTGTAGAAGACAACTTTTTGGACTCGTTATGGTCATTATGAGTTCGTGGTGATGCCCTTCGAGTTCACCAATGCTCCAGCCACGTTCATGGACCTCATGAACCACATAAGCAGGTCGATGTTGGATCGGTATGTGATTATATTCATTGATGATATCATGGTCTATTCCAAGACCCAGGAGCTGCATGAGGAGCACTTGAGGGAGGTATTAGAGACGTTGAGGAGGGAGAGACTTTTTGCAAAGTTCTCCAAGTGTGAGTTCTGGTTTCACGAGGTGTAGTTTCTAGGGCACCTTGTCAACCAGAACAATATTTTGATCGATCCGGCTAAGGTCGAGGCCGTGATGAGATGGGAGGTTCCGAGGTCTCCATCTGAGATTCGAAGTTTCCTTGGGTTGGCAGGTTACTATTGGAGTATTCATGATTTCTCCAAGTTAGCGGTTCCTCTGGCTTAGTTGACGAAGAAGACAGACACTTTTCGTTGGGGGCCTGCACAACAGGCAACTTTTCAGACCCTGAGACCAAAAGCGTTTGAGGGACCGATTTTGACTTTGACATAGGGTGTTGAGGATTTTGTGGTTTATTGTGATGTGTCGATCATGGTTTTGGGTGTAGTTCTGATGCATAGGGTTCGTGTGATCTCTTACGCTTCAAGGCAGTTGAATCCTCATGAGGCAAATTATCCGACACATGATTTAGAGTTGGGGGCTATAGTTTTCGCCCTCAATATTTGACGACATTACCTCTATGGGGTATGTTTTACTATTTACACGGATCACAAGAGACTGAGGTGTCTGATAGATTAGTCGAATCTGAACATGAGGCAGCGTCGATGGTTGGATGTAGTGAAAGATTATGATTGTGAGATCCTTTACCATCCGAGGAAGGCCAATGTGGTGGTCGATGCTCTTAGTCGTAAGGTCAATGTGGCTCCGATCAGGGATATTTGTTTGAGGATGACTATGATTACTCCACTTTTTGAGCGGATTCGAGAGTCTCAAGTGGAGGCTATAAAAGAAGAGTACTGGAAGAGTGAGAGCATAGTGGGTCAAGTGGCTTCCTTTTATTATGATAGCAGAGGATTATTGACTCTTCATCGGTTAGTGTGGGTTCTATATTGGGGTGGTGTGCTTCAGGTTCTGATGGAGGAGGAAGCACAAATCAAAATTCTCTATTCATCTTGGGGCGACGAAGATGTATACAGATCTCCGTCCTGATTATTGGTGGCCCTGTATGAAGCGTGATGTAGCTTGTTACGTGGAGAGGTGCTTGACTTGCAGGAAAGTCAAGGTCAATCATAAGCGGCCTCATAGCAAGATGCAGCCGTTAGAGATCCCCATTTGGAAAATGGAAGGAGATTTCCATGGATTTCATTATGCAGTTGCCTCGGACTGTGCGCGGAGTGGATTCGATTTGGGTTATCGTGGATTGATTGACCAACAGTACGCATTTTATTCAAATTCAGGAGAATATCTATGCGGAGAAGTTGGCCAAGATATACATCAGGGAGGTTGTGGCATGTAATGTGGTGTCGGTTTCTATGTTTTCAGACAGGGTCTTCCGGTTTACTTCCAGGTTTTGGAAGAGGTTCCACGACGAGTTGGGTATTCGTCTGCATTTCAGCACCGCTTTCCACCCGCAGACAGACGGTCAGAGTGAACGGGCTATCCAGACCTTGGAGGATATGCTTCGGGCGTGTGTTTTGGATTTTGGTGGGAGTCGGGATACGTGTCTTCCTTTGACAGAGTTTTCATATAACAATAGTTATCATGCCAGCATTGATTGACCTCCTTTTGAGATGCTCTTCGGGAGGAAGTACAGAACTGATATGTTGGGGTGAGGTCGGTCAGCAAGTTATGAGGAGTATCGAACTGGTACTCAAGACTGTCGAGTTGATTCAGCAGGTTTGGGGTTAGACTCTATACAACACAGAGTCGACAGAAGAGCTTCGCCGAAAAACGCCGATCAGATCTAGAGTTCTCGGTTGGGGACATGGTTCTCCTGAAGGTGTCACCTTGGAAAAGTGTCATCCGATTCAAGAAGATGGGCAACTTAGACCCTATGTACATCGGTCCTTTTAGGGTTTTGGCCTGGGAGGACCAGGTTGCTTATCGCTTGAATCTTCCCGAGGAGCTTAGTCAGATCCATAGCACATTTCACATCTCTTAGTTGCCGATATGTTTAGTGGATGATTCGATGGTGATTCCATTGGAGAATATTCAGGTGGATGATCACTTAGATTATATCGAGAGACCGGTGGCGATTCTTGACCGGAAGACGAAAACCTTGAGGAACAAGATTGTTGAGCTGGTGAAAGTTCAGTGGCAACATTGCAAGGGCTTAGAATGGACATGAGAGCCGAAGGACGAGATGAAGGAGCACTACTCAGAGATATTTGGGACAACTAACTTCGATGACAAAGTTTGATTCAAATGGGGGAGAATTGTAACACTCGATTTTTGGTTATGTTTCCTTCTTATCCCTTAATGCAAAATTGTTAACATTTTGGTCCCTAGCTAGTACGTGGGGCGTACTCTTTGACTGCACTTAGCGTACTAGCCCATTTGTTGATCGCGGGATTCACCCACGTATGCGAGGCGTACGTTGAGTACGCATGGCGTACGTGCTGCAATGGAAAACCCTAATTTTTAGGGTTTATAGCCTATTTAAACATCTTAAACCACCTTTAGACATTCTATTGACCAACCTCCATCACTCTCTACTCTAAAAATGAAACACTGATTGATTTTGGTGAGTTTTGAGCTTGAAAGTGAGATTTGGTGGTGTTTCTAGTGAAGAAGAAGAAGAACACTTGGAGGTTGCTTGGGTGTAGCTTGAGATTGTAGATCCATAATTATCCTCACCTTAACAAGCCATTTGAGGTAAAAAAAAAAAAAACTCTCATCTTCATGATTCTATGTCCTAGATCCAACTTAGGGTGTTGTTTATGCATTTTTGGTTCTTTTAAGTTAAAGTTGAGCTTTTGATCTACTCCAGAAGCCATGGATGTTATATCTTAGCTCCATTGAGGTCCCTTGTCCATAAAAATACAATCTTTATGTAAGATATTAGTACATGCAACTGTTAAGATTCTTATTAGTCTCCTTTTTGAGCTTTGGGTCCCATTAAGCCATGCATGGGTATAAGTTCTAGAATCAGATATGAGAGTTTAACATGTTGCCTTAACCGAATAAGTGATTAATAGAGTGGATAAGTAATCTGGGGAGTACGCTGGGGGTACTCCCCGCTTACTCGGCAGATACACTATTGGGCTTGACGTTTACGGATTTGGGCCATGCTTTCGAATTTTAGGGTTTGGGCCTTGTTGGTCCATTATACTTCTGATTTTGGGCTTTGCTAGTAAATTGGGCTTTCTTGGAATTAGGCCAATGATGGATTTTGGGCCCAATTAGGAAGATTGAGCCATTTGGGATGCCATTTAGGAATTTGGGCCTTTCAAGCAAATGGGTTGGGCTTTGGTTTTGGGCTAAGTAAGAAAAAGGGTAAGACGGTCTTTTACCCTGGATATTGGACAAGTAGCTTAGATTCTTGAGTATGGGTCGAGATCCAATTATTAATTAGATATTATTTGATGATGTTAGTGCAGGGATTTTTCGGACCAGCATACCAAGATTTATTTGAGAGATTCAGCAGCTAGAGGTGAGTTCCTCACTGTGTTTAGCGGGTCGAATGCACCAATATTGGCCCATGGTTTGATATATTAGGATGGTAGTTGTCTGTATGACTCTTGCATGTGTTATGTGTTATATGTTTACCGGGCGGGGCTTGATGACTATCCTGTATGCTATTTATCTTTGTGATTATTGCATGTGTTTGTATGGTTATATGTTTATTTGTTTATATGTATAAAGGGTGGGACCCAACACCAGGCGGGGCCTGATAATTGACATATTTGTTTACCGAGCGGGGCTTGATGTCAGGTGGTGCCCATTATATGTTTAATATGTTTGGTATGTGGTATTTTGGGGAACTCACTAAGCTTTGTGCTTACAGTTTTCAGTTTATGTTTCAAGTACTTCTGGTTCGAAGGGGAAGAGCTAGGGATGATTGCAGTGCACACACCACATCGTTCCATATTTTTTTTATATTACTCTGATGTACTTTGATGATATTGATACTCTTTGATTCACCATGTTTCTATGATGTTGTGTGGATAATGGTTCTATTAATTTAAAAATAAAAAATTAGTCTTAATTTTTGGGGAGTTTCATTAAAGTTTTTGGAATGATGATTTGACAACAGTTTTAAGTCTTAGAATATCTTAACCATTGGAGATGCTCTAAGAGCATCTCTAATGTTTACATTATGTTATGATTCAAAATATGTGTCATATCATCATTCTATTAGTTTTAAGCTCTAAATAAATAAGCACTCCAATGATTGAGCTTTTTTAAATAGTTTTTTAATAAATTTAACTAATATATACTTATTTATCTAAAATGTTCTATAAAACACCCCATTTAGATAATCCATTTTTAAACACAAATAATATTTTAATACGAACGTATAGATACAAATATACAGGTTCGTTATTTATATATATAAAATACAAAAAATTATTATGTTTTACTAACAAAAAACGAAATAAAACATTGAAAATATTAAACTATAGTAATAAAACTCATACTTTATAAATGAGATGTTAGTAAATATTTTATTATTCATAATTAATGGTAAAGCAATAAAAAAATTTAAAGTTAAATTAGAAATAAATGGATAAATGAAATATCAAATATGGTTAAACTAGAAGGGCTTATGTACAAATTATACAAATATATTGATCACTCCATATATATATATATATATATATATATATATATATATATATATATATATATATATATATATATATATATATATATATATATATATATATATATATATATATATATATATATATATATATATATTGAGTGGTCAATAAAAAAAACAAATAAGTCTTCCATTTCGATAATAATAAATGATCATTCAATAAAAATACATCATAAAAAAATGAAAATATCATTATAAGGTGAAATTAATCAACAAAAATCAATCATAATTCATATATATATATATATATATATATATATATATATATATATATATATATATATATATATATATATATATATATATTCCATTCGTACATTTAAAATTAACCTATTGTAATTTATCTTTCATTTATTTATTAAACTGAAAGGTACTAGCACTCTAGGAGGATATATTTATATATGTTTTATTTATACAATTCCTGATTATGAAGGTAAGGAAACTTAAACACCATTATATCGGAGCTACTAGTGGCCATTCAGGAGTCCAATTTCTCCGTCGTATTCTCCGGTGAGTGATGCTTGTTATTGTTTTATAAAATTTTGTATGTATTGGTGAATTGGTAAATGTAATTAGTTGCACTACCACATTTTTTATTATGTTTTATAATTGTGGATCCGGAATTCTTAATTTTTTCAATGATTGTTTAAGCTGATTTATAATCCGTGAGATTATTTAGAATTTCATTTGAGGATTTAGTTTTTCGATGTCCCTTTAATCAAAACAAAATTTAGAATTTTATTTAAGGAACATGAAGAAATCAGGGGAAAGATGAAGATGAAGATCTTATGTTCATCTCATAGCTAATACACAAATGCCAGGATTCAGTGGAAAGAAATCGATATCTTTCCTTCAAACACGAACATATACACACACTTCAAAAATTAATATATTGTAACAACGTAAAATTTTAAAACAAATTTTCATTTCTAAAAACAAAACATATCCCACATAAATCATCCCAAATCTCAAATGCATCAAATGTTATCTCAATAAAACATATCCCAGAATCTCAAGTACATAATTTTCCATCAGTGTATACAGATCATGCCGGCGCCTTCCCGCGATCCTTGCTGGTACCTGAAACACGGTAAGCATAAATGCTTACCGAGTTCCTCAAAATACCACATACAACACATAAGCCACTCGAGGCTATAACTCGGTATGACCCTCCGGTCAATGTGTCTCAGCGGGACCCTCCAGTCCCGTAGCTCGTTGGACCTTCTGGTCTTGTCTAGCTCGTTGGACCCTCCGGTCTGGTCTAAATTGTTGGACCCTCTGGTCCGGTCTGATCGAGGACCCTCTGGCCTCATGAGTTGTTGGAGTCTCTGGTTCGGTCTATATAACACATAGCATACATATAACAAATGCACATAAATCAAAATCATACACATGCACATAAGACCCTCCGGTCTACACATAGATACCACTCTAGGTAATGTATAGTGAGAAGACTCACCTCGGGTAACATGCATAATCTCGAACTTGAACTACTGATCTAGCCTCCGCCTAATCACATAAACAATTTCCTCTAATTAATAACGACTCTCAAAGGCTAGACTAATCCCTTCCTAATAATCCCTCAGAAGGGTAAAAGACCATTTTACCCCTCCAAGGCCCAAAAGTCCGAATGTTCATCAAAACCCTAAAAGTCAACGAAAGTCAACAGAAGGCAAGACGCGGCGCGTACCAGTTCTGTACGCGGCGCGTACCAGTTCTGTACGCGGGGCGTACCCCGTGGCTATCCAGAATCGGGGAACTCGGCCCCTACGTTGCGCGTTCTGGGATTTACGCCCAGCGTAAGTCCCGGTTTCATGTTCTTAATGGTTTTTGGTCTGGATCGATTAAGATACAAGCTAATATTCTAGATTTGGTTACTCTAATGCCTCTTAATCCATAAAGTCAGTGAATTTAAGCCTTTGCATGGCTGTAAAGGTCACCAACACCCAAATCATACCACTTCCTTCCTTAGGAGACTCATAACTCATGCATGGTCAGCTCTTAATGACCAAGATTAGATTTGTATGGCTCTATAACACAAAACAAGCTAACAAGGGACAGATCTCAGATTCTAGGGGCTTATCAACTCATAAAGCCATCAACTTTGGGGACAAAAACCCTAAAACACCCCACACATAAACACAAACAAAAGAGTAGGAAAGCTTGAAGCTTTTTACCTCCAAATGAAGCTTCTTTCACTGCTAAGCTCAGATCCAAGTGCTTGGGCTCTCAGTCCTTCTTCTCCAAATCTTCCTTTCTACTTCTAATGCTTAAGAACACACCAACAAGCTCTCAAAGGCACTCTCTTTCTACAAGAATGAGGGTTAGGGTTTTGGGGAGGATCAGTCTCTGGAAATGGTGGCCAACAAGGGGCCATAATGTTCTTTTAATAGGGAAGCTCACTTAAAATTAGGGTTTCCTTTTGGGCCTGGTACGCCCCGCGTACACCTTGGTATGCCTGGCGTATTAGGTGGCCCTCCACGATTAAACACACGCACGAGTATGCTAAGCATAAACTCTAGTACGCCCCGCCTACCCATCTACCACTCTTTTTGTTATCAAGGACCATAATGGACAATTGCTCAAAGATTAGGGTTCATAAGGTATACCTGAGTTTTTGGATGTTACAATTCTCCCCCACTAGAATTAGACTTCGCCCCCGAAGTCATGCTTCGTAAAAAACTCTGGATGTTGCTCCCGCATCTCAGACTTCGATTCCCAAGTCAGCTCGGACCCTCTCCAATGTTGCCACTGGACCTGAACCAGGGGCACCTCTTTGTTCCTCAGAACCTTGATCTTCCGATCCAAGATTGCGATCGGCATCTCAATGTAATTCAGACTCGCGTCCACCTGAATATCCTCTAGCGGCACTACTGCTATCTCATCGGCTATACACTTCCTCAACTGGGATACGTGGAAAGTATCATTGATCTGACCCAACTCCTCGGGTAGCTCTAAACGTGTAACTCCCGTAGATCTGGGCTAGTCAATTTAGAGATAATAGGGGTCGAAAACAAACTTTCGTCAAAAGATTATTTAGAATAAATAATCTAAACCAAGTGTTAGAATATGTCTCAAGGGTTCCGTACATATAAAGAACGCCGAAATCCGAGTTATAACGAAGAAGTTATGACTCGTCGAAGTTTTGCGACGGAACCGGCACTACACCGGGAAGTGTAAATACAATAGAGCGACTTTTAGCCTTAGCGATCTAAAAAAAATTCATAGAAAATCTTAAACCGAGAGTGTCCATAAAAAGTGTTGGATTAGTGTCTAAGGCTGTAACTATATTTGGTAAGTACTTGACCCGATTGTGGATGGTCCTTTTGGGTTGCCTTCACCATAGCAACTTGACAGGGTGATTTATAAAGAGAGAAGAGATATTATTATTAATGTATTATGAGAGTAATATATTAAAGGAATAATAATATTATATTTGATTGATATAAGTCATAAAATAATTAAGAATTAATTTGGTGACTTAAAGAGGTTAATTAAATAAAGAGACATAAACTGTCAAATGTATGATAGTTGTGTTTTTGGGCTATGAATCCTTGTGGATATTAGGGTGGATGATTTTTAGGGATTGGATATCTTAAAATTGTCCAAGCCTCATATCTAGAAGGATCTTTGGATTGCTTAGGGCCTAAGTTATTCAATTAGGGTTAAGGGTGTAACCCTAGTAGCTCATAGTATAAATAGACCCCATGGGTGAGGGAAATCGGCCACTCTTTAAGAGAAAAAAACCCTAGAGCCGATTTCCTCACCTCTCCTCTCTCTCAAATCATCCTCTTGCTAGTTGGTGTTTGTAAGCCATTAAAGGAGTGACATTTGTGACTCTAAGCTCCAAGAACAAGAAGTTTCAAGCAAGCAACTTAAGGTATTCTTCTAGATCTAACTTCATATGTTATGAATCAATTTTTTACACTAGATCTAGGATTGTAAGCCTGAGATACATTGCATGTTCAATTAGAGAAACCTAGATCCAAGCATTAGGGTTTGCATGTGAACATAGGAAAGTTCTTATGGCTCAAACCCATCAGTGGTATCAGAGCTTTGATTGATTTCTATTGAATTGATGCTTTGGTTAATTGCTTTTGCTTGAAAAATTCATTTTTTGTGAATCTGACTAGTGAACTCAGCGAGTTCCATGATGGACTCGGCGAGTAGCTCCAACTCGGCGAGTTCATAGTGGAACTCGGCGAGTTCTAGCGTCAGTTAGAGCTGATTTCGGGATTTCTTGTTGTTTTGCTTGAGGATACTTGCCTTAATTGTTTTGGGTTATTAATATCCGAATTTTATCATATATTTGAGTATATTCTTTACAAAAAAAAAAGATAATTACCATTTGATTAAATGATAATTTCCTTATATGATAATAATTGATTATTTGAATTAAATTGGTAAATAGTCTTGCAAGTAATATTAAATAGGTCAAATTTAAATAATCATTAAATTAATCAGTTGATTTATATTATTTGTTATTTGATCCTTTATGTTTTGAAAAGTTTAAAACTTGTCCTCAAGTTTTGAAATTTAAGTTTTGTGATTAAAAGTTTAATTTGAATTATTTGAATTTCAAACCGTAGAATTTTACAAGTTTAAAATTCAACACTATACTATTATATTATTACAAGCTTAATATATATATATATATATATATATATATATATATATATATATATATATATATATATATATATATATATGATTTAAAATGCTAGTCTTACCGTTAGTAGACCTCATTCACGAAGCCAATCTATAAGGTGGGTATAAGGTTGCAGCCTATAAAATGGCGCTTAATGGATGTACACTCACACCCACCGCTTGCTTCACCGGTGGAGGGTCGTTAGCCGAATGGGTAGGATAGGGCAATCCTCTCCTCATTAAAAGCATAATGTAAGATACAAAGTAACTACATGTTTTTCAAATTCCCAATCCTAGTTACTTTAAGGAAAAGTGAATTGATGCAATCCCATGAAATTACACTTTGCACCCTTGCTAAGAAGTTAGTGGAGCGTGTGTGGTTTACCGGCACACTAATTGGTTCTAAGCAAAGGTGGAAAAGGGTGATTCATTGTTTGTCATAGTTCGATGGAGCGTGTGTGGTTTACTGGCACATTGAATAGGTGACTGTAACAATGAAGGCACCATGTAGATTTGCATGGTTATTCACACCCACTTTGTGATCCTCGGCATCCCAGTCACAAATGAGAGGGGCATATCGAGATTTAAACATGCCATTGAAAGGTTTAATGAATCTCTAAGAAAATCTAGGAATTCTCAATACATTTAAAACTTAAGCTTATGTTTTTCATGGTGAAGAATTAGTGAATCGTCATTCACTTACCTCCAAATTATTTGCGTGTTGGATTACGACATCCCTTTTCTAATGTGTGAATAATGTTGTTGGGTCCTAGCCCTAAGTTTTTCATTTTGGGTGTTTAATTAGGGATTTAATTCTAATCAAACTTTGTTCCTTTCTATTTGTAGATGTCAAACGTGAACAATGCTGCTGCTAGCTCATTCACGCTAATGAGCCTTTGTCAAAAAGTGACTTTTGATGGATCGAACTTTAGTGAATGGATAAGATACATTCACACGATTGCGCGCTACGAGGACAAAGAGTATGTCCTCGACGAAAAGCTCGAAAAGGTCAATCCAGAAATCGCTACTCCCGAAGAAATGGTTGTCTTTGAGACCCATGAGTGTGATGCAACGAAAGTCCATTTCATCATGATAGCCACAATGAACCCCGAATTCCAAAAGTCATATGAGGACATGTATCCATACGAAATGCATCAAGACTTAATGGAGAGATACCACCAAAGCGCGAGGCAAGAGCGCTATGAGATCATCACAAACATGATCACCGCTAATATGGGAAGTGGAGAATCTCTAACTGTGCACTTGCAAAAGATGCAAAGATATGTTGATCGTCTTCGCAAGTTGAATGTTAACTTTGGGGAAGATTTGGCTATCGACATTGTTCTTCACTCCTTGCCCTCATGCTACAACCAATTTAGGATGACCTACCACATGAACAAGGAAGAGGTCACCCTAAGCAAACTCCAAGGGCTCCTAAGGACTGTTGAGAGCAACCTCAAGGAAAAGTTTGTTGCATCGACTCCCACTCCACCCGCTGCTCCTGTTTTCGCAATTGGGCAAGGAAGGGGCAAGAAGAGGAAGGCTCCTTCAAAGATCCACCACAAGGGAAAGTCCCAAGATGGTTCCTCTTCTAGTGGGACCAAGGTTGGCCCTGCTAAGCCCAACTCAAACCCAAAGGAGGCAGAATGCCACTATTGCCACAAAATAGGGCATTGGAAGAGAAGCTGCCTAGAATATCTGCAAGCCATCAAGGATGGGAAGATCAAGCCGTCTTTCGCAGGTATTTACACAATTAAATCTAATGATTCATCTCATGTTGTTTCTTGGGTTCTTGATACAGGATGTGGTTACCACATTTGTTCTGATTTGCAGGGACTAAGAAGAAATAGGGATGTGGAGCATGGAAGAATAAATCTAATCATGGGAAACAGAATATCGTCGCCTATCACCAAGATTGGAGATTCTCTAGTGCTTAGAAATGGATTAGGTTTAGATTTAAATAATTGTTGCTACTCTCCAGATAAGGCAAGAAACATCATTTCATTTCATGGTTTGTTTAGACAAGGATTTAGATATTCGTTTAATAATGAGAATGGTTTGATTTATGCTTATCTAAATGGTGTTTAGATTTTGAAGCAATGCCTTGTAATGGAATTTATGAAACTGTTATGGTTGTAGATACCCTAGGAAATGATGTGTTGTGTATGGATTCTTCTAATAGTATGGATAAATCATGCTTGTGGCATTGTCGTCTTGGACATGTCAACAAGAAGCGCATAGCCCAACTCCAAAAGGATGGAGTGTTGGAGTCATTCGACCTTAGGGAAGATGACACATGCGAATCTTGTTTACTTGGAACGATGACCAAGTCACCCTTCACTGGCACTTTTGAGAGGGGTGAGGGTTTATTGGATCTCATACACAACGACGTGTGTGGGCCCTTTAGATCCACCAAAAATGATGTGAACCGCTGCTACGTGACTTTCACTGATAATTATAATAGATACGAGTATATTTACTTAATCAATCACAAGTCAGAAACGTTTGAAAAGTTCAAAGAGTTCAAACATGAAGCGGATAATCAATTGGGAAGGAAAATCAAGATGCTTTGATCCGATCGAGGAGGAGAGTATCTAAGTCTTGAATTCCACGACTATCTCAAGGAATGTGAAATAGTTTCGCAATTGACGCCACCTAGGACACCGCAGTTGAATGGTGTAACAGAAAGGCGTAATCGAACTCTGTTAGACATGGTTCGTTCTATGATGAGTTGTTCTTTACTACCTATCTCATTCTGGGGGTATGCCTTAGAGACTGCCGCCCATATCCTTAACCGAGTCCCTACAAAGAAGGTTGCCAAAACACCTCACGAGATGTGGACAGGGAAAGCTCCCTCGTTGGCACATATCAAGGTTTGGGGCTGTGAGGTTTTCGTAAGACGAGAGACTCACGACAAGCTCGAACCTCATAGTGAGCGATGTATTATCATGTATGCTATGACTTGTACTCGCCCTGATGTGGCCTTTGCTTTGAGCATGGTCAGTAGATATTAAGGGAACCCTGGCAGAGCTCATTGGATTGCGGTCAAGAATATCCTTAACTACCTTCGGAGGACTAAGGAATGGTTTTTAGTCCTTAGAGGGAGTGATGACTTAAAGGTGCGAGGGTATAGTGACGCCAGCTTCCAGACCGACAGGGACAACTACTGTTCGCAGTCGGGCTGGGTCTTTACCCTTAATGGATGAGCAGTGACTTGGAAAAGTTCCAAGCAGGAAACTGTAGCTGATTCAACATGAAAATTAGAGTACATTGCAGCGAGAGAAGCGTTAAAGGAGGCGATATGGTTGAAGAACTTCATTGGTGACCTTGGAGTTGTGCCTGCCATAAAGGAGCCTATGGAAATTTTCTGTGATAATGAATGAGCAGTTGCCTTGACCAAGGAACCGAGGGATCATGGTAGATCTCGGCATATCGACAGAAA
Source organism: Lactuca serriola (assembly GCF_051521515.1). Classification (NCBI taxonomy): domain Eukaryota; kingdom Viridiplantae; phylum Streptophyta; class Magnoliopsida; order Asterales; family Asteraceae; genus Lactuca; species Lactuca serriola. The sequence goes on from NC_136414.1 coordinate 68,713,437, forward strand.
ATATCACTTTATTAGACATTGAGTAGAAGAAGGACACCTCGTGGTTAAGAGGATATTGTCAGAGGATAACCCATCATATCCGCTTACGAAGGGACTGAGCAGGGTTAAGCACTTGCAGCACGCTAGGAGCATTGGGCTGAATGATGTTATTAGTTTTGAAACTTGTAATAGATAAATGTAATTGACATTTGATGATTAAATAAAGAAGTATTATTTAAAAGTTTTGTGTTATGCTAATTGTTTAACTATTGTTTCACTTTGCATGTTTTCACTTCCAGAATAATTGAGTTTATTAAGAATAATCGAATTATTCAAACAGTCCACAATCGTTCATATGTTGGAAGTAGTTATGAGTGAAGATTGTCGTGAATTGGTGTGTAGATTGTCTAAAAGGTATTAAACATAGCAAAGGTTTGCTACAACGTTCATGAGTGCTTATGAAAGAGTTTTGAGCATTGGAATAAACCTACGCTTGCTGGAATCAATTTATAGAATGCACCGCAAGTGATCACAAGACGATAATATCATATGGTCTTAAAACCAAGATATATGGTTTATTGTTTACTAATTGGTTGTGCATTGATAATGCGAAACCGCATCACTAAATTGATCTCATAAAACGCATTGTTGTGAACAGTTGATTAGTGAATAGTAAATGCATATAAGCCGAAATTTATATGTTACTTTTATCCAAAGAGGGTAAAAGCAATATCAGGGCCTCTCGATCACTTGATTTGACTTATGTGTCGGGCCCGTTCAGGACTGAATTGATGTGTTCAATTAAGTTCTATGTCAAATGAATCTGAGATCGAGAAACTAAATTGCTAAACAATAAGTATGACAATGTTTCATGAGATTGTCTGCACGGTATCACAACAGAGGACTATACGATCCCTTATCTAAAGGACAGGATACTGATAAGATCAGAGTTTGACAGCGTCTTTGAGAGCTACGATTGCTAATCGGATTGTGTTTGCATTTATAGTTACTAGACTTATCCAAGTGGGAGACTGTTGGATTAGTGTCTAAGGCTGTAACTATATTTGGTAAGTACTTGACCCGATTGTGCATGGTCCTTTTGGGTTGCCTTCACCATATCAACTTGACAGGGTGATTTATAAAGAGAGAAGAGATATTATTATTAATGTATTATGAGAGTAATATATTAAAGGAATAATAATATTATATTTGATTGATATAAGTCATAAATTAATTAAGAATTAATTTGGTGACTTAAAGAGGTTAATTAAATAAAGGGGCATAAACTCTCAAATGTATGATAGTTGTGTTTTTGGGCTATGAATCCTTATGGATATTAGGGTGGATGATTTTTAGGGATTGGATATCTTAAAATCTTCCAAGCCTCATATCTAGAAGGATCTTTGGATTGCTTAGGGCCTAAGTTATTCAATTAGGGTTAAGGGTGTAACCCTAGTAGCTCATAGTATAAATAGACCCCATGGGTGAGGGAAATCGGCCACTCTTTAAGAGAAAAAAACCCTAGAGCCGATTTCCTCACCTCTCCTCTCTCTCCAATCATCCTCTTGCTAGTTGGTGTTTGTAAGCCATTAGAGGAGTGACAATTGTGACTTTAAGCTCCAAGAACAAGAAGTTTCAAGCAAACAACTTAAGGTATTCTTCTAGATCTGACTTCATATGTTATGAATCAATAGTTTACACTAGATCTAGGATTGTAAGCCTTGGGTACATTGCATGTTCAATTAGAGAAACCTAGATCCAAGCATTAGGGTTTGCATGTGCACATAAGAAAGTTCTTATGGCCCAAACCCATCAAAAAGAATGCCCAAATCTAACTTCGTATGAGGAAGTTATGATTTTTCTAAGATTTGGCATAGCGGTGCATGGCCCGAAACTCGAATTTTAGTTCGAGTGGTTTTTGGCTTATGCGACCTAAATGAGAGTTTAATATCTCATTAATAGGAACTCAACGACAAAAAGGCAGACGAAAATGAAGTCCGTATGTAAAATTTATGAATTTTACGCGGACATTTAACAGTGTAATCACCTCCTACTGTTAAATTTAAGATCGGTCGAGAATTAGCCGACGGACTAAAAAGGAAAGTTGTAGATTTTATTTTTACATACGCTTGGATATAAATAACGTCAAAAACAAAGCTCGTATGCAAAAGTTAGGAACGAAGCTTAGTCTCTACTTTTCGAGCGCGACAAATTCGATACAGTTTTGTAAATCCGAGATAGATTGAGAATTAGCCAACGATGTCTAAATGAAAGTTGTAGTACTCGTAAATACCAACGCGTGGATATAAATATCGAAAAAAGCGGAGATTGTATGCGAAAGTTATGGATGAAGCTTAGTCTCTACTTTTCGAGCGCGGCGAATTCGATACAGTTTTTGTAAATATGAGATAGAAGGAGAATTAGCCGACGGGGTCTAAATTAAAGTTAGAGTACTCGTAAATACCAATGCGCGTATATAAAGAACATAGAAAACAGAGCTTGTACGCGAAAGTTACGGACGATGCTTGGAGACTACTTTACTATAAAATTCCTATAAATAAGAGATGAACTCTTCATAATTTCTTCACACCATAAGCCTCTCTTTCTCTCTCTAACTTCTCTCTAGCCTCCCTAAACCCCTCCCAAGTCTAGAAAACCTCCCTAGCACGAGAAGAAAGCCCCAGAGCGCCCGGCGGCTCCGAGAATAAAAGTTTTCGGCTCGGAAACGCTGCTCCAACGAAGCCCGGTTTTTAATAAAAATCCGCTGTAAGTGAGCTACGACTATACTGTATTTAATATAACTTTTATTTAATTATAGTAATATTATTAGGACCTTAAAATAATTATTTGGATATTATTATAAGTTATATTGAGTGTTATTTAATGCTTATATAATAGTAATAATAGCTAGACTATTAATTAGTCGCGGTTAACGTTAAAGCTAAACCCTATTGGTATTCATACTAGGTTTTGTCGAGGAAAATTGTTTTGAGATAACGAAGCGCTATCTGAGTTCGGAATCACCACCCTATCTAGTGAGTGCATGGTCCCTTTCATCTTACAAATAGATATGAAGTATTTTATATAAATTACGTGCTATGTGTGCATATTATCTTAATACTTGCTGTCTATGATGGATGAATGATTTTATACATGTTTTAAATGATTTAAATATATATATATATATATATATATATATATATATATATATTTTATATCTACAAATATGTTGGGATAAAACATGGGTAGATGAAATAGTTGGTGTGTGATTAAATAAAATAATGAGAGATAGGTGATGATAATTAGGTGATGGATAGGTGATGATGAATCGGTGATGTAGGATGAAAGATACTATAACCTTGTCCGACAATTTGGAGATGTAGTCATCTACTGGACTATAGATGGCAACCACAGACTATTCTAGACAACCCGTGGAAACACCAACAGACTTATAACCTGTAGGTGATGAATTACGAGTCCAGGTGATGTTGTGACTGTATATTCATGTGATGATACTCTTACCCTTACTATGAACTACGAGTTTAGGTGACATTTTAAGTACGTATTCATGCCTTAGGAACGAGCATATAAGGAAATGTGAGGTAAAAAGATGAGAGGTAAATACGATATAGGAGATGACCCTTAAGATAATTCTTTAAGGAATATTAAAGAAGATAACGGGGATGGGTAATCGGGTTGACTGTTTGATGTTTAAATATAATAATTATATTATTGTGGGTTGAAAACCTTATGTACTCACCAGGTTTCCCAACCTAACCCATTCCAGCTTACTTGTATCACAGGTGACGATGTGAAGTTACATTACACTGAGAGATTAAGAAGATATAGATCACTAGTGTAAATGAATGTAAGTTTTATTTATGCTTATGTTTCTGTATTGAAGATGACATCCCAAATTTTTTAAAGGAATAAAAATACTTTTCTTCGGAAATGCTTTGATAAAGAAATTATCATGTTTTTCTAGGAAAAAATTCCACAACATTTTTTTGAAAGAGATACTCTGATTTTTATAAAGCAAAAACAAAATCGGTCTTTTTTGGCCGAGAAAATGGGGATGTCACAAAACGATATGCTTCCTTGCACACTCTGGCGATCACCCTGAAAGGGCCAATGTATCGGGCCCCCAGTTTGCCCCTCTTCCTGAATCGGATCACTCCTTTCCAAGGAGATACCTTAAGGAGTACAAAGTCTCCAACCTGGAACTCGAGCTCGGATCGCCGCTTATCCGCATAACTCTTCTAGCGGCTCTAGGCTGTCAGTAACCTCTGTCTAACCTGTTGTATCTGCTCAGTCGTCTTTAGCACTATCTCAGTGCTACCCATCACTTGTTGCCCTACCTCTCCCCAACATATGGGAGTCCGACACCTCCTCTCATACAAAAGCTCAAATAGAGGCATACCAATACACGAATGGTTGCTGTTGTTGTAAGAAAACTCAGCCAAAGGTAGGTATGTGTCCCAACTTCCCCCTAAGTCCATAACACATGCTCGAAGCATGTCCTCGAGCATCTGTATCGTTCGTTCACTCTGGCCATTTGTCTGTGGGTGATAAGCAGTACTAAAGTGCAATCTCGTACCTAACTCCTCATGAAACTTCTTCCATAATCTGGAAGTGAAACGTACATCTCGGTCTGACACAATCGAGATCAGCACCCCATGCCGCGACACCACCTCCCTAACATATATCTCTGCCAGCCTCTCCGCAGAAGAGCTCTCACTGATAGCAAGGAAGTAAGCTCTCTTCGTCAGCCGATCCAAAATCACCCAAATTGCATCAACACCCCTCGCGGTCCTGGGCAATTTGGTGATTATGTATATAGAAATTTGTTCCCACTTCCACCGAGGAACCTCTAGTGGCTGCAACTTGCCATGCAGATACTGGTGCTCGGTCTTAACCCGACGACAAGTCAAGCGCCTCTCTATTACCCACGCAACATCCCTCTTCATACAAGGCCACTAATAATCTCTCTTCGGGTCCAAATACATCTTAGTGGCCCCGGGATGAATCGAGAATCTCGATCTGTGCGCCTCCTCCATCAGTATTCTATGTGCCCTGCCCATGAATGGCACCCAAATCCTACCGTGAAAGGTCATAAGCCCTCGGCTATCGGTAACAAACTCGGATACCTACACAATCACCCGCTCTCTCTTGCGGTTCTCCGGTCTCACAGCCTCTGCCTGGGCCTCTCGGATAGTATCCAATACCAGATTCATCACCGTCATCCTCATGCATATATCTCGAATCGGGGCATTCTCTGCCCTGCGGCTCAGAGCATCGTCTACCATATTAGCCTTGCTCGGGTGGTACAGGATCTCATAGTCATAATCCTTCACCACATCCAACCATCTCCTCTGGCACATGTTCAGGTTGGGCTGATCCATCAGATACTTCAAACTCTTGTGGTCCGTGTATATGGTACACCGAACCCCATACAAATAATGGCACCATATCTTGAGGGCGAACGCAACTGCCCCCAACTCCAAATCGTGGGTAGGATACCTCGTCTCATGAGGCTTTAACTAGCTCGATGCATATGATATCACATGCCCTCTCTGCATAAACACCGCACCCAACCTCGATATAGACGCGTCACAGCACACCACAAAATCCTCCATTCCCTCCGGAAGGGCTAACATCGGGGCGTCACATAGTCTTTGGCGAAGAGTCTCAAATGAGGTCTATTGCTCGGGACCCCAAACAAAAAAAATGCCCTTCCGGGTCAATCTGGTGAGGGGAACGACAATCTTGGAGAAATCACTGATAAATCTACGGCAATAGCCGGCTAACCACAGGAAACTCCTGATCTCGGTAGGGGAACTCGTCACCTCCCAACTCATAACCGCCTCAATCTTGGCCGGTTCGACATGTTGGATTAGTGTCTAAGCCCATAACTATTTTGGTATGTACTTGACCCGATTGTGCATGGTCCTTTTGGGTTGCCTTCACCATAGCAATATGTGAGATGAATTAAGGAGAAAAAGGTTTAATTATGATTTATTAATATATTATAAGAATAATATATTAAAGGAGAAATCATGTTTAATTAATATTAGTCAACAATTAATTAAGAATTAATTTTGTGGCTAAAACAGATTAATTAAACTTAGGGGACTGGATTTGTAATTAGAAGATAATTGCAATTGGGCTATGGATTACTTAATAATATATAGGTTGGAAAAATTCTATAGGGAAGCCCATTAGAAATCGTCCAAGGGATATGTTAAAGGAATCCATGGGCTGCTTAGGGCTTAAGCAGTCAGATTAGGGTTTCCTAGTTTAAAACCCTAATAGCCTACCTATATAAAGGAACCCTATTGCCCCAAAAACGTGGCTAAGACTCTCTTTAGGGTTTGTAGATGTTTTTGGCTACCTCCTCTCTTCTCCTCTTCATCCAAGTTGCTGTTGGTGTTTGTGACTCTATTAGAGGTGCAACATTTGAGGCACTAAGCTTTCTGAAGCCAAGGATTGATTGTTATTGCTATATAACAACCAAAGGTAAGATCAAAACCCTTTTATGTTAATATGATTAATTGTATGCTAGATCTAGGTTTTATAGCTTTGGATAATCAATTGCATGTTCATTAGACAAACTAGATCCACAAGCTATTAGGGTTTGCATGTACATCATATGAATGATGTATTGCTCAAAACCCATCAGTGGTATCAGAGCCATGGCTGTTTGTTTGATGTATTTGATGCTATTATGGATTATCCTTGCTTAAAAATCGAAAATTAGGTTTTCTGGGGGTTGGACTCGCCGAGTCCATGGCTGAACTCGCCGAGTCCATGGTGAACTCGACGAGTCCATGCCTGACTCGACGAGTCAACTCGCCAAAAGGAGGGAAAATCGGGATTTTATGTTTATTTGGTTGTGGGATAGTTACCAAATCTTTTTTTATTGATATAAATCAAATTTTTATGATATTGGATGATTTTCTTTCCCAAATTAAAAGATAACTTCATATTAGTTAGATAATTATTTCCTTATTTGATTAGATTTAATTATTTGGATTATTTAATGAATTATCTTGCAAGAATTTGGACTAGGTCAAATTAAAGAACCACCAATTAATTGTTAATTGCCTTATTTGAATTTTGTGATCTAGAATATTCTTGATAAAGTTTGGAAAAGTTTCATATTACTCCCTTTAGGTTTTATAGTTTAAATTTGAACTTAAAAGTTTTGTTTTTGAAATTTAAATAAGTTAAACCCTAATGTTTTGAAATGTTTCAAAAACTTGTCCTCAAGTTTTGGAATTTAAAAGTTGATTAAAAGTTTGATTTTAAAATGTTAAATTCTAAAACCCAAGTATTTTGAAAAGTTCAAATTACACCCTTATGGTTTTATTAATTAATTAAAGTGTATAATTAAAAGAGATTTAATAAACCCATAAAGTTTTGTTTTACATTTAATTAAATTAAAAGTATAATTTATTAAATTAGACCACCTAGTATTTTAAAAGTGTAAAATACACCCTATACTATATATAACATTAAAAGTCTAATATTATATATGTATGAGTAAAGAGTCAGTCTTACCGTTAGTAGGCCTCATTCACAAAGCTCGTCTATAAGGGGTGTTTAAGGAAATTGCCTATAAAATGGCGATTGAATGGGTATCCACTGTTACCCACCGCACTCTTGACTAGTGGAGGGTCGTTAGCCAAACGGGTAGGATGGAACAGAAACCTTCCATTATAAGTATAATGAAGTACAAAGTAACTAAATGCTTTTACAAATTCCCAATCTTAGTTACTTTAGACAAAAGTGAATTGATGCAATTCCATGAAATTACACTTTGTACCCTTGTGAAGATGTTAGTGGAGCGTGTGTGGTTAACAGGCACACTAATTGGTTCTAAGCAAAGGTAGCAAAGGGTGACTCAATGTTTGTCATAGTTCGGTGGAGCGTGTGTGGTTAACCGGCACATTGAATAGGTGACTGTAACATTGGGGGCACCATGTAAGTTTGCATGGTTATTCACACCCTGTTTTGTGATCCTCGACATCCTAGTCACAAATCGAGGGGCATATCGAGATTTAAACATGCCATTGAAAATTTCAATGAATTTCAAAAGATCTAGGAGTTTTCAATACATTTGAAACTTAAGTTTCCTTTTCGTTTTTCCTGGTGGAAATTGGTAAATCGTCATTTAGCTACCTTCAAATATTCTGCAACTAGATTACAGCATCTCTCTTCTAGGTTATAGAGTATTATATTGGATCCTAGCCTCGATGTTTCATTTGGCTGTCACATCAAGGATTCTAATCAACTTAACTTGAATTTTCTCCCGTTTTGTAGATGTCAAAGTATGACAACTATGGTCTTCCCAAATTCTGTGGAACAAGCTTTCCACATGAAGGTGATATCCCACAATCCGATCGAGGAACAAGAGATCATGCTTCACCTCTTCCAATTGTTCTCCCTACCCCACAAGTTCAAAGGCTTGAAAAGTTCAAGCTCACTCAATCCCTATAGGAAATTAAGCACGAAGATGGGAAACCTGTGTGTGCACACGTCTTAAAGATGAAGTCACACATTGATAGGTTAAGGATGTTGGGTGTCGAGATTTTAGGTGAGTTGGCAGTTGACTGGGTTCTTCAGTCGCTTCCTGAATCATATAGTGAGTTCGTTAGAGAGTACTATATGATGGATCACGAAGTGACCCTCATTGATCTCACCTATATGCTTATAGCTATTGAATCAGCAATGATTTGGCATGCTGGTCAAGAAAATTTGTCTGGTGAATCAAACTCCCAAACTGCAATGGACACTGGCAACATCGAAAGTCTAGAAAGAACTAAGTCTATGATTGTCCAATGTGTTGTGCCAAAGGAGTCCATTTGCTTCTATTGCCAAGAGAAGGGGCATTGGAGATGAAGCTGCCCTATTTACATGAGAGATCTAAGAGATGGGAGAGTCAAAACGTATGGCTCTACTTCAGGTGAAATCCATTAACTAACTCTTTTAAGTTCCTATTCTAAATTCTTAATACATGATGTGATAAGATTACATTTTGATGTTTTGTAGGATCGAAGAAAAGAGAGGAAGCTTAAGGGAAGAAGTGAGCTAAATCTAATCGTGAAGAAATGGATTTCGATCGCATTGCTTGAAGATTAGATTCTTAAGCTACTACTTGGAGTTAAAATAGATTGCTAAGAAATATGTATTAGCATAGTTTTTCAATTGAATTACATTGTAAGGAAAAAAAATTACGCAATAAAATAAATTTTGATTTTATCTAATTTTTCCTTGCAATGGCATGTATGAAAAATGATGTTTGAATGTTTCTATTATTAGCAATAATGGATTTGATTCTTAATTATGTTATTTGTGGAAATGTCGAGAATTTACCAAATAGGGAGAGTTTTTCATCGCCCAAGTTTCAATTGGACTGAAACTTGGAATCATACAACTTGGTTGCGTGATGAATGAGAAACTCCATATTTTGGAAATTGGACTAATTCTTTGACAAAGTGTCAATTGAAGGACTAGGAGATCAAGTACACTAGGTTGTGCATTGATTTAGTCCACCACAAGAGTGACAAAGATAATCGTCATGATTTACTAAAAGTTTAGTAGATACTTATAATATTAAGTGTAATTCTGAGTTGATTAAGAGAGTTTCAATCAATAGCAGAACGAATAAGAAGAATCAAGTAGGCAGAAAGATAAAAGTTTCTCTATTCTAAGATGAAGGGAGAGTATCTTTTATTATGTTTTCTGATAGTTCTTAATTATTAAGAACCATATCTCAATTGATCCTTTAAGTGAGTCTTAGTGCAATTGTATGTCTGAGAAGAGGAATCAAGAATTGAAGAAATGGTTAAATCAAGAAGTCAATCAGACTTCGTTCCAAAAACAAGTCTTAGAGTTAAGATTGTGACATTGAGTGACAAGTCTTAAGAAGGTTTATAACATTCATAAAATGTGGAATTCGAAAAGTTTTTCTTATTCTTGCACATTTGAAATTGGAAAGTTGTGATGTCTTGGATAATACAAAGACCATATAGGACCGATTTTGTGAAGTGTTTTGTCTTGATAAAAGCTACACTAACTCTTGAATATTTGTTTGTCGAGAAATGTGTATTGACAAAAGAATCTTATATGTCAAGGATTCAGTGGGAGTCTTAATGGTCTTGAAAGGTTTCAAGAACAAATCAAGAACAAACCTTATCGATCATCACTAGCACACGACTTGAGGTTTATAACCTATCGTGTTGACGTTATTTGGTTTATGTGCCATTCCAATTGATTTAATTATGCATGTGAGTTCTATGAGTTCTAATTTGAACGCATAAAAGGAAAGCACCTTGATCAATGAAAAGTAAATTGATAGGAAAGGGTGAGCTGCTTAACTACTTGGAAGACATGGTGGGCACTCGTGTTACCATAAGGCAAGAGATCAAGATTGAGAAGGTTCGGTCCATATGAGTTTGGATTTGTCGCAAACTTTGGTTTTGGCAAATTCACATGGATAGGAACTCATACACCTTAAAATCTAAGTGTCATAAGATTACCTCCTTCATGAAAATGACTGTAAGGAAATGCTTTCACTAAGAGAGATTTTAAAAAGATAGTAATTGTGAAAAATTATATTCTCGAATTCGATTATGGTTACGGTATCCCTTTCCATAACTCGAATTGTGAGATTTGGCAATTAGTCTGAATTGTTTAGACACACATATGAGCTATCTAATGCAAAGCTGTATAAGTTTAAGAAGGTTAGATAAAGGATTATCAAAACATTAGGTATTAGAAATATGAACTTAAGAAATTCAATAGGTATTGTTTACTGGAAGTTAAGCTGTTTTCTGAATACATGTCAAAGCTAGTGAGAGCATAAGTGTTATGGTTATATGATAATAATCATCATGATAGTGGGAGCATAAATTTTGTGCTTGTATGATTATTAAGGCAAGTATTGCAAGTTAGCAATATTAATTATAGAAAACAAGAGTTATACTTTGCAAAGTCGTAAGGGTTGAAAAGTTGTTTTGCTATAATTAAGGGAGAGAATATTGTACTTCGTTTCAAAATCTAAAGCTTAGATTGAGAAATTTTAATAAATTTAGTCAAAGGATACATAGTGTGTTCTTAAATTTCGATTATGATTACGGTATCCCTCTTCATAGTTCGAATTGTAAGAACGTGACACATAAAATATTATGGTAGAAGATTGATAAAGTATCGTATCTTTATGTAAGACATTATGCATCGTGTCCCATACGCTTCGGGTATAGGATTGATTGCAAGTGCTATTATATTTGACCATTCTAAAATTTTCCAAATGTCTAATGCATTTAGAGGGAAAAAGGACAAGAATCGGTTTTGACTAAGATAATTAAACAACTATCAAAGAACGATCCAAAGCTCGCTGAGGATTGGTCGCTTGTGAGTAGTTGGAAGTATGGTATTGGATGGACTATATCGACATTATTATGAATAGATAAGATTCTATTAAGAATGAGTTGTCATATGGAAAATATGGAAATGTTTCCATATTGGGAGTTGGATATTAAGAATCTATGTCTATATTAGAAACTTTTATGCAAAAAGGATGTTCAAAGGAATGTACTTTGAGTGAGAGACATCATATCTATAGAATTGTTTCTGATAGAGATTGGCCAAGTCTTGATGATTTTGAGCTATTACTTTACGAAAGGATCATTGCATAAAATGTTAGAATCTAGCATATTCTATAAGTGGCAAGGATTTGATATTCTTACACTTGTGATAAGGATTGGGAGTTGTGAAATTAGTATGATTGGAAATGTGTTCATTTGATCTGTTTCACAAAGTAAGGACCGTAGGTAAACATTGTGTGCATGCTGAGAGCATGGGATAAGTGTAGTAATAATTCAAGTAATAAGTTAATTAACAGAAACAACAAATAATGAGTAATCGATATGGTGATGAATAAAAGGTGTTTTATTTATACTCAAAGGTTTGGGACCATATAGGATTAGTATTATTTTTGTGTTTCACTTTGCATGTTTTGACTTCCTGAATAATTAATTATTTCAGAATAATCAAGTTATTAGAATGGTCCACAGTCGTTCATATGTTGGAAGTAGGTATGAATGAAGACTGTCATGAATTGGTTTGTAGATTGTCTAAAGTGTATTAGACATAGAAAAGGTTTGTTGCAACGTTGATGAGTGCTTATGAATATGATTTTGAGCATTGGATTAAACCCGCGCTCACAAGAATCACTTCATGGATTCTATCACGAGTGATTGTGAGTCGATAATATTGTATATTCTTAAAACCAAGATGTGTGAGTTGTTATTTGCTGGTCGGTTGCACATTGATAATATGTAAACGCACCAGTAACTTGGTGTCATAAAACTTATTGTTGTGTGTGATTTGATGAGTGAATGCAAGCGAGAATTTGAGTCGAAGTTTATCCATTCCTTTTATCCAAAGTGGGATAAAAGCGATATCTTTGGGCCCCTCGGTGATTTAGTGATGGCACATAAGCGCTTGGCCAAGCCGGGACTAATTTGATGTGTTCAATTGTAGTTTGTTGTCAGTCTTCATAAATCGGAAGTCGGGAAATAGTATAGAGAGAATGATTAAAAATCATGTCTCATGTCTATACGATATCTAGAATGGAGGAATATATAATCCCTTATCTAAAGGACACGCGTATCTGATAAGATCAGAGTTGACAGCGGCTTTTGAAAGCTACGATTGCTAATCAGGATCTGAAGTTATACGCATAATAGTTATTAGACTCATTCAAGTGGGAGACTGTTGGATTAGTGTCTAAGTCCATAACTATTTTGGTATGTACTTGACCCGATTGTGCATGGTCCTTTTGGGTTGCCTTCACCATAGCAATATGTGAGATGAATTAAGGAAAAAAAGGTTTAATTATGATTTATTAATATATTATAAGAATAATATATTAAATGAGAAATCATGTTTAATTAATATTAGTCAAGAATTAATTTTGTGGCTAAACGAGATCAATTAAACTTAGGGGAATGGATTTGTAATTATAAGATAATTGCAATTGGGCTATGGATTACTTAATAATATATATGTTGGACAAATTCTATGGGGAAGCCCATTAGAAATCGTCCAAGAGATATGTTAAAGGAATCCATGGGCTGCTTAGGGCTTAAGCAGTCAAATTAGGGTTTCCTAGTTGAAAACCCTAATAGCCTACCTATATAAAGAAACCCTATTGCCCAAAAAAAGTGGCTAAGACTCTCTTTAGGGTTTGTAGACGTTTTTGGCTGCCTCCTCTCTTCTCCTCTTCATCCAAGTTGCTCTTGGTGTTTGTGACTCCATTAGAGGTGCAACATTTGAGGCACTAAGTTTTCTGAAGCCAAGGATTGATTGTTATTGCTATATAACAACCAAAGGTAAGATCAAAACCCTATTTTATGTTAATATGATTAATTGTATGCTAGATCTAGGGTTTATAGCTTTGGATAATCAATTCCATGTTCATTAGACAAACTAGATCCAAAAGCTATTAGGGTTTGCATGTACACCATAGGAATGATGTATTGCTCAAAACCCATCACGACAAATATCCCATTCTGATTAACGAGGTGTCCCAAGAACTGGACCTCTCGTAACCAGAAATCGCACTTAGAGAATTTGGCATAAATTCTCTCCATTCTCAACACTCCAAGGATCTCTCTCAGATGCTCCTCATGTTGCTTTCTGGATCTCGAATACACTAGAATGTCATCAATGAAAACAATCACCGATCCATCCAACATCGGCCTGCACACTCGGTTCATAAGGTCCATGAACGTTGCTGGTGCATTGGTGAGCCCAAAAGGCATCACCATGAACTCGTAATGCCCATAACGAGTCCTAAACGCCGTCTTCGAGATATCCTCATCCCGCACCCTCATCTGATGATATCCAGACCTCAAGTCTATCTTGGAGAACCAAGATGCACCCTGCAACTGATCGAACAGATCGTCGATCCTCGGTAGTGGATAACGCTTCACGACCGTCAACTTGTTCAACTTCCAGTAATCAATGCACATCCGGTGTGAACCATCCTTTTTCTTAACAAAAAGGATCGGCGCTCCCCACGGCGAGCTACTCGGTCGGATGAATCCCTTCCCCAGCAGCTCCTAAAGTTGCGAGGACAACTCCTGCATATCTAGTGGCGCAAGGCGATAGGGTGCCTTGGAAATAGGCGCCGCTCCAGGAACCAAATCAACGTGGAACTCCACTTGCCTCTCCGGAGGCACACCCGGCAACTCCTCGGGGAAAACATCCGGGAACTCACACACTATCGGAACCTCATCGACAAAACTCGGCCTCCCTGCAGCAACTCGTGCATCCATCACATAGGCTACGAACCCTCTACAACCCTGCTGTAGACTCTGTCTCGCCCTGGTAGGCGAGCAAAATGCCGACCCAGATCGGGTACCCTCGCCATACACCGTAAGTACTCCTCCACTAGGATCTCGTATGGTCACCAACTGATCCTCGCAGTCGAATACAACTCCGAATCGGCTTAACAAGTCCATGCCCATGATGACACAGACATCCCCCATCGCAAAATATATCGGAAACTCAACACCGAAAATCTCGAGTACACATCCTCGAATCATATCAGTGGCAAAAACTGCTCTCTCATCAGCTATAGAAACTCGCAGAGGTCGACTCAACGCCTCTCGTCGGATACTGATGTGCTGACTAAACGCTAATGACACGAAAGATCGACTCGCACCCGAGTCAAATAACACCAAAGCAAGTACAAAATTCACAAGAAAAGTACCTAATCATACCACAATATAAGCACAATATCTCAAACTCATTAATAGTAAATAAAAGGATACATACCAGCCACGACGTCGGGCGCTGCATGGACCTCCTCCGCTGTCAATTGAAAGGCTCTCCCGCAAGCCTTCGGTGCGTCGACCTTCGTTGGCCGGGCCTCAGTAGCTCTAGCAGCAGGTGCAGATCCCTGTGTTGATCCCTGAAGTAGCTGCGGGCACTCGGCCTTCCAATGTCCAGTCTGGTTGCAGTGAAAACAAACTGCAAACCCCTTGGGGCAATCCCTCGCGAAATGCCCCTCTTTGCCACACTTGTAGCACACCCCTGCTCTGCATACTCCCTCATGGCTATTGCCGCACTTCCCACAAGTGCGGCCCTTCTGACCCCCAGATCTCGAATCAACGGGCTTTGCCCGCTTGGCTACCAGCTGTGACTGCACCAGTCTCCTGTCCCTCCTCTGAGACTCGGCCTCCTCCCTGGCCTGAGTCTCTAGCTCAATCTCCCTCTTTCGGGCATTTGCCTGGAGCTCGGCAAATGTATGGTATGTCGACTTCGCCACAAACTCACGAATGTCCCTCCTCAGTATGCTCAGATATCGGCTCATATGTGCCTGCTCGATAGACACGTGCTCCAGGCAAAACAACGCCCTTTCAAGAAACATCCGTGTAATCACAGTCACGGACTCCGTTCCCTGCTTGAGGGACAAGAACTCTTGCGCCAACCGTTCCTTCTCCACAGGGGGAACATACTTATCTCGGAACATGGTGGTGAACCTCTCCCAAGTCACCGTTGTAATCTTTGCAAGAGTGAAATCAGCCGTCACAAACTTCCACCAATTCTTCGCTCCTAAGAGAAGCTGGTTCAGAGCGAACCGTACCCTCAAATGCTCCGGACAAGAGCAGGTGTAGAAGCATTCCTTAATGTCAGAGATCCACCTCATCGCATCTATCAGATCCTGAGTCCCGTCAAACTCTGGTGGCTTCGTGTTGCTGAACTCTCGGTATAGCAACGAGTCACCCCCTAGTGGCCTCGCGGCAGCGATAGCTGCAGTGGCTGCAGCAGCAGTCACCTCAGTAACAGCAGCATATCTCTCGTCAAACGTCTCAATCAGCATGGTCTTGATAGACCCAAACATCTCTGGGATGGCCTCTCAGATTGCCGCGGCCACCTCGCCATGAATCATCCGACGACTCTCCTCATCGCTAACATCGCTGCTCCCTAGTGTGTGGCGTGTCCCAACCATGATGTCTCTGAAACACAACATAAAATAAATTAGAGACTCACCCGAGTATATTCGCACTCGATACTCAACTCTACTTGTTCACTAGTACCCTAAGGATTACTTGGACTGCTCACTGATCTAGTATTTCCAGTAGTACGGGCCTTTATACTACCTTCCCCACCGCATTAGTATTCACCCCAAGTCCCCCTCCTAGGATCCCAGATAACAAGTACACTATATCTCACTGAACACAGGCTACCCTCCAGTAGACCACTCATAAGCTCCTCACTGCTACCTACTCACTCTAGAAGTAACTCATAAGAGCAGTAATCTCCTAGGCTGAGGCATCACAAATCAGGGCACTCTAGTCCTACATATGAATACCTAGCCTATTCTAGCATGCATAGCATATCACATAATATCTCATAACACATAATGTAAGGGTATTTTGAGAAATCACCATTTGGGCACTGGCTGATCGTACACACTGCTCCGTTCTGCTTCTCTCAAAATCTTTTACTCTTTTAGAAAGATTGTTTCTTTTATGAAAATTTTTCTCAAATCCTCAGTTTGAGTCCAGATACGCCCAAAGGTACATCCGAATCCCTCAAACCAAGGCTCTGATACCAACTTGTAACAACGTGAAAATTTAAAACAATTTTTCATTTTTAAAAACAAAACACATCCCACATAAATCATCCCAAATCTCAAATATATCAAATGTTATCTCAATAAAACATATCCCAGAATCTCAAGTACATAATTTTCCATTAGTGTATATAGATCATGTCGGCGCCTTCCCGCGATCCTCGCTGGTACCTGAAACACATATCACATAACACGGTAAGCATAAATGCTTAGTGAGTTCCTCAAAATACCACATACAACACATAAGCTACTCGAGACTATAACTCGGTATGACCCTCCGGTCAATGTGTCTTAGCGGGACCCTCCAGTCCTATAGCTCATTGGACCTTCTGGTCCGATCTAGCTCGTTGGAACCTCCGGTCCGGTCTAAATCGTTGGACCCTCTGTCCGGTCTGATCGAGGACCCTCTGGCCTCATGAGTCGTTGGACCCTCTGGTCCGGTCTATATAACACATAAGATACATATAACACAAGCACATAAGTCACAATCATACACATACACATAAGACCATCCAGTCTGCACATAGATACCACTATAGGTAATATATAATGAGAAGACTCACCTCGGGTAACTCGGATAATCTCAAACTCGAACTACTGATCTAGCCTCCGCCTAATCACATAAACAATTTCCTCTAATTAATAACAACTCTCAAAGGCTAGATTAATCCCTTCCTAATAATCCTTCAGAAGGGTAAAATACCATTTTACCCCTCCAAGGCCCAAAAGTCCAAATGTTGACCAAAACCCTAAAAGTCAACGAAAGTCAACAGAAGGCAATATGCGGCATGTACCAGCTCTATACGCGGGGCGTACCCCCGTGGCTATCCAGAATCGGGGAACTCGACCCCTACGCTGCGTGTTTTGGGTTTACGCCCAACGTAAGTCCTAGTTTCATGTTCTTAATGGTTTTTGGTCTGAATCGATTAAGATACAAGCTCATATTCTAGATCTGGTTACTCTAAAGCCTCTTAATCCATAAACTAAGTGACTTTAAGCCGTTGCATGGCTGTAAAGGTCACCAACACCCAGCTCATACCACTTCCTTCCTTAAGAGACTAATAACTCATGCATGGTCAGCTCTTAACGACCAAGATTAGATTTTTATGGCTCTATAACACAAAATAAGCTAACAAGGGACAGATCTCAGATTCTAGGGGCTTATCAACTCATAAAGCCATCAACTTTGGGGACAAAAACCCTAAAACACCCCACACATAAACACAAACAAAAGAGTAGGAAAGCTTGAAGCTTTTTACCTCCAATTGAAGCTTCCTTCACTGCTAAGCTCAGATCCAAGTGCTTGGGCTCTCACTCCTTCTCCAAAGCTTCCTTTCTACTTCTAATGCTCAAGAACACACCAACAAGCTCTCAAAGGCACTCTCTTGCTATAAGAACGAGGGTTAGGGTTTTAGGGAGGATAAGTCTCTAGAAATGGTGGCCAACAAGGGGCCATAACATTCTTTAAATAGGGAATCTCACTTAAAATTAGGGTTTCCTTCTGGGCCTGGTACGCCCTGCGTAAACCTTGGTACGCCCGACATACTAGGCGGCTCTCTGCAATCAAACATGCACACGAGTACGCTGAGCGTACACTCTACTACACCCCGCATACCCGTCTACCACTCTTCTCTTTATCAAGGACCATAATGGACAATTGCTCAAAGATTAGGGTTCACAAGGTATACCT
Organism: Lactuca serriola; assembly: GCF_051521515.1. Lineage (NCBI taxonomy): Eukaryota > Viridiplantae > Streptophyta > Magnoliopsida > Asterales > Asteraceae > Lactuca > Lactuca serriola. Next base: position 68,731,757 of record NC_136414.1, read on the forward strand.
GAGTTTTTCGATGTTACATATATTGCCTTCATATCTCATTTCGTCTTCACATCTCGGTTGTGGAGACATATTTTGATTAGGGTTAGAGATAGACCCGAGAACATCGCCATTTGAAATCAGAATTTATCGGAATGATGGCAGCGGCGGTTGATTGCTAGGGTTTTCAGTGACTGATTGCTAATCCAGATCTTGAATGAAAACCATAATCGACAGCTTAAAGCAAAAACGAAACGAGAAGGGCAGTACCATCAGGTTTCGACTGAGGATCTGGAGATCTTTTTGTTTACTATGTGTCATTTTCAGATCGTAGGGTTTCTTTATATTCGCCTGAAAATCAATGGTGTTTCAAATCAGAGGTTTCTAGAGACTGGCGGTCGACGGTGGTGTTGGTGGCGTTTTGATAATTTGGTGGTTGTCCTTTCTGGTGTAGACGAACACCCTTTCATCCCTTCCTCCCCTCTGTTGAAATCGAAGACCTAAGTTTACACCTTTTTAGTATATGCTTAAATCGAGAAGTTCATTCAAAACATTGATTATCTTTGGAAATCATCGAGAGAGAGAGAGAGAGAGAGAGAGAGAGAGAGAGAGAGAGAGAGAGAGAGAGAGAGAGAGAGAGAGAGAGAGAGAGAGAGAGAGAGAGAGAGAGAGAGGCCCAATTCTTTTATTTTTAATTTTTAATTAATAAATTATTAAAGAAAATATAAAAAAATACAAAAATTTAGAAAAAAAAATCAAAACAGGCTTATCAAATTCTCCAAAGACCAAAAACACAAAAAAAAATCTTGATTTTATACGATCCATACAAATTGAAAACTTTTTGCGTCCATCCAAATTATTTTAAGTAAATTTTGAATAAAATACGAGGACCAATTTTACATCTTAAAACTACTTTCTTACTTTACATAACTGTCGTAAAAGACACAACTACCCTTAACTTACCCTTATGGCCTTATCATCATCGTGATAGCTTCCAGTACCCCACATCCTCCATCGTTGCGCTCATCGAATGTCGCCTCCCACAAGCTGCTGGTAGCTCGAATCTGTAATCCCCTTTTCTTCCACCATCTACAATTGTTTTAATACATCGATTCCAACTTCTGGTGCTTCTCCAGCTGATCGATTCCATCGTTGCAATTGATTCGGAGCCTGCAAACAATTTCTGCAACAGGTAATAATACCGATTTTTTTTTTCTTACTTTCCATCTGATCGATTTCCAAGCATATGATTTCTGATTTTGCATACTTATTTATGTGATTGATTGTCGAATCCGATTTCAAAGCTAATTTTGCATATTGATTGGTAATGATTTCTGATTTTGAGGAGGTTCCCCTCTAAATTCATACGGATGCAAAAGAAATAAAAATACAATTTTACCCTTCCCCTTTTACCTTCAGCAAATAAGGTTTGCGACCTCAATCATCTCAACGACTGCCTCATATTTTTCCACTTTGCCTCTGAATTTTCCTTCATATGCGATTTCATCTCCTCAGCATCATTAGGTATTATTGATTTCACCTTCTTCTCTGTCATCTTCTCATTTTCTCAGCAAATAACTTATTTTTTTTTTCAAATTCTTGCTGCGATTTCATTTATTTTTTGGTTGAATTCTTTCTGAATTTTGACATTAGCGAATAGCGGATGTTACACAAAGCAATTTTCACTGCTAATTAGGTAGATTTGTCAAAATATAATGTCTAGTAAGAAAAAAAAAATGAAAGTACATAGCCCATATTGGTGAAAAGAGTAAAGTAGATTATTATTTCCTGAATCTAGGCTCTACAATATTGAACATTTGAACTTCAAATTTAAACAAAAAACAGGGAAGATAGAAAAAAGAAAAGATGGTGTTTGCAACAGCCATAAGTTCATGTCCACATCTTCATTTCCCAAAGAGACTTTCTGCAACTCAAAAAAAGATCAGATGTTGTTCAACTATCTCATCATCAATCTCTACCACCTTTGACCTTAAAACTTATTGGTCAACTCTAAGAGAAGAAATTAATCAGAAGCTTGATGAAGCTATACCTGTCCAGTACCCTAATCAAATCTATGAATCCATGCGTTACTCTGTTCTTGCAAAAGGAGCAAAAAGAGCACCGCCAGTTATGTGTGTTGCCGCCTGTGAACTCCTTGGCGGCAACCGCCTTGCCGCCTTCCCCACCGCCTGTGCCCTTGAAATGGTACGTAAGTCTTCTTTTATTCTTTTTCTTATATTTTCCAATTCCTCTTATGCTTTTTCACTTTAGTAAACATTACAATCAATTCGTGATTCACCATCCAAAAAATCTATAACAAATTTGGTCCAAGGGCAATTTGGTCATATTTAAAAAACTAACAGCTGAAATGTTGGATCAAAGAAAATGAAACCATGAGGATGAGGATTGCTGGTGCTAAATTTTTGAAACTTGGACTTAAAGTGCAAATTTCACATACCATAAGGACCATTTCTCTAATTTACTCTTTGAATAAGAGTAAATTGCAAAATTGGTCCGTGTGGTTTCCCAAAAAGTGCACTTTGAGCGCTTTCTTTTTCATTCGCATGGTCAGTCCAAAATTGAAATTTCCATGTAGATTCGGTCCTTGTGGTATCCCAAAAAGTGCAGTTTGAGTTCTTTTCTTTTAGACGGCAGTTAACTCGAGGGACCAAATCTGAATGTTAGCTTCAATTTTGGACTGACCATGCGAATGAAAAAAAATGGACTCAAACTGTACTTTATGGAAACCACATGGACCAATTTTGCAATTTGCTCTTTGAATAAAATTAGATAATGAAGAGAAATTTTATAGGTCCACGCGGCCTCTCTAATCCATGACGACTTACCATGCATGGATGACGATCCTTCCCGCCGTGGTCAACCCTCAAACCACACTGTCTTCGGTATGGACATGGCAATCCTGGCGGGAGACGCCCTATTCCCGCTAGGGTTCCGCCACATCGTCTCCCACACCCCCACAAACCTCGTCCCCCAAACCCAACTCCTCCACGTCATCACCGAAATCGCCCGAGCCGTGGGGTCCACTGGCATGGCCGCGGGTCAATTCGTTGACCTCGAGGGCCCACCAAACACTGTAGAATTCATCCACGAAAAGAAATACGGTGAGATGGGCGAGTGCTCGGCGGTTTGTGGCGGTTTACTGGCGGGCGGTAATGATGATGAGATCCAACGGTTGAGAAGGTACGGGCGGGCGGTGGGGATTTTGTATCAAGTAGTGGATGATGTTTTGGAGGCGAAAATGAAAGGGGAGGAGAAGACGGGGAAGAGTTATGTGGCGGTTTATGGTGTTGATAGGGCGGTGGAAGTGGCGGAGGAGTTGCGGGTGGAGGCTAAGAGGGAGTTGGAGGGTTTTGAGAAGTATGGTGACAAGGTTTTACCGTTATATAGTTTTGTAGATTATGCGGTTGATAGAGGGTTTAGTTTTGCTTGATAAGGTTTCATTCTGTTAAATTCTGTAATCTTTGTCATCTTTTAAATAAGGACTCTAGTTGTCTTATATAGTTTAGTTTTGTTTGGAAAAGGAAATAAAAAAGTATTTTAGTCAAAACGAATGTGTTGTATTTGGATTGCATTGTGATCTTTTTATTTTACTTAATGATAATATATGCATAAAAGCACACGTCGTCCTAGTTAGTATACAAGTACAATTTGTGTTGCATTGTTTTGTTTCATTCTGTTTCAGTGTTGACATATCATTTTATTTCTCATTCCATCTTTTTCATAAGCCGAACATATTATTATTTAAGCTACTAATCAAAAGGAAAATGTTTATTGTAAAAATATGAACAACAAAATCAAATATACACAATTACATATAAATACATATAGATTTTTACAATATAACTATATTTATTAAAGGGTTAATATCATAAAATCTACCCTAATAAATGAGAATGATTTTGCCACATGTCCTTCTCTCATTCACTTGGCCACATGTCATTTTGTCATAATTTTGAGATATATATTTATTTTCCACTTGTCATTTATTTTAATTTTCATTTCCAATATATCATTAATTTAGTTCCCATAAATTAAACATACCATAATGAATATTAATTTTAAATTTTAAATTTCAAATTCAACTTCAACTTCAAATAAATTTACAATTTAAACCTTTGTGTTTACCATATTGCCACATGTCAATCTCTCATAAGTTTTGACACTTGTCATTTTGTGATATTTTTAAAATAAAATAAAATCCACATGTTAAGTTCTAGATTTTTCAATTTTTAAAATTAAAGTCACATAATATTTACATGTATATATGTAAAGTATTAAATATAGTAAATGTGATAATAAATTACAAGTAATATGTTTTTTATTCCTTATTTCAAAATTTTATTTTAAACAATATTTATTGTTTACATTTTGATATTTGATCTTTTTTTTAATCAACCCATGTATTACACGGGTTTTACACCTAGTAACTAATAATATTCAATTTGTTATTTGGGACATTGATATTTTACTTAATACACAATAGACCAATAAACAATTTTTTGGATTTTCATTACCCTATTGGATTTCAATGATGTACCTTGCTTGGATACCTATATAATTTTTACATTTGGTTCTACGTTGCATTCATGCATGGTACGAGACGACTATATTAACAAAATTACTCTCTGGAAAATTCATTTCACTAGTATAATTACTAATATTAGGAAAATTTAAGTGTTTATTAAGCTATTAAATATAATTAAAAATAAATAACGTAAGAACAAAGTAAATATTATTTGTTGTCATTTATGTTTTGATTTGTAAATGGTAATTAAGTGTAATTTGGTTTAAAATACGAAAAATTAAGTATCTTTCTACCTTTTGTTCCTATTTATCTTTCTACTCCAATAAAACAATGATATAAATCTTATTTTAGGTTGCATGCACACTTAAAAGTTTTAAATTTGTTTTGTTATGCCTAAAACATATGAGTGTTATCTAAGCATTTGGTTGTTTTCAAATGAATTTGCTATAATTATTGAATTTGATCAAATTAGGGTTTACGATAATTAAACCGTAAAAGGCCTCGAATTTCGAAATAGGGTTAGGGTTTCTTGCTCCCTAAGTTTCGAAGTTAAGGTAAGGATTTGAATCCCTTTCCTTCCACCCTAAGATTTTTCTTTTCGAAAATTAGGAGATTGATAGGGTTTTCAAATTTTGATAATTATCATTTTACTTGCCTAAAAAGAGATAATTACAATTAGATAAATCTTATACCCATTTTTTCAAAAATTTAGGGGTAAACATTATGATTCAATTATTTGATTAATTTAATCAAATAATCCTTTTATGATTTAATATATTTAATTAAATGTTAATTAATAGATAAATATTAAATCATTTGGTGTATTTTTAAATTTATTATTTAATTTTCAAAAATTTAATAATAAACCTAGTATTTTAAAATGTTTTAAAATACACTTTATACTATATGTAAAATTAAAAGTTTAATTATTACTATATGTATAAGACCAAGTCAGTCGGACCGCTAGTATGACTCATTCACAAAGCTAGTCTATAAAGGGGGTATAAAAAACTGCCTATAAAATGGTAGTTGAATGGGTGTACACTCTCACCCACTGTTTCCTTAATTTGTAGAGGGTCGTTAACCAACCATGTTTGATAGGACAATTAATTATCATTAATAAGTATAATGCTATTAAAAGTATCTAAACCTTTTATAAAAAAACTTAATCTTAGTTACTTTAAAAAAATATGAATTTGTATGATAACCCATGAAATTGCACATTATACTTTATAGTAGTTAATGGAAAGTGTGCGGTTAACTGACACACTAATACTGACTATAAAGAGTAATAATGGGCATCTAGAAATTTATCGTTGATTAATAGAGCGCGTGTGGTTAACCGACACATTAAGGAGTTGATAAATGACATCAAGAGTGCCAAACTAATTTGCATGGTTATTCACATCTTGTTTGTGATCCTCAGTATCCCAATCATAAATGGAAGAGCATAATCTGAGATTAAACTTGCATTGAATAGTTTCAATGTATCTCAAAAAATCTAGGAATTTCACTTAACTTAATTTCTTTCAAATTTTGTTTTCTATTGGTGGAATTGGTAAATCATCATTTACCTACCTTTACAAAATTTGCAATTAGATTACGACATCCCTTTTCTAAGTTGTGAATTATATAGTTGGATCCTAGCCTTAATATTTCATTTTTGGGTTATATTAAGGATTATTTCCTTATCTAACTATAAATACCTTCTTTTAATAAGATGTCTACTTCAAATGATGCTTATGGTTCCTCCTCCACCCAAAACTTCTCGTTGTTAAACATCTGCTCAAAGGTGGCATTGGATGACACCAACTACAACGAACGGATGCGCAAAATTAAAATGGCCATTCGTTTTGAGAACAAGGAGTATGTCCTTGAGAAACAACTAAATGACATCGACGAAGAGAAGGTCACTCCTAAAGAATTAGCCGCCTAGAAGAAGCACTACATTGATGCAACAAAAGTTGCTTGCAACATGGTAGCCACCATGACTCCTGAGTTGCAAAGATTCTATGAGGATTACTGGTCGTACGAGAGAACAAGGACCTTATGGAAAAGTACTATAAATGAGCTCGTCAAGAAAAGTACGAGGTGGTAAAGTCCCTAAATGAAAGAGAGGGAGTCTATTAACAGCCACGTGTAAAGGATGCAAAGATACATGGATCTCCTTGTTAGGCATAATGTACATTTTGATGAGGAGTTGGCTATTGACATAGTATTAAACTCCTTACCAAGTTTTTATGATCAGTTTAGCTTGACCTATCATCTGAACAACAATGATACCACCTTGGCTCAATTGCACAAAGGGAAAGAATATTGCATCCAATCCTGCTAGTGCTCTCATTCTGGTCATTGATCAAGGGAAAGGGAAGAAGAGGAAAGGTCCTCCAAAGCAAAATTGGAAGGGAAAGTCTCAGCCTGGGTCGTCAAGCAATGGACCCAAAGGTAAATCCAGTTATGATGCTCCTCCTGTCTTTGATCCCAAAGAGTCCTCTTGCTTTTACTGGAATGACAAAGAGCATTAGAAACGGAGCTGCCCAAAGTATCTGCAAGATATTAAAAATGGAAAGGTGAAGTTGACTTCTGTAGGTATATACATTATTTCATCTAATAACTCATCATCTTCTTGTTCTTGGGTCCTTGATACAGGATGTGAATTTCACATTTGTTCTGATTTGTAGGGGCTAAGAAGAAGTGACAACGTGGAGCACGATATAATAAACTTGATCATGGGAAATAAGTGATCTTCACTTGTCACCAATATTGGAGTTTATAGTCTAGTGCTTAGTGATGGTGTTAGTTTAGATTTGATAAATTATTGCTACTCATCAAAAACGACACAAAATATTATTTCTTTTTATGCACTATTTAGACAAGGTTTTAGATATTTTTTTAATGATGAGAATGGTTCAATTTATGCTTATAAAAATGACATTTTTTATTTTGAAGCTTTACCTTGTGATAGTGTGTATAAAAGTGTGACGTGTGCAGATAATTTAGGCAATAGTGTATTTCAAATGGATTCATCTAATGGTATAGACAAAGCATGCTTGTGACATTGTCGTTGTAACGCCCGTAGATCTGGGCTAGTCAATTTAGAGATAATAGGGGTCGAAAATGACTTTTCGGTAAAAGATTATTTATAATAAACAGTCTTACCCAAGTTTTAGAATATGTATCAAGGGTTCCGTACATATAAAGAACGCCGAAATCCGAGTTATAACGAAGAAGTTATGGCCCGTCGAAGTTTTTCGACAAAACCGGCACGGCACCGGGAGACGTAAATAGTGAATTTAAGATAGAGGACTTTTTAGCCTTAGTGATCTAAACAAAAGTTGTATTATACATTAAACCGAGAACATACAAAAAAAAGAACGCCCAAACCTGACTTCGTATGAGGAAGTTATGATTTTTCTAAGATCTGGCATAGCAGTGCACGACCCGAAACTCGAATTTTAGTTCGAGCGGTTTTTGGCTTACGCAACCTTAATGAGATTTGAAGATATCATTAATAGGAACTCAACGGTAAAAAGATAGACAAAAACGGAGTCCGTATGAAGGAGTTACGGATTCTTCGCGGTCATTTAGCAGTCTAATCCCCTCCTACTGCTAAATTTAAGATCGATCGAGAATTATCCGACGGAGTCTAAATGAAAGTTTTAGATCTTGTTTTTAACTACGCGTGGATATAAAGAACGTTGAAAACGGAGCTCGTATGCGAAAGTTATGAATTTTTGAAAATTAGCTGATTTCCACCCTGTGTGATGCCACGTGTCAGCACCAGGCTGCGCCTGGCTGTAGCTAGCCTGGCTCACGACGTGAATATAAAAAATTCACGATGTGAACCTTCCTCCCGCCTCCTATAAATAAGATTTGAATCCCTCTTCATTCCTCACACCTCCCATAACTTCCCTCTCTCTCTAGGTCTTCTCTTTAGCCCCTGAAACCCCCCGAAAAGCCTAGGGAACCTCCCTAGCACGAGGTGGAAGCCCCGGAGGGCCCGACGGCTCCGAGAAGAAGATCCTTTCGACTCAGAAACGCTGCTCCAGCAGAGCCCGGTTTTCTTTAAAACCCGTTGTAAGTGAGCTACGCCTACGCTATTTTAAATATAGCTTTTAAATAATTATAGTAATGTTATAAGGTCCCTTAAAATAATTATTTGGGCTATTATTGTGATTTATATAGAGCGTTGTGTAACGTTTATATAATAATAATAATAGCTAGACTATTAATTAGTCACGGTTAACGTTAGACTAAACCCTAGTGATATTGATACTAGGTTTTGTCGAGGGAAAATTTGTTTTGAGATAACGAAGTGCTGTCCGAGTATCGAGTCACCACCTAATCACGTGAGTGCATATTTACTTTCTTCTTACACATAGATATGAAGTATTTTATATGAGCTACGTGCTATGTGTGAATATTATCTGTATAATTGCTATCTATGCTGAATGAACGATTTTATACATGTTTTAAATGATTTAAACTGTATATGTATTTTATACCTACGATAATGTTGGGGTAAAACATGGGTAGATGTAATAGATGGAGTATGAGTTGGATGATGAGTTGAGAAGTGAAATAGACCGTGAGTTGAGGGTGAGAGGTGGACGATGTGAGAAGCCTTTTTTCCCAAATGATGGCCCCGTCATTCAGCAGAGTATGGATGACAACCACGGACTATTCTACACAGTCCAGTGGAACACTAGCAGGCTCGCAACCTATAGGTGTTGTGAAGGATGTGTTCACCGGTGTACTCTAAAAACCCATTGACACGTATTGCGAGTGGATACTGTCGATAAACAAAATAGCCCTGGTAGCTATGGATTTAGTGCTTGTTGAGCAAACCCTGGCAGCTATAGATTTAGTGCATGTTGAGTAAACCCTAGCAACGATGGATTTCGTGCCGATTCCTTAGGATGATCCTTAGGAAAGAATTAACGAGGAGTAGTTGATTCTTAGGGTAGACCCTTAAGAGTAAAGAAGATAATGGGGATGGGTAATTGGGTTAACTGTTTAATGATTAAACATAATAATTATATTATTGTGGGTTGAAAACCCTATGTACTCACCAGGTTTCCCAACCTGACTCACTCAGTTTATTTATATCACAGGTGTTAATATGAAGTCACATTACACTGAGATATTAAGGAGATATAGATCATTAGTGATAATGAATGTAAGTTCTATTTATTCTTATGTTTATGTATTAACAATGACATCCCAAATGTTTTAAAATGAATAAAAATACATTTATTCAGAAATGCTTTGATAACGTATTTATCATATTTTACTGGGAACAAATTCCGCAACATTTTTATTAAAAGAAGTACTCTGATTTTTATAAAGCATAAACAAAATTGGTCGTTTTTGGCCATGAAAAATGGGGATGTCGCAGTCGTCTTGGACACGTTAACAAGAAACACATCGCCTAACTCCAAAAGGATGAGGTGTAGGAATCGTTTGATCTAAGGTCAGATGACACATATGAATCTTGTCTTTTGGGTAAGATGAAAAAATAACCTTTCACTGGATCTTGTGAAAGAGGTGAAGGTTTGTTGGATCTCATACATACAGATATATGTGGGCCCTTCAGATCATCCACAATGGATGCTAATCAATTCTATGTGACTTTTATTGATGATAATAGCTGATATGGTTATGTCTACTTAATCAAGCATAATTTAGAAACCTTTGTAAAATTCAAAGAGATTAAACAAGAAGTCGAGAATCAATTAGGTAGGAAGATAAAGATGCTCTGATCAGATAGAGGCAGAGAGTATCCTAGTATCTAGTTCCACAACTACCTCAAGGAATGTGGAATAGTTTCACAATTGGCACCTCATAAGACACAACAACTTAATAGTGTCGTTGAAAGGCGCAATCAAACCTTTTTAGACATGGTTCGTTCCATAATGTGTTGAGCTAGCTTTTCTTCCAATTTCGTTCAGGGGGTATACCTTAGAGACTGCTGCCTACATTCTTAATCGTGTCCCAACTAAGAAGGTTGCTAAAACACCTCAGAGGATGTGGAAAGTGAAGGTTCCCTCGTTAGCACATATCAAGGTTTGGGGTTGTGAAGCTTTCGTTAAACGAGAGACTCACGTTAAGCTTGAAACTTGAAGTGAGAGATGTATTTTCATCGGCTATCCATAGAAGTCCTTTGTGTCACACCCCCGAACCAGATGGCGGAAACGTCCGAGGCCTATTGTGACTCAATTGAATACCATCACAATGAATATACATGAATCATAACATCAATCGTCACCATGCATTGAAATATTACAACCGATATCGTTTACATTCAGTATACTGTTCAAAACATTACATTTCCAAAATGTAAACTGTTCGATACTAATTAAACAAACATCATGACATTACTAGATACATTTTTCCTTCGATTTACCTGTTACCTGAGAATACAAGTATTTTGTAAAAACTTCAACATATGAAATGTTGGTGAGTTCATAAGTAAATTTTGAAAAGAAATGATTTGTATAGTTTTGAAAACCGCAGAAAATCCGATATTTTCTAAAAATGTTGCATATAAGAAAAAGTGTGAAGATCCGTAAGTATGCTTGTTGACTTCTGTAAATGTGAATAATTGTTAGACTTTGTATGCATTACATAGGTGAAAGTGTTGAATTCCCTAGGAAAACCCGATGTTTTCCTAATACATCAATTTACGTGGCTTAGCTAGTATTATTCCGATAGGACGTTGTATTCTATAGTTCCAGGTGACATTGGGTTAATTATGGGTTGTGAGTCATTATAAGCACGCATTAATGAAAATGACTAGTTTACAACTGTACAAACGATCCCTTAGGCGTCGTCCGTACTACTCACTTAATCCAACCACCCTGACTTCTCATAGCCCCACAACCGAGGAGAAAAGAGGGTGCGAAGCCCCCGTTATTTCCATAAGTCGTTCAAGGCTATCGTGAATACGAAAGGCCCTTGGCCCGACTCGCATTTGACTTCTCGACTTTGCTAGCAGTACCAAAGGACCCTTGGGGCCCAACAGCACAAAAGCTATTGAAAGTCCTTTTACACAGAATTAGGTCATATAAGACCCAACAACATGTAAGCGCGTTTCCTTCGGGCCTAAAGATCATGTCATTGGGCTAGCTAGGCCCAACAAGCACGATTTGAAACTTTCGGGTCCAAAGATGGTGTATTGACTTCTCGTGAATTTCCGCATGTGTATTGACTTCTTGTGAATTTCCGCGTATGTATTGACTTCTCGTAAATTTCCGCGTATGTATTGAAGTATCATTGTTTATTGATTTTTGATTCGTTATTGATTCGAGACCGAATCAATTCGTTTGGTAACGATTTTGGTGTTGAAGGTGTATTACGTTTCGCTGATAGCTGTGGTACTCGTACTTTATCTTAAAGGATTTATTGTTTTAAACATTAGAGTTTTTCTTTTTGATGCCCCTTCTTGGATAAAATTTATACTTTTAACCCTTTGTATAAAAGAATTTCCATTTTAGTCCTTAAACCATTTTTCTTGACACTTTAGTATCAAAACTTGTTGAAAATACATTTTCAGCCCAAATTTACTTGATAAACAGTTTAAACCCTTCAAAAATGAAATGTTCTCGGTTAAAACCTCCATTTTTGCAATTTTTACAATTTTGACCCAAAATGGAAATTTTTTGCATCTTTGGTCCCTTTTTAATTTGAAAAGCACTTTTGACCTTTGAAATAGATTTGGTACACTAGTAATCCTTTGTTTTACAGAAATGTGCAGTTTCAGCCCCTCCAAATCAAAAATCTCGCAATTTGGGGCTTTATTGGGCCGAAAAGTCCATTTTGGCCCATTATGCTTAACTTCACATTTTTAACCCTTCAAAAGTGTTAATTTTCATAAAATACATATTAGAAACTGTTTAGACTCATCTCAACCTTCAGAATTTGTATTTTGTCATTTTGGGCTCCTTAATTTTGTATTTTTAGCATTTTTTGAGCCCAAAAATGGGTTTTAAGTCCAAACATGTTCATATTAACCAACTAAGTTATTTTTCTAGAGTTGATTAGTGTGAAATGGTATAATTTATACTTATTTCATTCATCATATTGTAGATCTCGGTTTTTAGGTTCTTGTGGCTAGTATAAACATCACAATCACACAAGATCATACATATAAGCATAAAAATCACACAAGGCATACATATATTCATAGATCTACACATTTGATTGTATTCTCCCTCACAAAACTTATAAAAACAGAAAAAAGAGGGGGTATGAAGCTCACCTTGAGTTGTGGTTTCGATTTGAAGAAGAAAAGAGAAGAGTTTGTTGCTATTTTCGGCCCTAGCAACCTTTTCTTGGAAGATCTCGAATTTAGGGGGGGTTCTAAGATACAAGATCATGATTTCATATGAGTTAAGAAGAGATTTTTGGATAGAACAAGGAGTCTAGAGTGTGGATCCAAGCATCAACTTACCTAAGATGATGATTTTTGTGAAGAATCCTCCTTGCAAAGCCCTTGAATCTCGAAATTTTTGAAGGGAAAGTGAAGGGATTTGTGGTGTGTTCTTGAGAGTGTTTAAGTGAATGATTATGTGTGGGTGTGTGATACTCTTGGCCGAAAGTAATAGAAGAAGAAGAGAGAGATAAGTGAGAGGACATGCATGGAAACATGTGAGATATGCTTGGATATCCCATAGGTATTAAGGAGGTGGCTAATCCTCGTTAATTCTCAATTTCTTCTTTTCTTTCCTTTTTTTTCCTTTCTACTTGGGCCGAGAGATAGAGGGGAGAGATGGAGACTTGGGCTTTTGGTGCTTAAATCCAAATCATGGGCCCATATTGATTGTTTTTCGGCCCATTCGACTCCTAGGTTGCCTCATGGCCCAATTTGGTTAATTAGATTTGTTATGGTCCAATAAGGGTATTTTGTTTAATTCTAGGCCCATTATGGTCCAAAATGTTAAAATAAATGAAAGTGGGTCCAATTAGAGTCCATTCAAGAGTTCTAAACCCAAGATAGTCAAATTGGAAGCTTATTGGTCCATTGGGCCCAATAAGGAAGTCCTAGTCCAAAATGGACCTAAACAAGAACTTCTAGCGTTTCCAATTGCTTGTTGACTATTTGTAGTGCTTGTATGGTGTATTTGATTGAAATTTTGTTGTCATAGAGTAAGCATCATACACGCCCTTATGTTTTTGGATTCATAATTTGACTTAAGTGTTGTAGTTACAAGGCACAAAAATTCCTGATTGTGACATCATCCCCCCGTTTGAGGGAATTTTTTTGAAAGCTAGATTTGAGAATGCTAGAATAGGTGAGGGTACTTTTGCTTCATCTGATCTTCGCGTTCCCACGTGAATTCTGGCCCACGCTTTGCATTCCACCGTACTTTCACGATCGGGATGCGACTTTGGTTAGTACGCTTCACCTCCCTGTCCATAATTTCGACCGGTTCTTCAACGAACAGGAGATTCTCGTTGATTTCAATCTCGTCAAGGGGAATGACGAGTGTTTCATCTGATAGGCACTTCTTTAGATTAGAGACATGGAACACGGGGTGTACATTGTTTAGCTCAGCGAGTAGTTGCAGTTTGTACGCCACTGGACCTATTCGGGCAACGATCTCGAAAGGTCCAATGTATCGTGGGCTCAGTTTTCCCCGTTTTCCGAAACGAATGACTCCTTTCCAAGGTGAAACTTTTAACAACACTCGATCCCCGACCTGAAACTCTAAGGGCTTTCGCCGTTTATCAGCGTAGCTCTTTTGTCGGTCGCGCGATGCTTGTAATCGAGCTATGATTTGAACTATCTTTTCCGTGGTTTCACGAATGATCTCTGGTCCCGTTAGCGCCTTGTCCGATGCGAGTGTTTTTGCTAGCTGGGTGTCACCCACCTCAGCCCAACACAACGGTGATCTACACTTACGCCCGTATAATGCTTCGAAAGGAGCGACCTTGATGCTCGAATGGTAACTGTTATTATACGAGAATTCAACTAAGGGTAAGTGGGTATCCCAAGACTTCCCAAATTCTATCACACAAGCGCGAAGCATGTCTTCGAGCGTCTGGATGGTTCGTTTGCTTTGACCGTCCGTTTGTGGATGATAAGCGATGCTCATGTCGAGATGGGTTCCAAGTGCTTTCTGAAGTGATTGCCAAAAACGTGAAGTGAACCTACTGTCTCTATCCGAGATAATAGACACTGGTACTCCATGGAGTCTCACGATTTCTCGAATGTATAATCGTGTCAGTTTTTCCATCTTGTAGGATTCTTTTATTGGCAGGAAATGAGCAGATTTCTCATTCGGTCGACTATTACCCATATGGTGTCTAGTCCATCTGGCGTCTTAGGTAGTTTGGTCACAAAATCCATAGAAATCCCTTCCCATTTCCACTCGGGAATTACCGGTTGCTGTAATAACCCCGAGGGCTTCTGGTACTCCACCTTTACTTTGGCACAAGTAAGGCATTTGCTGATGTAGGTGGCAATTTCTACCTTCATGTTAGGCCACCAATATTGTTGTTTGATATCCAAGTACATCTTGTCCGAACCGGGATGGATGGAGTATCGCGTTTTGTGAGCTTCATTCATGACTATCTCCCTAAATCCTCCGAGTTTAGGGACCCAAATACGGTTCATGAAATAGTATACTCCATCCTCTTTTGCCTCTAGATTCTTCTCCATTCCGCGTAATGCTTCGCTTGCTCTGTTTTCCATCTTCATGGCCTCTGACTGGGCTACCCCAATCTGAGTGGTTAGATGATATTGGATGGTTATTGAGAGAGTTTTCGCATGACGATTAGAGTACTCCTTCCGGCTCAATGCATCAGCTACCACGTTGGCCTTGCCCGGGTGGTATTTGATTTCACACTCGTAATCGTTTAATAATTCAACCCATCTTCGTTGCCTCATATTCAGCTCTTTCTGGTTCAAGATATGCTGGAGACTTTTGTGCTCCGTGAAGATGGTGCACTTCGTACCATAAAGGTAATGCCTCCAAATCTTCAAAGCAAAGACCACCACTCCCAATTCCAGATCATGGGTTGTATAATTCATTTCGTGTGTCTTTAGTTGGCGGGATGCGTAAGCTATCACCCTTCCACGTTGCATGAAAACGCAACCTAAGCCCTGATTCGACGCGTCACAGTAGACCATGAAATCTTCCGTTCCCTCCGGTAGAGATAGTACTGGGGCACTACAGAGGGCTTGCTTCAGGGTTCAGAATGCAACTTCTTGTTTGTCCGTCCATTTGAATGGTACGCCCTTTTGTGTAAGTGAGGTAAGTGGCTTGGCGATCTTAGAGAAGTTTTGAATGAACCTCCTATAGTAGCCTGCTAGGCCTAAGAATTGGCGAATTTATGTGGGTGTTGTCGGGATTGCCCATCCTTCAACGGCTTTGACCTTAGAGGGATCCACATGAATTCCATCTTGGCTAACAACATGACTTAGGAAGTTCACACTACGGAGCCAGAACTCACACTTGGAGAGTTTTGCGTATAGCTTTTCCATTCGCAGAGTTTCTAAGATTTGTCGGAGATGTTGGCCATGCTCTTCCTTGCTTCGGGAATAGACGAGAATGTCGTCAATGAAGACGATGACAAAGTTGTCGAGGAATGGTCGACAGATTCGGTTCATCAGATCCATAAATGTGGCAGGGGCATTTGTTAGACCGAAGGGCATTACGACAAATTCATAATGTCCGTAACAAGTTCAGAAAGCTGTTTTGGGAATATCTTCTTCTCGGACCTAAAGCTGATGGTAACCAGATCGTAGATCTATTTTAGAAAAGTAACTAGCCCCTTGGAGCTGGTCAAATAGATCATCGATTCGTGGGAGTGGATAGCGATTTTTGACAGTGAGTTTGTTTAACTATCTGTAATCGATGCACATCCTAAAAGATCCGTCCTTCTTTTTGACAAAGAGGACCGGAGCTCCCCATGGCGAGTAACTAGGTCGGATGAATCCCTTGCCCAGGAGTTCGCTGAGTTGGCTGGACAATTCATGCATTTCAGCAGGAGCTAGCCGGTAGGGCGATTTAGCGAGAGGGGTTGCTCCTGGAACGAGGTCAATTCGGAACTCAAGTTGTCTCTCTGGGGGTACTCCAAGAAGATCTTCAGGAAATACGTCTGGGAATTCACGTGCTACTGGAATGTCTTGAATGTTAACCTCTTCCTTGGTTTTATCCACTATGTGAGCCAGAAATGTCAAATCTTTCTTTCGTAGATGTTTCTGTGCCTGGACGCACGAGATGAGACGAAGGCTCGTGCTCGGTTTGTCTCCGTAAATAACTAGGGTTTTGTGATTGGGAAGGCGAAGACGAACGACCTTCTCGTGACACATAATTTCAGCATGGTAGAGGCTTAACCAGTCCATGCCAATAATCACATCGAAACTCCTAATGGACACATGCATTAAGTCTATTCGAAAGACGTGTTGGTTCAGGGTTAGGGTACATCCGATGTAGATTTCCCCCATGGATTCAGTTTTCCCATTGGCCATTTCCACCGTAAAGGTTTCATTGAGCTTCTGGGGTCGTTGTTCTAGATAGTGTTTAAACTTATTGGTCATAAAGCTTCGCTCTGCTCCGGTATCAAATAAGATGCATGCATAAGTGTGGTTTAGGGGAAACGTACCGGTAACAACACCAGGATCCTGAATTGCCTCCCCCTGACCCATGGCCATCACCCTTCCTGTTCCTCCATTTCCAGGATTGTTGTTGTTAGGGCAATTGCGACGAAATGCCCAGTCCTTCCACACCCATAGCAGGTGTGGCTAGGTCCGGCGTTGTTGCCGCCAGCATTGATGTTGTTGTTGTTGTTGCTTCCCTGTTGTTGATTCTGAGGAGGGTAAGTCCTGCAGTATCTTGCCGTGTGTCCCTTCCGATTGCAGCTGGTGCACTGCAGCTCCTTGCATTCTCCATTGTGATGAAAACCACATTTGTTACACTTGGGAAGATTACCGGAATAAGGTCTAGGAGCATTTGGAGCAGTTGAGGCTGGAGCATGTGGTATAGCTGGAACTTGCGTGGTGGCAGCATTAACCGCCATTGTCTGTTGCTTCTTGGAAGTCTCGGAGCCCTGACGCCCCTTTCTTTTGTTGTTCTTCCCCTTCTTGCCATCACTTTCCTTCCTGGCCTCAGTCTCCGCTGGCTTCTCACCCTTCTTGTTGTTGTGGTCATACAGCTTCTTCGCCAATCTCTTAGCACTGTCAAAAGTTTCGGGATTTGCAGCTATCACGTTTCCTTGGATCGGAGAGGTTAGTCCCCAGATGAATCGCTCGATCTTCTTTCCTTCCGAGGTGATCATTCCCGGACATAATAGAGATAGTTCACTAAATCTTGATATGTAGGCATCGATATCAGTATTCCGTACAGTGAGGTTCCACAGCTCTTGCTCCATTTTCTGAATCTCACCACGAGGGCAGTATTCAACCATTAGCATTTCTTTCATTTCTGCCCACGACATGGAGTTGGCTACGGGGAGTGTCATGGCTTCCACGTGTCCGTTCCACCAAGTGAGCGCTTGGTCAACAAAAGTGCATGCTGCAAAATTCACCTTCATCTCCTCAGGACAATCGCATATCTCGAATACCGATTCCATCTTCTCGATCCATCGTTTCAGAGTGATCACCCCTCCAGTGCCGTTAAAGGTTCGTGGTTTGGCGTTTGTGAAGTCCTTTTAAGTACATGTTTTGGTGGGTCCTTGATTCATTCCGTTGTTCGAACTCCCGACCCCTTGCCCGTTGACTCCTCCATTGTTCCCTTGATGAATTTGTGCCATTGCTGTGGTGACCGCAGCAGATACAGCTGCCTAGAATGCGGCTGAGTCAACTTCGGGTGGGGTTGGTCCAGGGTTTCCACGAGTAGGTCGGTGAGGCATCTTTCTGTCATGAAACGGAAAGATGTTGAGTGTATGTGGTTTCTGTGAGGTTGTGATCCTACTGACTAGGTGCATGGTACGAACTTAAGTACTTCTACCATTTAGCATACAATCATAGATTCGCAACACATAGCAATTTGTAATGTCATAAATAAACACATAAAAGTTTACTAATGCTATCCGCATTTAATACATGAAAATTTTGCTCGTGAGAGCATACATGAGTGATACTAGTTCGGCAGCATAATGGCTCTATGAGTAGTGTAGTCACTTAAACATAGAGTCGAGGTACATAGCATATATCCTAATGACCTAGTAAGATAAGTCTATCCAAAGCCGCGATGAGCTGTGCCCGGGGGTGGTGCTGAGGATGTGAATGCCCCCTGAAGACGAGCCACCTGTCGTTCTGCGTCCTGGAGTCGAGACTCCCACCTCACCTGCCACATATGGAACTCTCGAAGGACGTCACGTGTCTCCTGTTCTGCACGCTCAACCCTAGTCCACAACTGGCGTACTTGGTCGGCAGTGCTCTGAGTAAGGTCGCCAGTGTTCCGTAACCGTCTCACCATGACTGGAAGGGCTCGATCAGCTGGTCCTCCGTCCCTCAGGTCAAAGAACTCGCGTGACATGCCGTACGGGGGTCGCTGTCCCTGTTGTCTGCTCCATCTCCAAAGATCAATACCCCAGGGAGGTGTAGGACCAATGGGGCCCACCCGATAAGCAGGCACCCTAAGCGGGTAAGGGGGGTTGATGACCTCGGACTCCGCGTCCGAATCACCCCCTTCACTGTCATCGGGTTCCTCCTCGAAGCTTCCTTCATCTTCTTCCTCCTCCTGTTCCTTTTCTGGTTCGGCAGGCTCACCCTCGACTCCTGCCTCCGGTTCCCCGTCAGATTCCTCTTCGGGGTCTTCCTCAGGCTCTTCTTCAGGCTCCTCGTCTAACCATCCGTTATTTCCCTGGTTAGGGAAGTAAGGATCTCCGGGGTGATGGAAACCAGCCATGCTGTCTGCGAGAGTGTGTAAATATGCTAACATTATTCCTAGGATGCTACAACTATTGTACAGACTAAGCCGGTGTTCTCTTTTTGGTGCTAAAAGGGGTATATTTTTAGGTTCCCTAGCTATCACGATCTCATCAGAACGTGTGTTAGTTATACCTTGGAGAGAATGTAGTTGATCATGCTATATCCACTCCTTGATACCACTAAGAACAGTCCTGAATTAACCGGGATACTAGTATTATCTTGTTTTGTTCGGCGTTAGGTTCTTATTCCTAATGCAAGCAAGGGTGTTTTATTGTTGTGTTTTACTTGTTTTGTTCAGAGTTGTGTTAGTCCCTCTTTTGGTTTATAGTTGCATATCAATGTGTGGTTAGATATGCTAGTTCACTATAAACAGAGCTTTGATACCAACCTGTCACACCCCCGAACCAGACGGCGGAAACGTTCGAGGGCTATTGTGACTCAATTGAATACCATCACAATGAATATACATGAATCATAACATCAATCATCACCATGCATTGAAATATTACAACCGATATTGTTTACATTCAGTATACTGTTCAAAACATTACACTTCCAAAACGTAAACTGTTCGATACTAATTAAACAAACATCATGACATTACTGGATACATTTTTCCATCGATTTACCTGTTACCTGAGAATACAAGTATTTTGTAAAAACGTCAACATAAGAAATGTTGGTGAGTTCATAAGTAAGGTTTGAAAAGAAATGATTTGTATAGTTTTGAAAACCGTAGAAAATCCTATATTTTCTAAAAATGTTGCATATAAGAAAAAGTGTGACGATTCGTATGTATGCTTGTTGATTTCTGTAAATGTGAATAATTGTTAGACTTTGTATGCATTACATAGGTGAAAGTGTTGAATTCCATAGGAAAACCCGACGTTTTCCTAATACATCAATTTACATGGCTTAGTTAGTATTATTCCGATACGACGTTGTATTCTATAGTTCCAGGTGACATTGGATTAATTATGGGTTGTGAGTCGTTATAAGCACGCATTAATGAAAATGACTAGTTTACAACTTTACAAACGATCCCTTAGGCGTCGTCCGTACTACTCAATTAATCCACCCACCCTGACTTCTCATAGCCCCACAACCGAGGAGAAAAGAGGGTGCGAAGCCCCCGTCATTTCCATAAGTCGTTCAAGGCTATCGTGAATGCGAAAGGCCCTTGGCCCGACTCGCATTTGACTTCTCGACTTTGCTAGCAGTACCAAAGGACCCTTGGGGCCCAACAGCACAAAAGCTATTGAAAGTCCTTTTACACGGAATTAGGTCATATAAGACCCAACAACATGTAAGCGCGTTTCCTTCGGGCCTAAAGATCATGTCATTGGGCTAGCTAGGCCCAACAAGCACGATTTGAAACTTTCGGGCCCAAAGATGGTGTATTGACTTCTCGTGAATTTCCGCATGTGTATTGACTTCTTGTGAATTTCCGCATATGTATTGACTTCTCGTAAATTTCCGCGTGTGTATTGAAGTATCATTGTTTATTGATTTTTGATTCCTTATTGATTCGAGACCGAATCAATTCGTTTGGTAACGATTTTGGTGTTGAAGGTGTATTACGTTTCGCCGGTAGCCGTGGTACTCATATTTTATCTTAAAGGATTTATTGTTTTAAACATTAGAGTTTTTCTTTTTGATGCCCCTTCTTGGATAAAATTTATACTTTTAACCCTTTAATATAAAAGAATTTCCATTTTAGTCCTTAAACCATTTTTCTTGACACTTTAGTATCAAAACTTGTTGAAAAGACATTTTCAGCCCAAATTTACTTGATAAACAGTTGAAACCCTTCAAAAATGAAATGTTCTCGGTTAAAACCTCCATTTTCGCAATTTTTACAACTTTGACCCAAAATGGAAATTTTTTGCATCTTTGGTCCCTTTTTAATTTGAAAAGAACTTTTGACCTTTGAAATAGATTTGGTAAACTAGTAATCCTTTGTTTTACAGAAATGTGCAGTTTCAGCCCCAAATCAAAAATCTCGCAATTTGGGGCTTTATTGGGCCGAAAAGTCCATTTTGGCCCATTATGCTTAACTTCACATTTTAACCCTTCAAAAGTGTTAATTTTCAGAAAATACATATTAGAAACTGTTTAGACTCATCTTAACCTTCAGAATTTGTTTTTTGTCGTTTTGGGCCCCTTAATTTTGTATTTTTAGCATTTTGAGCCCAAAAATGGGTTTTAAGTCCAAACATGTTCATATTAACCAACTAAGTTATTTTTCTAGAGTTGATTAGTGTGAAATGGTATAAGTTATACTTATTTCACTCATCATATTGTAGATCTCGGTTTTTTAGGTTGTTTTGTGTAACGTCCCAAAATTCAAGACTAAAAATTTCTTTTAATAAAATATTACTTAAAGTAAAATCGTCGATTCAAAGCATAATCAAAGTAATAGTTTTCAAAACACATGTTCATTATTAGAGTACTACATCCCAGGCTGTCTAAAATATGGTGTGTGCCATGCGATCATCTCGAGCTCCATCATCCGCTACCGGAAGTACCTGAAACCAAAACTGAAAACCGTAAGCACGAAGCTTACTGAGTTCCCCACCCTACCACATACCATGCAAACATACAACATACATACTGCCAGGCTATTCTGGGGTGCCTGACTACCCTGTACGGCCATTCTGGGGTGCCGACTACCCGTGCGGCCATTCTGGGGTGCCGACTACCCGTGTCAAGCCATTCTGGGGTGCTGACTACCCGTGTCAAGCCATTCTGGGGTGCTGACTACCCATCGGTCCTAACAACCGATCCTCGGGGACTATTTCACCCCTTACTGCTACTAGCACATATATCGTAACATAACATATTATCAGACATATCTGGGGTGTCTGACCTACCCTTCGGTCCTAACAACCGAATTATACTACTATCACATACACATATCATAACGTAACAGATTATCAGACATATCTGGGGTGTCTGAACTACCCTTCGGTCCTAACAACCGGACTTGGGGACTGGTCCCCTCCAACTACCTCTATCGCATATAACATAACAGGCCAGCATGCAAACATATCATCACATACTGTCAGATGTTTCTGGGGTGTCTGACTACCCTCCGGTCCTAACAACCGTACTCTACTGATGAGCCAGGGAGCCCCGTCCATGCTCCTACTGATAGTGAGATACGGGCCCAGCCCGCACTCACTCTTTCCCTAACTTGGGCCTCGCCCCTGCTCTGCTGCTACTGAGATGTGTAACACCATCCACACTCTGCTATGGGTGAGATGCGGGACCTCGCCCACACTCACCTCCCTACCAGGCACATACAAGTATCACACAGTCAACAAGTATAAACTATCACATAAACCATTCTTTGGGCACCCGCCCGCTAATATTAGGACTCGTCCGGAATATCATACTAGCATGCTATGCCTAGGGCTAACCCCCGGGTCTTCTACTCATAACTACCTGGGCCGGCATTGTGGCCGTAGACCCATTCATACAAAGGGAAACTCACCTGCACTGGCTGAACTTGCTGATGATCCCACTAGCTGCTGCCCGACCACTCCCTGAACTCCTGCCTTACTAGCTTCCCGAGCTATCAATATCAATGCAACACTTTGTCTAACTGACCCCCGACAGTTAACCAAGTCAATTCTGGTCTAAGTCAAAGTCCTGGTCAAAGTCAACCTTTCCAGGTCAACCCTACTCGCCGAGTCCACTTATCGACTCGCCGAGTTCATATACTCAGGGTCCTTCCATTCGCGACATGACTCGCCGAGTCAGTCCATGACTCGCCGAGTCCAATGATTTCCGAGTCCTAACCTGTACAACTCGCTGAGTCTCCACCCGGCTCACTGATTCGAATCTCAACTCGAAGGGTTTGGGGCTACACGACCTGAATCGCCGAGTCCAAGAACAGACTCGCCGAGCACAAGGAAATCTTCATGCAACTCGTCGAGTTGTTCATCCAACTCGCCGAGTTCATGCCCATCTTCATCCGACTCGACGAGCTGTTCATCCCACTCGTCGAGTTCCTCCTCATCTTCATGTTACTCGCCGAGTCCACTCGAAGGACTCGTCGAGTCCATTCAGATCCACATACATGCAGAGGACTTTTGAGTCATGCATGGACCCCAAACTATAGATCTACCCTTCCCAAGCCTATTCCCCACATAAAGTTGCAAACTTTACGTATAGAGAAGGAGATCTAGGCACAATCCACCATAAACTAGGGTTTAAGACCAAGAGGCTCATAAGTCGACTCAATGGCTGATACTTTGTGCTTCTCTAGGCCATAACACACTTGGATCTGAAGTAGCAACTCCAGATCCGACTTCTAACCCATAAGGGTGGCTAACCATGGCTTAAAAAGCCCCAAAACTCACAACCAAAATAGATCTAAGGGAAGGAAATGACTTAATACCTTCAATACCTCAGAAAGGCTCCACAAACTCCAGATCTGAAGCCAATCCTTGAAGCTTCACTGATTCCCCTCTTTCTTCTTCCCTCAAATCACCCAAAAATGGCTTGGAAGCTTGAATGCACAACAATAGAGGCTTAGGGTTTGCTTTCTGAATGAGGGAGGCTCTAAGGAACCCTAATGGAGAGAATAAGGAGCTTAAATAGTGCCCAAAGTCCCGGATTTAGGGTTTTCCTCGCACATACCAGACTCGCCGAGTCCACTTGGCCGACTCACCGAGTTGGTCATTTACAGCTTGACCCGGATCCCGCTCGGACTCGCCGAGTTCCTCCTTGGTCTCGCCGAGTTGCCCCTAAAATTAGGGTTTTCTTTCCTTTCTTGGCCTTCAAAACTCCGGGTGTTACAACTCTCCCCCACTTAAACTAAAATTCGTCCTCGAAGTTTGCTATGGCCCACCGCCTGCAATCTGCCTCTAATACCCAACCAATTATTCCAACACCAGGTGCCTTCCCTTGCTGGCCTTCCGCTCGGTCATTCCGACTAACATTAATCCTTGCAGTTAATCATCTCGAGTCAACCCTGACCCTGAACATTCTGGAACATAACTTGCTCAACCGACTTTCTTTCTGGTACTCACCGAGTACTGCACTGAACCCATATGGGTTCTCCACTTCCTTCCTTGCGCGATTTCCTTGCCTCTCCATGGCAATGCTCCATAACCAACTATCTCCTCTGACACTGTGAAGATCCTATCTTCACCAATCCATTATTCCTACTAAAACCAGTACAGGTCATCACCGCCAGTAACCACTAACACTCCTCTCTTGTCATAACTTGGAGTCGAGCACCCCTCGGCTCGACTAACTGAATTCCACCATAAACCACTTACCCGCACTACTGCTGACTGGAAATTTCTGCCATTCCTCATCTGCCTTCCGGATGAACTGAGACCACTCTGGTCCTTACCAACCTATCAGTGTCTGGATTACCGGCTCCCACCGGTAGCTAGTCCCAACACCGTCACTAGTCTCTCCCAGCGACTTCCAAAGAAACCTTGATCACCTATAACTGATCAATCAATTCCGCCATTCAGGCACTACAAACCTGGGATCCCCGATCCCTTAACTTGACACTAAGGTCTCTACCAGGTCCCACCTGTGCTGCTAAAACTCATGGGCCTCGCCCACGGGTCTCACCCAACCATACTACTGAGCAACCCTGCTCCCAGGTCTCATCTACACTGCTAATCTCATACGGGCCTCGCCCACAGGTCTCACCCAACTATATCCTGGAGCGGCCTCTCCCAAGGTCTCACTTTTCTAGGGCTATACAGGCAACTCCCTATCATTCTCATCCACTACCCATCCTGATCCCTATCTGATCACTAGGAAATAAGGGCCTCGCCCCAATTCCGCTAACGAAGCTACTAAGGAATGCTACGGCTTACCCATAGTCTTACATCACCATCCATTGCTGACTGCTAGTGAATGCTACGGCTGCCCCGTAGTCTTACAACACTTCCACCACTGGCTGCTATCACGAAGGCACCCATGTGCCATTAGCTCTCAAGATCCTCATTCTGACTCCCTCGAGTCCTACGGGCGATCCACAACCCGAATTCCCAACCACGAACTAACCATTACCATCACACGCACTAGCTGATGGGGAGTTTCTCAAACTCCCAACCGTGAAATCCTCAATCCATTAAACCTGAACTACTTCCTTTCCTTCTCGGAGGTCGCGCACTCATCCTGGGTCTGCGTGCTCCTACCTTTGCACACTCGGAGGATTCTCCCCCACTTCGATCCTGCTTACCCTTTGTTACTCAATACTCAAAAAGAAATCCCAATCCTTGCTACCATTCCATAATCAATCTGCCGAGGAACCCAAGCTTACCATAGCTAGGGATCTAACTAATCCATCTCAAATACTATACAACTCCGATCTAGCGAGACATACCAAGTCTCTCCCAAGCATGATACAGTTACTGCATTCTATGTAACCTTCTCCAATAGGGCACATCCCCTCACTACCCTTCGAATATCCAAGGTATGCAGATGGCATATAACTCGATCACAACCAACCACTCGAAAAATAAAATACTCACACCGATAATGATGCATGACCATAACAATATAATCATGCACAAATAAAAGAACTGAAAACGGGAATCGCATACCTACAACGTCCGGCGTTGCACGCGTCTCCAAGGTTGTCATCTGAAAAGCCCTGCTCCCTGCTGCAGGTGCCTCTACCCGGCCCTGACGACCATCCGTGATCCTCAAGGTTGCAGGGGCGGGTGCCATCACCCGTCCTGCTAAAAACAAACTGAGGCACTGGGCCTTCTTGTGGCCCCGCTGGTTGCAGTGAAAACATATCAAGTCTGATCCCTGCGCGGTGGTAACAGTACAATCCCTGCTGAAATGACCAGTCCGACCGCACTTGAAACGGCCAGACTCACCACCGCTACCACTCCTGCACGCGCCCCCGTGCGCCCTGCCACACTTCCCGCACCGACTACGGTCCTGATAATCCCTCGATCTCGTATCTGATCCCTTGGGCCTTTTGCCCGAACTCGCGACCACCTGAACCTCATCCGGCTTCCTCTTCCGGATCTGCTCCAAATCAATCTCCCTCTCCCTGGCCTGAGAAATCATATCTTCCAGCGTCTTACAGCTGGATCTGCTCACGAACTCCCTGATGTCATCCTTCAACATCTCATGGTATCGGGCCTTCTTCATCTCCTCATCCGCGACATACTGTGGTACAAGAAGAGCCCTCTTCCTGAGCTTGGTGGTGATCTCCGCCACAGCCTCAGTGGTCTGCGTCAAATCCTGAAACTCCCGCGCCAACTGCTGCACCTCAATAGTCGGCGAAAACTCCGCCCTGAACCTGGCCGAGAAATCGCTCCAAGTCACCGCGTCAAACGCGACATCATCCCCCAAAACATGACCAATCTCTTCCCACCAATCCCTCGCTTTGTCCTTCAGAAGATAGGAGGCGAGTCTAACCTTGTCCCCCCCTCGGGACACTTGCTCGTACGAAAAGCATTGGCAACATCAGCCAACCATCTGCTACTAGCAATGGGGTCCCTAACCCCATGATAATCTGGTGCCCTGCAAGCCCTGAACTCCCAAAATGTCAAGGTACGCGCTCCCATCAAGGCCATCATCTCAGTACGGAAGGTTCCCAGCCTCTCATCCAACATCTCCAATATGCCCTCCTTGATCGTGCCAAAGATCACAGGAGTCTGATCTAGCATACTGCGCACAACCTCGGCGGATATCAACTCCCTCATTCGCTCCTCGAGCTGCTCGGCTCCTGAGCCCAAGCCTGATCCCTCTCCGGCACCTGATCCGCCCACTGGTCTCTCTCACAACTTCACCATGCTGAGAATATACCACAACCACTATCAGAATACTCATCACTGATGCGAGACCAAACATACTCTACCAGGTTCCCGGTCTTGTCTCGGCCTTTCCCGAATCGAGTACGGATCCTCTGCTTTCAGTAGTACGGGCCCATACTACCTTCCACATCTATCCGTACTTTCCTCAGGAATTGCTTCGACTCCACCAGGTCCCTTATCCACTACTACTGCTCCCAACACTATCTCATCCTAGGCTTACCCTAGGGAAACCTCTGACTCAACTCAGACCAGTCCTCAGCTGCTGAAGGTCTCCTTGGGATGCCAATTAGCCATCACCTGGATACCATCACATGCGACGTGGCTCAGATAATCCTTCAAGTAAAAGACTCGTCCCTACAACGGTTGGACTCAGACAAGAGCTACGCAATAGGACCAAGTCCAACACTCTGAGATTATTCAACCCTGATCGCATGTGACGTGTCGTATCCACCTAATGGCTAACTCACATCACTTAGAATCCCACAATGCACAAAGCAAGCAGCATTTGAACAAGGGAAAATCTAACCATAACATACTCAAACAATCATATCCACATAGCAAGAAACTGAACTAGCATGCAGCACAAACTCATAAACTCAGACATAACCTAACAGGCTATCCAACTACTGTCTAATCAGCACTACTATGCAGATCGAAAGCACAAATAACAGGAACATAAGGCATCATCCCTAGATCCTTAGTCCTATTCTAGCATGCTGTTCTATCAACTGATAACCATAACATAAACTTGTATGGGTATTTTGGGGTACTTACTTGAGCTCGGCTGATTGCATGCACCACACCCCTTTTTCCCTTTTCAAAGTTCCTTTCTTTCTGAATTCTTTTTGTTTTTCTAAAACTGTTTTTCATTCTCAAAATTCTTTTTTTTACAAAACTGTCTTTTCATTTTGAAAACCTTTTATCCGACCCCTCAGTTTGAGTTCAGGCACACCCGAGATTATGCCCGAATCCCTCAAACCAAGGCTCTGATACCAACTTGTAACGTCCCAAAATTCAAGACAAAAAATTTTTTTTTAATAAAATATTACTTAAAGTAAAATCGTCGATTCAAAGCATAATCAAAGTAATAGTTTTCAAAACACATGTTCATTATCAGAGTACTACATCCCAGGCTGTCTAAAATATGGTGTCTGCCATGCGATCATCCCGAGCTCCATTATCCGCTACCGGAAGTACCTAAAACCAAAACTGAAAACCGTAAGCATGAAGCTTAGTGAGTTCCCCACCCTACCACATACCATGCAAACATACAACATACATACTGCCAGGCTATTCTGGGGTGCCTGACTACCCTGTACGGCCATTCTGGGGTGCCGACTACCCGTGCGGCCATTCTGGGGTGCCGACTACCCGTGTCAAGCCATTCTGGGGTGCTGACTACCCGTGTCAAGCCATTCTGGGGTGCTGACTACCCATCGGTCCTAACAACCGATCCTCAGGGACTATTTCAACCCTTACTGCTACTAGCACATATATCGTAACATAACATATTATCAGACATATCTGGGGTGTCTGGCCTACCCTTTGGTCCAAACAACCGAATTCTACTACTATCACATACACATATCATAACATAACAGATTATCATACATATCTGGGGTGTCTGAACTACCCTTCGGTCCTAACAACCGGACTTGGGGACTGGTCCCCTCCAACTACCTCTTTCGCATATAACGTAATAGGCCAGCATGCAAACATATCATAACATACTGTCAGACGTTTCTGGGGTGTCTAACTACCCTCCGGTCCTAACAACCGAACTCTACTGATGAGCCAGGGAGCCCCGTCCATGCTCCTACTGATAGTGAGATACGGGCCCAGCCCGCACTCACTCTTTCCCTAACTTGGGCCTCGCCCCTGCTCTGCTGCTACTGAGATGTGTAACACCATCCACACTCTGCTATGGGTGAGATGCGGGACCTCGCCCACACTCACCTCCCTACCAGGCACATACAAGTATCACACAGTCAACAAGTATAAACTATCACATAAACCATTCCTTGGGCACCCACCCGCTAACATTGGGACTCGTCCGAAATATCATACTAGCATGCTATGCCTAGGGCTAACCCCCGGATCTTCTACTCATAACTACCTGGGCCGGCATTGTGGCCGTAGACCCATTCATACAAAGGGAAACTCACCTGCACTGGCTGAACTTGCTGATGATCCCACTAGCTGCTGCCCGACCATTCCTTGAACTCCTGCCTTACTAGCTTCCCGAGCTATCAATATCAATGCAACACTTAGTCTAACTGACCCCCGACAGTTAACCAAGTCAATTCTGGTCTAAGTCAAAGTCCTGGTCAAATTCAACCTTTGCAGGTCAACCCTACTCGCCGAGTCCACTTACCGACTCGCCGAGTTCATATAATCAGGGTCCTTCCATTCGCGACATGACTCGCCGAGTCAGTCCATGACTCGCCGAGTCCAATGATTTCCGAGTCCTAACCTGTCCAACTCGCTGAGTCTCCACCCGACTCACTGATTCGAATCTCAACTCGAAGGGTTTGGGGCTACGCGACCTGACTCGCTGAGTCCAAGAACAGACTCGCCGAGCACAATGAAATCTTCATCCAACTCGCCGAGTTCATGCCCATCTTCATCCGACTCGACGAGCTGTTCATCCCACTCGTCGAGTTCCTCCTCATCTTCATGTTACTCGCCGAGTCCACTCGAAGGACTCGTCGAGTCCATTCAGATCCACATACATGCAGAGGACTTTTGAGTCATGCATGGACCCCAAACTATAGATCTACCCTTCCCAAGCCTATTCCCCACGTAAAGTTGCAAACTTTACATATAGAGAAGGAGATCTAGGCACAATCCACCATAAACTAGGGTTTAAGACCAAGAGGCTCCGAAATCGACTCAATGGCTGATACTTTGTGCTTCTCTAGGCCATAACACACTTGGATCTGAAGTAGCAACTCCAGATCCGACTTCTAACCCATAAGGGTGGCTAACCATGGCTTAAAAAGCCCCAAAACTCACAACCAAAATAGATCTAAGGGAAGGAAATGACTTAATACCTTCAATACCTCAGAAAGGCTCCACAAACTCCAGATCTGAAGCCAATCCTTGAAGCTTCACTGATTCCCCTCTTTCTTCTTCCCTCAAATCACCCAAAAATGGCTTGGAAGCTTGAATGCACAATAATAGAGGCTTAGGGTTCGCTTTCTGAATGAGGGAGGCTCTAAGGAACCCTAATGGAGAGAATAAGGAGCTTAAATAGTGCCCAAAGTCCCGGATTTAGGATTTTCCTCGCACATACCAGACTCGCCGAGTCCACTTGGCCGACTCACCGAGTTGGTCATTTACAGCTTGACCCGGATCCCGCTCGGACTCGCCGAGTCGCCCCTAAAATTAGGGTTTTCTTTCCTTTCTTGGCCTTCAAAACTCTGGGTGTCACATTGTGGCTAGTATAAACATCACAATCACACAAGATCATACATATAAGCATAAAAATCATACAAGGCATACATATACTCATAGATCTACACATTTGCTTGTATTCTCCCCCCACAAAACTTATAAAAACAAAAAAAAATAGGGGGTATGAAGCTCACCTTGAGTTGTGGTTTCGATTTGTAGAAGAAAAGAGAAGATTTTGTTGCTATTTTCGGCCCTATCAACCTTTTCTTGGAAGATCTCGAATTTAGGGGGGTTCTAAGATACAAGATCATGATTTCAAATGAGTTAAGAAGATATTGTTGTATAGACAATGAGTCTAGAGTGTGGATCCAAGCATCAACTTACCTAAGATGATGATTTTTGTGAAGAATCCTCCTTGCAAAGCCCTTGAATCTCGAAATTTTTGAAGGGAAAGTGAAGGGATTTGTGGTGTGTTCTTGAGAGTGTTTAAGTGAATGATTATGTGTGGGTGTGTGATCCTCTCGGCCGAGAGTAATAGAAGAAGAAGAGAGAGAGAAATGAGAGGACATGCATGGAAACATGTGAGATATGCTTGGATATCCCATAGGTATTAAGGAGGTGGCTAATCCTCCTTAATTCTCAATTTCTTCTTTTCTTTCCTTTTTTTTTCTTTCTACTTGGGCCGAGAGATAGAGGGGAGAGATGGAGACTTGGGCCTTTGGTGCTTAAATCCAAATCATGGGCCCATATTGATTGTTTTTCGGCCCATTGGACTCCTAGGGTGCCTCATGGCCCAATTTGGTTAATTAGATTTGTTATGGTCCAATAAGGGTATTTTGTTTAATTCTAGGCCCATTATGGCCCAAAATGTTAAAATAAATGAAAGTGGGTCCAATTAGAGCCCATTCAAGAGTTCTAAACCCAAGATAGTCAAATTGGAAGCTTATTGGTCCATTGGGCCCAATAAGGAAGTCCTAGTCCAAAATGGACCTAAACAAGAACTTATAGGGTTTCCAATTGCTTGTTGACTATTTGTAGTGCTTGTATGGTGTATTTGATTGAAATCTTGTTGTCATAGAGTAAGCATCATACATGCCCTTATGTTTTTGGATTCATAATTTGACTTAAGTGTTGTAGTTACAAGGCACAAAAATTCCTGATTGTGACACTTTGGATATTTGTTCTACAAACCTAGTGAGAACCTACCCTTTGTAGCACAAAGAAGAGTCTTTTGTGAGAGAGAGATCATATGCAAAGAGGGCAATTGGAGTATCATTGATCTTGAAGAAATTCAAGAATCAAACAATGAAGGAACCTCTGAAGATGCTAGGGTTCGGCCAGAGGAAGAGATTCCAATTGAACCAGTTGACAATTCATTACCTCTTAGGCGTTCCAGTAGAGTTAGAATGTCGCCTGACTTCTATAGTTTACATATTACTACAGATGGTGATACGTTTTATCAGTGATAGTACACTAGTAAATTTGGATGAAATAGCGAACTACAAAGAAGCAATGGTAGGCATCGATGCAGCCAAATGGAAAGCGAGATCAAGTCCATGTATGACAACCAAGTTTGGAAGTTGGTTGATAATGTATTAGGTTATAAGATAGTTGATTGCAAATGGATCTTCAAGAAGAAGACTGGCATGGATAGTAATATGCACACATTCAAAGCACGACGGGTTACAAAGGACTTTACTAAAATCCCAGGGGTTGACTATAAAGAGACCTTCTCACCAGTGGCTAAGATAAAATATATTCGAATAATGCTCGCCATAACTGCATTTCATGACTATGAAATCAAGCAGATTGATATCAAAACCACTTTCCTTAATGGGAAGTTGGTTGAGGATGTCTACATGAGTCAACCAGAGGGTTTTGTTGATGCAAAATATCCAAATAGAGTGTGTAAGCTTGAGAAATCAATCTGTGGATTGAAACAGGCTTCTCCTAGATGGAATCTTTTCTTTTGAAGAGAAGGTCAAGGAGTTTGGCTTCTCTAGAAGTGAGGATGAGTCAGTCTTGTTTATATGTCAAAGCTAGTGGGAGTATAGTGACCTTCCTGGTATTGTATGTTGATGACATACTTCTTATAGGAAACGACATTCCAACTTTGCAAGAGGTTGAGACTTGGCTTGGAAAGTGTTTTGCTATGAAGGATCTAGGAGAGGCTGCTTATATTCTCAGGATAAGAATTCTAAGAGACATGAGTAAAAGGCTAATTGGACTCAGTCAAAGTACATACTTGGAAAAGGTGTTAAAACGTTTTAGTATGGAGAATTCCAAGAAAGGAGAGTTGCCCATCCAAAGTAATGCCAAACAGAGTAAGACTCAGAGTCCAAGTACAGATGCAAAAATAGTAGAAAAGAGTTGGATTCCATACGCTTCCACCGTTGGATCGATCATGCATGCTATGAACTGTACTAACCCTAATGTGTCCTTTACTTTGAACATGTTCAGTCATGGGAAAACAGGTAAAGCTCATTGGATAATAGTTAAGAATATTCTGAAGTATCTACGAAGGACTAAGGACTGGGTCCTAGTACATGGTGGCAGTGATACATTGAGAGTAACTGGGTATAGTGATGCCAACTTTCAAACAGACAGAGACAACTTCTGTTCTCAATCTGGCTGGGTGCTTACCTTAAATGGAGGAGCAGATACTTAGAAAAGTTCTAAGCAAGAGATAGTAGCTTATTCTACTTGTGAATCAGAGTACATAGCGGCAAATGAAGCATCAAAGGAGGCAATTTAGTTGAAGAACTTCATCAAAGATCTTGGAGTTGTGCCAACCATCAAGGAGCCAATGGTAATTTTTTGTGATAACGAAGGAGCGATTGACATGACAAAGGAACCTAGAGATCATGGCATATCAAAACATATCGATAGAAAATACCATTTCATCAGATATATGGTACAAGAAGGTCACCTCGTAGTGAAGAGTGTATCATCTGAAGAGAATCCTGCAGATCCACTCATAAAGGGTATGAGTAGGGCTAAACACATTCAGCATGCTAGGAGCATTAATCTGAGAGATGATATTAGTTTTAGTAGTTAGATAGTTAGTTTGAAACTTGTAACAAAGTAAATGTAATTGACTTTTGGTTATTAAATAATAGATAATTATTTATGAGTTTGTTTACTACCTTTTGTCAATTGTTTATTATTGTGTTTCATTTTTGCATGTTTTACTTCCCGAATAATTCAATTATTCAAACTCCACAGTCAATCATACTTTTGGAAGTAAGTAGTAAATTAAGACTTTCATGAATTGAATTGTATATTTGTATAAAGAGTTTTAGACATAGAAATAGTGTTGCTATAATATTAGTGAGTACTTAGAAATGGAGATTTAAGTATTGGATTAACCCACACTCAGAGAATTACTTCATGGAATTAATCACGGGTAATTCTAAGACGATAATATATTATAATCTTTAAACGGAGATTTATGAGTTGTAGTTTACAAGTCAGTTGTGCATTGATAATGCATAAACACATCAGTAACTTGATGTTATAAAACATATTGTTGTGCACGATTTGATGAGCAAATGGTGCAAGCATATAAGTCATAGTTTATTCGTTCCTTTTTCCTTAACGGGAATAGTGATATCTTTGGGTCGCTCGATGATTTGGTGTTGACTTATAGTGTCAGGCCCAACCATGACTAAAATGATGTGTTTGATTAGAAGTTATATGTCATTACAAATCAGAAATCGGGAAATAAAGTATTGGACAATGAGATTGATTCTATTCATGTCTCATGTCCGAATGATATCTTGCAGAACGGAGGATTATATGATCACTTATATTTGGACAAATAACTGAGTGGGTCAGAGTTCAACAACGACTTTTGGAAGCTACAATTTGCTGATTAGTTTAGAAGTTATACTGACAATTATAGTTATAGACTTATACAAGTGGGAGACTGTTGGATTAGGTGTCTAAGCCCATAACTATAATTGGTATAAACTTGAATTGATAGTAACACAGTCATTTTAGGCTGCCCTCTAACCTAACAATTGGAGATGATGATTTTTGGAGAGAGAGTTTGATTTATTATTTGATTAATAAATTGAAATAAACAGTTTATTAATATAAAATGAGAATAATATATTAATTAGAATTAGTAATCATGCGAAAATTGATCCACACCTGACCAACAATTTCTTTGGAGAGAGAGGTTGATTAATTTTTGGAACTCTATCTACCTCTATTACTTTTACCAAACACCCATACCGACATTGATCCACGTCTGACAAACAATTTCTTTTGAGGTATGTGCTGTAAAGAAACATAATCATGTGCATTTGGAGTGGCTGATCAAGTGGAAGCATGACACCGAAGAAGACATGGGAATCTGAAGAACAAGTTTCGCAACTATATCCAACTTTTGATTCTTGAGGTGTCACAACTAGCATTTTAGGGCTAGGAAATTATGTCCATGTGCAAATAACTCCTAGTGTAACCTTGTAACCCTAATTTTGATGTAAGTTAAATCTTAATGTTATACAAGTTCACTCAGTCTAAAATGATAATTCGGCTCGAAACTTCCTTGTGTAAGCCCAAAAACCTAATCCAATAAATTATATTCACTTAACTTTGGGTTTTGACTTTGATTTATTGGGTCAAACCTCTTAGTGGATCAAAACTCCTTTATTGGGCCTAATGGGCCGGTAACCTCTCACCTTGGTTCTTTTGGTCCAAGTACCCATAATTGGGCCCTAGTTGGGACGAAATTGATTAATTAACACTGATGTGGGCCATAAGTCACTTAGAGGGCCTTATTGGGCCGTGAACCTCTTTTTAGATTCTTATGGACCGCAAATCACTATTGGAGCTCTTATTGGGCCTTCGAAGACCGAAAAATCTTAATGGGCCCTAATTTGGGCCAAAAACTTTTACACTTAACCCTATTTGGGCCGAGAACCCTTTCCTTTACCCTTTTGGGCCGTAAACCCATAAGTAGGCCCTCATGGGCCGAAAAATCTCTATTGGGTTAATGTGTTCTCGGTTGCATTTCAAACCAAGCCCAAACTATCCTTTTCCTTCTTTCCTCTCCTATTCTCGGTTAAAAAACAAGAATAGAGAAGAAAAGAGGTGGACTTTTGGAGGGCCTCCTCATAATTGTCTAACATGTATCAAGGTTATAATCTATCATGTATCAAGAGAGGGATTATTGTCCATCAAACATGTAGGCTAAACCTCTCTCTTCTCTCCTCTCTTAAACCGGACGAGAATCACCACCTCTTACCTCACTGTCCATTTCAAACTTCAATTACTCTATATCCTCTCTCAAACTCTCAAAACTTCTTCCTCCCATTTCACTAAAAACCGTGAGCTTGTGAGTGCTTACAAGAAGATTATCTTCAAGCAACATATAATTGGTAAGTCCTTGACAAACTCCATAGTTTTAATCCATATTACACTAAGATCATTCCTTAACAACAACTTTTTCGTGTTGTACTTCCTAGGATCATCCTAGTTTCGAAAAATCCCTTCCAAAGAACAAGCTAGGCCGAAAATCTCCTTCTCCTTTCTCCTCAAAACCGATCAAACCTCAAGGTGAGCTTCATACCCATTGTTTTTTTAGTTTTACTACCTTTTGGGAGAGAATACAAGCTACTTTTGTGGTTAATCTTAGTATTATACATGCATGTGTATATTTTTCATGTTATGTTGTGTGAATATACCATGAAAATATGAAAAACATTCACAAATTCTAAATAACTTCCAAGATTTTGTGATATTAGTAAGAAATCTACTTGAAGTAACTTTTTATGATGTTGGAAAGGTTAAACATGTTAGAAATTACTAGAAAACTAAAGAGAGTATACAAAAGGGGCTTTTGGTGTCATTTTCGGTTTTAATGGGCATAAATTGACAGCTCCCAGTTATTTTGGGCCTAAAGTGTTATTTTTCCATAAAAATGGGCCTTATTTTACAACCCACAGTTTAGTGGGCCTAAAGTGTAAATTTTGATAAAAGTGGGCCTTACTTGACTACTCACGGTTTTATTGGGCCTAAAATGTCATTTTTAACAAAAGTGAGCCTTTATTATAAATTTTGGTTTTGTTGGGCCAAAATGGTCATTTTTAATAAAAAGTGGTCCTTTTATATCATTTTTGGTACTATTAGAGCTAAGACGATTGTTTTGATAACAAACGGACTCTTTACTACATTTTTATTAAATTGGGCCTCATATAACACAACTTTATATCAATTGGGCCTTATGTGCCAAGTCCATTTTAATTGGGCCTTTTATGACACATTCTATGTTAATCGGGCCGTGAGTGAAAATTCTAATACACTCAAAATTTTCACGATACTTTGGGATAACGACAAGTTTTCCACAATAACATGAAATATTTTGACACTTTCGATAAAAAAAACAGTTATATTTTTATCACCGTTGTAGTCAAAATACACACTCGAAACATTATTTATAGCGTTAAATAATTGGTACTCTATTCGTGTAAATTTAGTTAAGGCTCTTATGAGACAATCCTTCACTCGTACCTACCTAGTGTATATAGTAAGTCCTGTAGTTATAATCAAAGTCTCCCGGAGGGAGAGCGAGAATTGGTGTATAGATCTATATGGGGATGACACCCCACACCTGAGCTGCTCGCTACAGCTGGACATGCCAGTCTAGGGTGACAAATGTCTTACTGTAACCGATGCCTGAAGAACGTCATGACAGGTATATCAGTCATATCAAGTATGGTTATAGTGACTCAATAGAGAATAACAAACAAATAAATTTACAGAGTACACCTACTAGACTGGTGATACAAAGTACAAACTATATAATTACTATTCACGTTTAAACTCTCACCTCTCAGGTCTTAGGGTTAAGACCACATTCTTGCATTATACCGAAAATATAGAATTTTCTGGGAAACTCTTTTTATACATTATCAAACAAGATCACACATGCTCTAATACAAGATTTGAAACAAAACTCTCAAATTACTTTTATAGAAAATATCGGATTTTCTGGTGTTTACAAACTGCTATAACACTTTTCATACAAACATGCTTATGAACTCACCAACATTTTTATATGTTGACGATTTTCAAAATGACTTGTATTCTCAGGAACACGTTAAAACAAGTTGGTCGATAAGGAATGAAGATTTTTGTTGTATTTTTTGTTTCTCACCATACTTGATGTTTTGGATGTATTGTATCAAACAAATACAATGATGTAAAACTATGATGATTGGTATATTTTATGTATGGTGATGATGTTGTCTATGATTCAATTATATATACTTTGATGATATTACAAAGTGAAGTCACCCACCCCCGGACGTAATTCCGTCGTCTGGTTTAGGGGTGTGACATGAGGAGAATGATCAACTTAAGAGGAGGAGACCGATAAATGGTTAATTTTTTATGATATTCTAATATGTTATCTAGGGGTGAGAAAAAATTGAACCGCAAACTGAAAAGAAAAAAAAAAAACCCCGCATAAATTGCAAGTCAAATGATAACCGATGGTAAAATTTTTGTTTTGCAAAAGTTGAAAATGTTCGGTGCGGTGCGTTTTCTAGACTTGCGAAAACCAACTTACATGGCCCACACAAATAAGGCCTACGGTATAAAAACAAGGATAAATGTCTTTTGTGCCTAATTTTCATAAGCAATATTACAATTTCTTCCCCGCATTCTCCTTCAGTTTCTTTGTTCTCAAAACTAATCATTTTCATTGGCTATTCTTTTTTTAATTGTTGGATGGTGGTTAGAACTTAAATTCACCAATATAGTTAATTTTCCTACGTCTAGGTTTGGACCTAGGGACCTCCGATTAAAAGGCTTCCCCCTCTACAACTGGGCTAGTCCTTTATTTGGCTATTCTTCTGATTAGCCTTTCAGGTGATTGGGAATTGGTTATCGTTGATTGAATTTCAAACTTAATCATTCTGCTTACATCATCCCATTGCAAGATCCAACCCCTAGTTCTCATCCATTAAAAAGTCTAATTTTAGAAGAAGTGAATGGAGCCGATGATGATGTAGCTAGAGGAGGAAATGGAAGCAGGTGATTCATTTGAGGAAGATGGAGTGGAAATTTCTTGGGGCTATTCCAATCTGTACTGAGTTAATTTGTAGATTTGGTGAGGTTCTTGAGTTGGGATTTTGGTGGCTTGAAGATGGCAATTGGAATTTTTGATAGATCGAATAGGTTTTGCAGTGGTGCATCATCACAAAATGGATGCATTATGGCCCGCAATGGCTATTTTGGAGTCTACTACTGGCATTGTTTAGGCCTATGTGATTGTCTTCAATAAGGGAATCAATGGTCCAAGTTTTGAGGATAAATGCAACTTATGTTGGCATTGTTATGTTGTGAAAAGGGTAAAAGTTGGACTGAGTTCTCCTATTAGTATATATATATATATATATATATATATATATATATATATATATATATATATATATATATATATATATATATATATATATATATATATATATATATATATATATATATATATATATATATATAGCGAGAGCCCAAACGGGGGAGGCGAGAACATCTTGATCGAAAGCTCCACTGTTCTGAATAGTGAGAAAGACTTTTTCAAATTTGATCAAATCGATCGATAATTTTTTAATATATATATAGGCCTCAGGCCCATTGTATTTTATATTTATTCAATCCCATTTAAAGAAATCAGTTATGGGAAAATACGTGTCAAACATGGTATCAGAGATCTTTTGATCCTTAGTAACCCTATTTCGGTTGGCCCTACCTTTCTTTCTCCCCTCTCTCTGGCGGTATTCCTTCCACCATCCCTCTCTCCTTCCTCTTTCAGTTTTCTCAGGCATGGCCAATCAGAAACCATACGATATCACAAAGATCAAGGCATACGTTCCCTTGATCCTTGATTTAAATGATCTCAACTATGATTCTTGGCGCAAACTTTTTACCACCCACTGTAAGGCCTTTGGCGTTGATGGCATCCTCACCGGCACCACAAAACCCACCGGCTCCACAAATGCTGAGTGGGATGACCTCGACAATATTGTCCAGATGTGGTTGTATGGGACGATGACTCAACCCTTATTCAACATGATTCTCAAACTGGATTCCATAGCAAACTAAGTCAT
Organism: Lactuca serriola; assembly: GCF_051521515.1. Taxonomy (NCBI): domain Eukaryota; kingdom Viridiplantae; phylum Streptophyta; class Magnoliopsida; order Asterales; family Asteraceae; genus Lactuca; species Lactuca serriola. The sequence goes on from NC_136414.1 coordinate 68,771,486, forward strand.
TTTAAGCGTTGAAGCACTTTTTTCGGGACAACAAATATGCTAGAGCCATCAAACTTGATAATGAACTTCGCTCCTTGGTCATTGGAGATTGCACCATCGTGGATTATTGTCAGAAATTGAAGTCCCTATCCGATCTTCTAGCTAACATTGACTCCTCGGTTCCTGATAAGACTATTGTCACCTACATGCTCAATGGTCTATCACCAAAATTCGTGAATATTTCCATGCTAATCCATCATAGGGATCTATTACCCACTTTCCTTCAAGTGCGGTTAATGTTGATTTCTGAAGAACTCCGCCTCAACCGGACTCACCCACCATCTCTCAGCTATCATGACCACAACTCCTACCTATCTGTTCTTATCGCCAACCATCGATCAAATAACAGGCAACCTCATAACATCCGTCCCTACACCAATCGTCGTGCCACTGACTCCTCAAACAGTCAGTCATTGTCCATCGCCTAACGCCGTTGGTAATCAGTTGCCTCGCTCCTCTCAACAACAACATATGTCACCAAGGAATCCCTACTTCTAGCCATGGGTTGCTTACGGTTGGCCTTCTCCTCCCCCGTGTGCTGTTCCGTGCACTTCGTCAAACTTTCAGAAGCAACAATGACGCCAATCTCTTGCCATCGGTATCCTTGGCAAAGCTTTGGCAGCTCATCGCTCAACAACCACTTCAGCTGTCTATTACTCCACTACTGATCCAACTGCTATCCCTCCATCTTGGCAATGGTTTCCCCCAGTGAACAATGACCAACCAACTGATATTGTTGTTGTATTTAACACCATGACACCTAATAAACCCGAAGATGCAAGTTGGTACATGGATACAGGAGCAACCTCTCATCTCGCATCTGATTCAAGTATTCTCTCTTCTGTCAGTAATAAGAGTCCTTATAATTCGGTTTTTATTGGCAACAGTTCATCTATTCCCATCACTCATTCAGGACATTCCACAATTCCCTCCGCCCATCGTCCCTTACATTTAAATCATGTTCTTGGCACACCCAATATCATCCAAAACCTTATTTATGTTCGTAAATTCACTACTGATAATAATACCGATGCCTAAGGTTTTTCTATGAAGGATTTCCTGACCAAACAGGTGCTCCTTAGATGTGACAATGGGCAACCTTTACCCTACAACACCTTCTGATTTTGCCTTTCTCACCACCAACGCTTCTCTTTGGTATCAACACTTGGGACACCCGGACCTTAAATTCTCCGGTCTTTAGTTTCTAGTGATTTAATTTCATGTAATAAAACCAGTCTTTCTATATCTTGTAATGCTTGTTGCCTTGGCAAACACATTTGCTTACCTTTTATATCTTCTAATAATAATGCCACTGAGTTGTTTGAAATTGTTCATTCTGATTTATGGACCTCCCCAGTTACCAACAATAGTGGTATTAAATATTACATTATCTTTCTCGACCAATATTCTCATTTTTTGTGCGTTTACCCCTTATGAAACAAATCCGATGTCTTCACAAAAATTTTACATTATCGTAAATATGTTCAAACTCAATTCAAATGCGAAATTAAATCTTGAAAAAAAATTCAAAAATGGTCCCTGTGGTTTCCGAAAATCTGAAGTTTTGTCCCTAATTTATAAAACCTCACAGATGGTCCCTGTGGTTTCAAAACTTTTAACAAATGGTCCTTTTCGCTAACTCCGTTAACATTTAGCCATTAAGTGAAGGGCATTTCTGTCATTTCATAACCACAGAGACCATTTATGAAGTTTTGCCTTAATTTAAAAAAAAAAAGAAAAATAAATATAATTATTTAGTATTAAAGGGCCCCACCCTCTCTCTCTCTCATATATATATATATATATATATATATATATATATATATATATATATATATATATAGTGAAACAATAGAACCTACCTCTTCCCCCCATTTTCACCCAAATCCAGCTAAATCGAGCCGCACACAAAGGCTTCAAATCCACTATCTTCGAGTTAGAATCTGAAACCCACGTAGGAGGTCTGACGACCTCCTTGTCACCGCTGGAAGCTGTAACATCTCCTAACCCTCCACAATGTCATCGACGACCACCATAGCAGTCCCATTAGTGGGGGGTCACATCTGTTCTGGTGCCAAAGAAGACAAAAGCAATGAAAAGTGATAGTCAAAAGCTTTGTGGGAAGCTTTAGCTCTGTCCTCCATCCTAGCGCTTCCAGCCTCCGCGACATCTCCGAACTCACTCCAATTAAAGAGTCCAAACAGTTCTCCAAGAGATTGAAGCAGTCGCTCGAGAATGTTGGGGTCTTCTAGATGATCGAGTTGCAGGTCTTGTCTTACTTCCATCATGCTCGCATTATGATCGTTTGTAAGTGGCTAGGCGATGACTTTGCTTAAATTTCGTGGATTCACACTCCCTAAAACAGCTCTGGAATCACCCAAATTAGCGACAAACAATTTCTTATTCCATATGATCCCAACCCGACAACAAGAACCAACTGAATAGATGTTAGGTATGTGTTTCAATGCTTCACACGCAAAATAGATGAATCCTTTCTCAGTTTCATCAACCACATTTCTAAGCACTTGTTTGTTAATCTCCTCAATTTCATACCTTCGTCCCTACACATGCCCCTGTTATCTGTTGGATTTCATATACCAAGGTATGGATGAATCATTGTCCATTCATTCATAATAAATTATCAGACTAACTATACACAAAGTGTTCGATGAAATGACAAAACCAAAACATTGCCCTCTTCCACCATATTATACATTCAGTCGAGCAAATTTATTCACAAATATGCAATGATAAGATTCGAGAATTCCTATGGAATCAACAAACTTCAAACAGATATGATTACGATGATGCAATAATGAAGATCATAAATTACGGACGAATATGGAGGAGGAGAACTTATATGATAACGGGGATTAAATTTTCCCTTTTTATTTTGGGTTGTAGGTGTTCTTCCTATGAATGTAAGAGAGAAAAACAAAGAGAAAAGGGTGGAGTGAGGAAGAAGGGAATAAGGGTGGGGTTGTTGAGGAGAGAGAGAGAGGGTGGGGCCCTTTAATATTAAATAATTATATTTATTTATTTATTTATTTTTAATTGAGGCAAAACTTCATAAATGGTCCTTGTGGTTGTGAAATGATAGAAATGTATTCACTTAATGGCTAAATGTTAACGGAGTTAGCGAAAAGGACCATTTGTTAAAAGTTTTGAAACCACAGGGACTATCTGTGAGGTTTTTATAAATTAGGGACTAAACTTCATATTTTCGAAAACCATAGGGACCATTTTTGAAGTTTTGTTTTAAATATTTTCAATGCGATCATGGTGGAGAATTATCATGAATTTCACACTCTATTTGATCAAAATGGCATACAATTTTGTTTTTCATGCCCCTGTACCTCCCAACAAAAGAGAAGGTCCGAACAGATGATTCGTTCCATTAACAATATCACATGTACTCTTCTTTTTCATGCCCACTTCCCACCTACATATTGGGTGGAAGCTTTACACATGGCTTACCATCTTCTCTATCTTACTCCATCTACCTCTATAAAAAAATGACATCCCCTTCACTTGCTTATTCCATAAAAACCCATCTTATGACCATTTACGCTTCTTTGGCTGTCTATGCTACGTTCAACTCCATGTATTTTTTTAGGGTACCCATCTCTCCACCGTGGGTATTGTTTCCTAGACCTCCACATTCACAAATTTATTATTTCCCAACATATTCAATTTGACGAACAATCATTTCCTCTTAAATTTATGACACCAACCACTCCACCCTCCTATACCTTCCTTGACACCGACATCATAGCACCACCCTTCCCTTTTTGTGCTACCCTTCATCCCATCGAAACCCCTCCAAACAGCCCCATCACTTCCGATAATCACCAAAACAGCCCCCTCCCCACCTTCAAAACTCACCAAAACAATCCCTCCACCTCCATAACCCTCCTAAACAATCCTCCATCATCAAATTCTAATTCTCACAACCCTCCTTCATCCCCCTCTCCTCCTCCTGCCCCTTGCACCACTCATCCTATGACCACTAGATCCAAAACTGGCATCACCAAACCGATTTCCAAACTCAACCTCCACACCACAACCTAAGTTCTGCTACCCCTCTTTCATCTTTACGCCCTTGTGACCCAAATTGAACCAATGCCATGAAAACCGAATTTAATGCTCTTATTGCTAACAGAACGTGGGTACTTGTTCCTGGACCACAAGGTGTTAGCATTGTTCGGTCTATGTGGTTATTTAAAAAAAAATATAAACTAGATGGCTCTTTACAATGGTACAAAGCTAGACTTATTGCAAATGGAAAAAGTCAAAGACCGGGGATTGACTATGATGAAGCTTTTAGTTCGGTTGTTAAACCAGCTACTATCCCATTGTATTGTATATTTATTCAATCTCGTTTAATGAAATAAGTTATGGGAAAATACGTGTCAAACATGGCCAACTTGCAATATTGACTTGGCTGGATGCCTTATATGTTGTCTTATATATAAAATGTTGCAAATCTCAACAAAGGCCTTGAAAAGAGCTTACTATAGGAGTTCTCATTTGTATCGGTTCTCTCAAGTATACATAAAGGCAAATCTTTGGACAAAATTAAAAAGGTTTTGAAGGGAGATAATTCTCGGAGCTTTTGAAAGCAATTGTGGGTGATTATCTCAAGGTAATGTCTCAAATCTCTTTCGTTTTGTGTTTCCTAGTTTGGAAGTAACCTTTTGTAAGATTTGTTAATATAATGCTAAATAGTTTTATATAACTATATTTAGCATGGTGATGTTTATGAAGGAGAACGAAAAGTTGGTCTTAAAACTACATTGTTGGGTGTATTTGCCAAATTAGGGTTTTATGGATCAAAATGTTTGTAAGATTCAAGTTAAGAAAGTGCCTTATGTGTGTAGCAACATTTTTATGTAATATAACGCGGATATATGCTAAGGTTTGAGGTTTGAATCCTTATAGAGGCAATGCAATTATCTATGAAAACCGGCGTACATATCAAAATAGTTGTTTTACGATACAATTTTACATGCAAAATAAGAAGCCAAGTATGTTTATGTACAGGGCATTTGGATTGAAGTATTCCCTCGGATTTGGAGGCATTTTGAAATAACATCCATTTTAATACCTTGTACTGTAAAAAATATCTGCAATCCTGAGATTTTATCCAAATCCCTTGGCTATGACGATGGGATTTTAGAAAAGGAAAATGACTTAAAAGCCCAACGAAGTTTTCAAACCATTCAAAAAACCTCAAATATGTTTTGTCTGTTCAAAAAACCCAATGAACTTAACATTTTATCTAAAAAGTCCAACAAAGTTCCAAACCGTTCAAAAAATCTCAATTTTGTTTTGTTTAAGTTCGTTGGGTTTTTTTTAAACAGTCAAAACATGATTGGAATTTTTTAAACGTTTTGGAAACTTCGTTGGTCTAACAAGTCATTTTCCCGATAAGCCATGTCATCTGTTTCTCTTATTTGACTTTTAGGAAAGTGTAACTTAGTTAGGTTTTTTCGAAAAAATATTAAATTCGTTGGATTTTTTTGAACAAAGAAAACATGATTGAGGTTTCTTAAACGGTTTGGAAACTTGGTTGGGCTCATAAGTCATTTTCCCTTTTAGAAATCCTTCCGTAGGACCTGAGATTCTAAAACCCTTTCCGTGATGGATTTCATAGAAAAAGGCTATAACAAGAATACCCTCCTTTTTTATATCGTTCCAGCCACTCTCTTCATCCCACTTCTATACATCACCGCTGCATCTTCCGGCCATCTGCAACCATTGCCACCTGTGGCATGTAAGGATTGTAGCTCTTGTAAGCTTCCAAAAGAGCTTCTTCTTTCTTCTTCTGATCATCATCCTTATCTTCTTTCTTTCCATCCCTCTTCTCTTCTTTCTTTCCATCCCTCTTCTCTTCTTTGGCTGGTCCAACAGCCACTAATTCTGTGCGCCAAGATTTTCTAAGGATTGTGACAATCTCAACTGGATCAATTTCCCCGGTCACCGTTAATTTCTTGTCTTCCATGTCTGCAGATACGGACTCGACCCCTACAAATATTTCAAAACAAAGTTTAGTCAAACTTCTGGTACTCAAATGCAAATAGAATGAAAACATAACAAACAGGATATCAACCTGAAGATCCGATAACTTTCTTGAGCACCTTCCTTTTTTCCTTATCATTCGAAAAATCCACTTTCAGAACCACTTTCAGAGACCTTTTCTGCAAATGAAAATAAAGTAATAAAAATTAACATCAATCTCAATGTTAGTCTCTGTACCCTTACCACTATGTGAAAAGATACTTATTGCACATAAGTACCAGGTCACTATAGCCTTAGAGATTATAGGACATTTCACTTCTAACCCCAGTTTTAGCTTTGTTGGTGGAATCGATTTTGGGATTGGAGGTGCATTTTTGTTCCTTGGTTATTGTAGTATTACAACAGAATATGTTCACGTTTTTTATGAAAAAGGGACGTTTGACAGTCTGCCTAACCAGGGAGAAACTCTCAGGTATGGGGTATTTGGATATCAACAATGTTGCATCTACCAATAGTTAAAGATCCACTAGACAAAAATTGTTTTTCTAAAAACCATATGTTAAGCTTTATTTTCATGGAAATAGCTCAAAGTGATGGAAACATCGTTACCAGCTGTTGGATAGAATACAAAAAAAAAGGAGATGTTTACTAAGCTTCATCAGATGTCTTTTGTGAACCATTTTGTATTTCAAGGTGAAAGGAGGACCATGCCTTCCCTAGTTAAGCATATTTACATGCTATAACTTTATCCACTATAGCAAATTAATTTCCTGTACAGGGAATGTTTAGGTTCCTTGCTGTTATCATATAAGCTTAATGTCAAATTACCCCCTTGTCACCAGCATGATGTGTAAACCATGAATCCGGTTCCTCCCCATATGAGCTTGAAGTAGACTGCTGAATCTCATTAAGAACAGATGCTTTAGACATGTCCATACTCTCTACATTCTGAATCTTATTTAATTCCTGCAGAAATCACAAGAGCAACAATGGCAAAATTATGTTTTCAAGATACTGCATTCAGAACATTCAAGTTAAAAGGGGGAAACATGTTGTGAAGTGGAAGTTGCTGAGTTCTTTAATTTTCTTTAAAAACCAAATGCATCTGGCTTTCCATGTAAGAAAAATGAAGGGAGAAGTAACACATGAGGAACAGACATCGATCCGGTAAATCGTTTTGTCCAAAGAGTACTTGTAGTTTGAGAAGCAAATCTATTGAAAAGCGAAAGTTGATCGGTTTTCGATGCAGACTTTTTTGTAAAAAGTATTATTGATTGCTTTATCTGTCCTTGGTTATGTATGAGGATAGATCATTTTAAAAGGACATTAGCTTTGTTTAAATGAAAATAGCTCATAAAGCTGTTGGCAACAACATTTAAGGAATTGGATGGAATAACTAGGAAAAGGAAAATGTATAGTCAAACTCCATTAATGTCTTGTGTAGATAATTTAGAAGTTTAAAAGGAAAGCCATATGTCAACGTGAAGTTACATGGTTATTTGGGAAATCATTTCAGAATGAGAATAAATGAGTTGAAGTTTTCTTATGTCATGTTTTTGACGTGAGGAAAAATCCATATATGAGGAAAGAATAAGCTCCTCACTTTTACATGCCAATCATTATGCTGTATCATCATTGCTTTAAGTTTATTTCCAAGAGCTGTGAGCTATTCAACTCTATTGTAATAAACTTGATCTAAATTTGTGAGTTGATGGGTGAGTGGATCTCCAACACAAGGAAAAGTTAACTCTATTCTTTTGTACGATAATACATAATGTTCAATTACCTTTGCTGTTGTATCACTAGATTTTGAAGACGTGGCAGATTTCATCTCTCCAAACATGGTGGAAGAGAACCCCAAATTTTTATCTACAAACATTGATTTCGACATATTTGCGATCTTGTAAACTTCCTCCTATTTATTTTTCATGAACACCAAAGCCAGATTAGCAAGGCCCAACTATTACACTAATTAGTTTATATATATATATATATATATATATATATATATATATAGAGAGAGAGAGAGAGAGAGAGCTAGGTTCAAATGTTTCTCACATCTACTGTGTGCTACAATGCACCAATAAGAATTTAGTAAAAATTAAATTATTATTTAATTAAATAAAGATAGATATTAAATGATTTCTATAATTATATGTATATTAAATAATATCCATAATTATAATTTTTTTTTATGGAAACTAATTAAATTCGTCATTAATATCAGTAATAATATTTTTCAGAATGAATTCGCATTTAGTTTTTCATATATGGGTTTGTATTTTGTTTCATTATCCACTCACTCAAAATACAACAATGTTACATAGAACATGGAGAACGAGAGTGTATTCTAGTAGAATGAGAGTCTATTCTAGAAGAATGAGAGTATCTTCTAACAGAATGAGAGTGTATTCTATAGAATACACTCTCTCTCTTCATATTCAATGCAACTTTGTTGTATTTTAAATAAGTGGGTCCATAAACAAAATACGAACTCATACATGAAAATCTAGATACAAATTCAATCTGAAAGAATGTTATTACTGGCTTTAATGACGAATTTAATTAGTTTTCATAAAAAAGAGAAATATAATTATGGATATCATATAATACACATACAATTATAGAAATCATTTAATATCTATCTTTATTTAATTAAATAATTATTTAATTTTTTTAAATTCCTATTGGTGCATTCTAACACACAATAAATATAAAAAACACATGAACCTAGCCCTACATATATATATATATATATATATATATATATATATATATATATATATATATATATATATATATACACACACACACACACACACACATCAAGTAACAAAAGGTTAAACTAGATAACAATGGTTTGATTAATCTTCACTTATATGAACTCTTGTAATATCTGAAAAAGTAAATAAAAAAGAAATATGACTAGCAAACTTAAAAGTATCTTGTGAATAATGCAATATGAGAAGCATATATATTGTATTTGGATCACAGAACCCCTCAAGTTTTTAACAGTGGAGAGTAGTAGTAGGATTGTTATGGAAAAGCTAAATCACAAAGGTCCTAATCGTCTTATACAACCTGCCTATAAATCATCTTATACAAACTGCATAGGCAGGGTACAAGATGATTATGTGGACACGTCATATTACTCATGTAAAGAGTTTATGCAAACACACATTACAAGAAAATTTACCGATTGGGGTCCATGGATGATGCATCTAACAGTTTTTAACTCTGTAAATGATGGATTCAACTGCTTACGTCGACCTGTCTTTCTCCAGCCTCGTACCTCTGTAACAATGTCTCATGATATGAACTTTCTCAACATGCAGCATAAATCTAACTACAAATGCCCAGAATTAGCTTGACTCGATGGACATACCTGCATGGTCGATGGTATCACCAACTAAAATTCTAAACCAATCATCAGTTAGTCTACCAACCTCCATCAACCCGAAGAAATCATTGCGACAAAGATAGTACGCTCCAGTGCTTAGTTGAAAGCCAGACAAATCTCCTTGAAGAATTTCTTCCCAGTCCATGTTATTTTCAAAGGTTTCCTTGGCTACATTTTCTTCAGCATAAACAAGGCTCACACCACATCCCTGTACCTCCATTCCACTCATCACAATGATAGAGATATTAACTACATCTCCAATGTGCAATGTGCTTCCAATTGGCCAATAGCTTAACCATATACCAACTTTACCAGAATCAGGTTTGCCAAAGACTTTTGGGTTGTACATCAAATCAACACCATTGGTCGTACTGATTTTACAGAACCATGCCCAATCATCCCCAGTTATTGTATATTTGAACATTACATCAAGTCCTTTAAGTGTCCTATTCTTGGGAGATGAAGGCACATAAAAGTTCAAAGATGATAATTCCGATACATAATTAGGCTTCATGTTAGGATCCTTTATGTCTAGCAGAGACGTGCTCATTATATTGAATTCATACAACATCTGCACCACACAAACACTAGAATTCAGTCACATATATTCAGTTTGTGGGTGGTATATCAATGTGCTTGTGTCTGTTTATGCATGTGCTTATAAAGAGAAACAACGAACCTGGACACACGCACTTCTGTCTTTTGTTAGCTCATCATCACCAACCAGGCACACCTCTTGATTTTGATATTCTTTTATCCACTTCATGTGCCCCAAATCATTTTCTTCAAGTTTGGATACAGGCACCAGTTTGAATAAGCCTTCAACTTCAGACAAACTTATACAGCCTTTGTACCCAAACTCTTGCAATGTGAATTGATGTGATACGAAATTTATTATCTCCAGCGATCTGCAGTAATATACATACAATTCCGCAAGTGTACTCGGGAGACACTTGATGGACTTAAGTCTCGAGCAAAAACTCAAGTCAAGGACCCGAAGATTTTCAAGATGATTGTAATCAGGAAGAAACTCAAATAGACCGTGGCCTAAATTTAAGTACTGCAGAGATGGTTGAGCACTGAAACTCAGAGGAAAAGAATCAGTTTGCTCAAGATTGCAACCTTTGAGGAATAACCGGTGTAATGACTGTGGTAAAAAGGAAAAGGTAGGCTGTTTTGCAACTCCTCCATCGGAAGTAGAGCCTTTTTTCCCTGCCAACAATTTTGTTTCATCCTTGAACAGCTTTTCACACCCTGTCATGTTCAGTAATGCAAGAGTATTCAAGTTTTTAATGGTTTCACAAACACGAACCAGACTGTGACAGTTCCAAAGAATCAATATCTCAAGATGGGGGATCTTGAACATGTTGTGGATTCTGATTAGGTTGTCTGAATCTTTAAGATTTAAAATCTTCAGGGATGTAAGTTCCTGTTGCAAAATTAACAAAATTAATGTAGCACTTGATGTCTTCATAAAACCATAATAAATTGAGAAGCTAAACGGATAATCCACAAAAAAAGGATTCTGAATTCGCTACCGTGGGTGGTTCAAATACTTTCAATTTGCTACTGCTCATATCTATAGCTACCAAGTTTCCCATGAATAATTCACAAGGTATGTTTTCTAAATGGAAGCCAAACCAGCAGAGCCATCTTAAATCTTCTGAAAAATTCTCGTAGGACCCCGTGAGTTGCACTGAATTTAACTGGAGCAATTTTAGGTTATCCATATTGTTAAGTGCATCTGTCTTGAGTTTTGATGGCTGCAAATTGAGTAAGCTTATATCAATTCCAGAAATAAATTCACCGAAGATTCTATGTGTTGAGTACCAATAAGAATTTCCATGTCCTAGATAGTTTTGCAATGACTGGGGTTATAATTTGTCATGATTAAGAATCGGTAATCGATAACAAACAAATGATAATAAAGTTGCAAAGAAAATAGTGAACACAAGGATTTAACGTGGTCGTATTCATCACCACGGACGAACTGGAGAGAGATTTTTCTTGGACTTGTAGAAATACAGCCGTCATATTACCTTCAATTTCAAGTTTTTCTAAACCAAAAACTGAAAATAAATACACAAAACAAACTTCAGTTTTAAGTTTTTCTATATTACCCTGACTGCAAACTCCTCTTCCTTTAACCTTTCCATGTCAAGTGCCAGACCTTCCACTCTTTCTGAACCCTAAAAGGAAAAACAAGGATAAACTTCAGAATTTCAATGAAGTAGTAAGGTGTGAAAACAAAATAGTCTTAAACATACATATAAAAGCATACTACCTTTCCTCTTCTCAATATCTTATAAGAGTCACGACTACGCCAGACTCTACTACGTTCTGTAAGTACTTCTGATTCTTTAACAACTATGTCTTTCCCCACCTCCTGAAGCAATCGGTGCATCATCAGTTCATTCTTTAGTGAAACAGAAAGAAGACATCTGTCGCATAGGATTTTGATCCCAGAGGTTGCAGAGAAATCGCCTTCCAATATATTTTCTACATAATCCTTGTCTTTGCCAACAAAGAAACAAGCAATATGCAAAAACAACTTTCTGTTACAGTCATGTGGCAAAGAGTTGTAGCTATCAATGAGTACACATTGAATTTTATCATGAAGGTTATTCTCAAACGAGCTCAATGTACTTCCCCAAACTTGGATATTATTATCCACAGATAGAGACGAACCCAACACTTCAAGAGCAAGTGGATTTCCTTCACAATAACGTACCGCCTTTAATGTGAGCTCCTTGAAACCTTCTATGGGAAATTTGGATCTAAAGGCATGACGACAAAAAAGCTCAAGTGATTCATCATAATTTAATAATCTCATTTCGTATTTTCGACACCTAGATCCAGAATTGAACCATTCTTCTATATTTAGGACCGTGGTTGTTATTATGATCTTACTTTTTGCATTAATCTTCCCATTTCCAAGTAAAGCGACTAATTGATCACGATTAGCAATGTCATCGAGAACAATAAATGCTCTCTTTGTGTTTAAGGCCTCCTTAATGTTAGATGTAGCTTCCGAAACACTGGGTATTTGTCTATTCTTGCCCCCTAAAATATCATGAAGAAGTCGTTCCTGTTGCTGAAGCAACTCATCATATACTTTACATCTGCTACCAATCTCTTCAAGATAACTCATGTTCTCAAAAGAATTCCAATTAGAATTGTAAATATACTTGGCTAGCGTTGTCTTGCCACTTCCACCCATGCCGCAAATTGCTAAAATATTAACATTTGGTTCATTTATAAAGGAACTAATATCCTCATATCTGGGGGCCATCCCTGTTAGATTGTCTGGAAGATGAAGTTTTCTGTGATCCAGTTTATTGTAAATGATATCAACAATTTTCTTCAGAAACTCTGTTTCATGCCTGGAACAACACACAAAATTTGAGCAAATTCCTAGGATGACATTTAAAGATTCTTTGATACAACTGAATGAAACTTTCCAAAATGTAACGTTCATACTAGCTAATATATATTTAAATTTGATTACCATTAAAGTTTTCAGGGAAAGATCAAAATTCAATGTAAAAAATGATTGGTGTGTGCTTGCTTTAGGTTCTATAGGATGGCTGCACCTTCTATGGAGGTTCTCTAATGCATGCAGAGGGAAACACATAAATAACACACACACATAAACTATCTATTGTCGAAATCGCTTTCCTTTGAAAGCTTGTTGTGTACAAGCTGTGTGTGTGTTACCTGTTGTGTTCAGTTAAGTTATCTTCCATATAAATATTCAACACATTAATGTTGAATATTTATATGGAAGATAAGTTACCTGTACACAACAGGTAACACACACACACACACAACAAGCTTTCACAGGAAAGAGATTTGGACAATAGATAGTTTTGTGTTTGGATATGGGATTCACGTATACATGCAGGAGGAGAGAAAAATAAAAGCTACAACTATATTCAAAGGTAGGGTGGGGAAAAGGTTACTTTCACTTCTACATCTTTGTCCACACGCTTACACACAAACACTACATACATATATATAACTATATATAAGAGGGGACAACTCACTCCACTACCTGGCTAAACCAAATTGGCCGACACATGGCCTAGATAAAACAAATCCTTAAAAGGTACAAAGCACTAAGATAGTTGCATGTGCTAGACAAGAGGAAGTGGGGTTGTTTATTTTAACAATCCTGTTATCTCCTTGCTAGAGGATTGTTCCTTTAATAAACCCTTTGTTGTTAAAAAAAATGAAAAACATGATAAAGTGTTCAGAATGATGCATAGGATTTCCTTAAATTTAACTATACATGCATCTTTAGATACAAAATTAATCAAAATAAACAAATATTGACAGATTAACCAGAATATACATTTCAAAGCCCTTTATAGTTAATACAGAAAGGCTAAAACCATAAACTGTAGGCCTGCATTTCTGTTTGAGAGGACAATATAGTTGTCTTTTCTTGATTACAAAAACTATAAATTAACATAAGATTGTTGGGGGAAATTTTATCTGGAATGAAAAACTATTGAAAAAAGTTGCTGAGAGCATCCACAACGGTATGGACCTTATGAGGTTCATGGCATGCCATCACACAAACAATACATACACTGTTTTGTTTGATAAAAATATCTTTAATATTCATAAACCTTCTTAAACTTTTCACAGATACACGAATAGTTAACAATGACAAACCTTGTAAATATTGTACAGATACAGGAATAGTGAGAGCATATACTAAATGAAAAGCATGCAGCAAAAACTAGCAGTACTAGCTAACAATAAGAAAGAACAGAGTAAAATGGCGGAACTTAATGGTAAGTGCACAACAAATGAATCTAGTCTCTAACCTACTTCTCTTCTACATTACTCTAATTCTACGTCTCCACACTCTCCTATCTGAGGATAGAGGCGTAGAATGAGACTAATGGAGAAGTAGGTTAGGGACTAGATTCATTTCTTGTGCAGTTACCACTAAGTTCAACCTTTTTACTCTGTTCCTTTCTTATTGTTAGCTTGTAGTGGTAGCTTTTTCTGAATGTTTTCGTCTACTATATGGTCTTACTATTATATATGTACAATATTTTCAGGCTTGTCCTTGCTACCACTGTGTCCAGCTTTATTATTGCGTCCTTTATTATGTTAGTCAAAGTTGACCCAGTAATCAGGAGAATAAGAAGGGCACGTGGGACACTTGCCCAGTAAAAGAAACGTTGCTGATTTTTCTGTTTTCTGTTTTACTTTTAGCCTATTTAAGTTTCATTGTTCTTAGCTATTTTGATGTCACCTTTTCCAGCTCTCAATCATTGAATAAATTAAGCATTAGGCTATATCTACTCCGTCATATTTCCTGTTTTGAGTTGCTTGATTGCCAACAATTGGTATCAGAGCTTTGAGGTTCTCATCATTTGTGTATGCCCAAGATCATCAGATACGACACCATGATAGTTGTCCTTGTCCTCATCAAATCCACCCAAAGACAGCCCATATCCCCTTCAATGTCTGATGCTAACCTCGTCGAATTACAACACATGATTGATTAAGATGGAAGCCAATATGGATGCCCATGGGTTATGGGAAGCCATCGAGCCACCAATCGGTGTGGTTGTGGATGAGAAAAGGAGCAAGCAAGCTCGAGCCTTCATCTTTCAATCGATTCCAGAAGAAATGCTTGCACAAGTTGCCAAAAAGAAGACAGCTAAAGAAGCTTGGGACTCTCTAAAGTCTCGGTATGTGGGTGCAGAACGAGTCCAAAAAGCAAGATTACGGGTGTTGAAAAGTGAATTTGAAGGACTTCAAATGAAAGACATGGAGACCATAGATGATTAGGGAGGATATCGGCCATGATCTCAAAATTTGGGAGTGCAGGGGCAATATTGGAAGATGAGGAATTGGTGAGAAAGTTGTTTGATACTGTCCCGGAAACATTTATAAATCTTGGGGCATAGATTGAGCCAAGTTCCGACATGGAATCCATGCCATTCAAGGAGGCAATTGGGAACTTAAAGGCTTATGAAGATCGACTTCGACTGCGAAAGGCAAACTCAAGTGTTGATAATGCTTTGTTGCTTGCCAAAACGGAAGGTTCCTCAAGTCATGGAAGTCCAAGCAAGACCGGGGTCGAGGAAGAGGTGCAAGTAGCGACATAGGTGGAAGATGCAGTTCACGTGGTCGAGGGTCGACTCGTGGAAGAGGTGGCAGTTCACGACAAGAAGCAACTAGTTCCAATCGGAAGCCACATGACAAAAGTCACATAAGATGCTTCGAGTGCCAAGAACTTGGCCATTTTGCTTCCAAATACAAAGCACAGAAGCAACAAGATCAGGAGGTGAATTTGGTTGCAAATGAAGATGGACCTGCACTGTTGTTGACTTTGATTGTATGTGGAGAAGAGAATACAAGCATGGTTCTATTGAATGAAGAAAAGGTGTATCCGAATCTGCTAAAAGGAAGAGAGGATGACAACATGTGGTATCTAGGCAATGGGGCTAGCAACCATATGATTGGCTCGAAGGCTCTATTTGCAGAACTAGATGAAAAGGTGACTGGGCAGGTACGATTTGGAGATGGCTCTAAGGTTCCTATCAAAGAGAAAGGTACAATATTGTTCGATTGCAAAACCGGTGATAAATTTGTCATTCCAGATGTGTACTATATCCCATCCTAACATAGCATATTTCCTGTTTTGAGTTGCTGATTGCAACCATATTACCTTTTGTTGCATACTACTATGTATTCTTTATCTTGGGCTAACATCTTCATGTTGAAGAAGATTTTTGACATGTGGACGCCCGAAAAAGTCAATTTTATTCAATTTTAATATTAGTCATTTTGTATACTTTAGTAATGATTAAATCACAAGAAGGGACAAAGAGGCATACGCTTCCGAAACCTCGCCGCTCAAACTAGCAACTTCAGTAAGAGCTGCCTTCCACAGCTTGACATTCTTATCTGTCCACTGTGAAGAAGTTATGACTTTGATGTCAAAGGTTTTATTTTGTTTCCTCACATCAGAAGGATCAACGTGATAAAAAATAGGTAGAACGAAATGACTGGAGTGCCTCCTTTCTTCTAGGATCAACAGAAGCTCGTCAAGGCACCAAGTGGAAGTTGCATAGTTCTTTGACAATACAACTATTGAAGCCTTAGATCCTTTAATTGCACTTACAATCTCCGGCTTCAGTGGTTCGCCTTTCTTGATTTCTTCTTCATCCCTAAAAGTAAGGAATCCTGCCCGCTTTAACGCTTCGTAAAGATGATCTGCAAAAGAGTGACGAACATCTTCACCTCTGAAGCTTAGAAAAACATCAAAGCTGCAAGTATTAGCAGAAGGAGAAGCCATAATACTAGAGGAAGAACTGGAAGCCATTGAAATTGGATCTGCAAGGTTGGGAGATGAAGTCTTGGTCTCCCTATATAATGACAAAAACAAGAAAGTGGGTGTGGTTATAGTCAATGGAAAATTATCAATTACGCAAAATCATACCCCACTGGCCATTTTCACCAATGAAACGCCAAAACTTTTCATTTCCTTTTATCACTATTGCAATTACTTTTCCAATCAATGTACTGACATACTTTCGATGACATCGGACAAATACTTTATAACTTGAGTTATTTACAATATTGTACAATTTCAGTAATTTACCATTATGCCCTAGTATCTCCTTCTCCTTCATCAGTGAACCTTGATGACTATAAAAATTAAAACCCCTGTAAATCAAAAACCCAAATCAAAACTTTTTATTTGATCATCTGAGTTAAGGATATTAATGGTAGTGTCAAGGCATCTACGCTCTGCTACTTAAACACCCCTATCACTTCCACTTCACTTCCATCCGCATCTCTCCATTCTAAAAAACTTTTCAACATCCCTAAATCGATTGGAAGTTTGCCCTAAATCAATTGCAAGTTTGCTACCGCGAGGGAGGAAGATAACAGGAGCAGGAAAAAAAAATCTTTTCACAAACAGGTGGTGAGCATGAAGATAGCAGGAGCAGTAATAAGGACAGAAGATAATGTGTATAGTAGAATCAGGCACCGTCCATGGAGCAAATGGGCGGCTGAATCAGTGAAAACAGAGAACTAGAATAAAGTAGGGATGAGCATCGGAACCGGGTACCCAATTTTGGAACTGGAACCGCCTCGGAACTGCCGGTTTTGGAACTAGAACCGACTTAAGCGGTTCCGGTTCCGGTTCCGGTTCTCGTTTTTTCGGAACCGCTACCCGCTGGGTACCCGCCGGAACCGGTATATATATATATATATATATATATATATATATATATATATATAATTTCATATAAATGTGTGTTAGTTAGACCGGTTTAGAATATATTGGTCCGATTTTGTCCGTCTTTGGTCCGAATTGATTTGATTTGGATCAAACTAAATTGCGGTTTTGTCGAAAAAAATAACAAAATTAATGCGATCGGGTTACCCGCTCTCGGAACCGGAACCGCCGGTTCCGGGACTGGTTCCAAACATTTAAGAACTGCCTAGAGCAGTTCCGGTTCCGGTTCTAACTTTCTAGGAACCGCCGGTTCCGGTTCCGGTTCTCGCAAAATGAGGCGGGTACCCGTCTATGCTCATCCCTAGAATCAAGTATCGAAACCGACACCTGCATTCGAATGCTGACTACGCTTACTAATCCTCTTTCCTGGAAGCTGCCGTTGCATTCTCGTGTCGTTATTTATTTATCTCGCTTCCTTCATCTCGAATCTCATACTTCAAACCCATCAATAAGAATTGTTTTGCGCAAAAATGGTTATGCTCAATCAACATTTGGTTTCAGAGCCCTAGGCTCAACACGTAGGATATGTGAAGAGGTTCTATGTGAACCTGTCGTAGTTGTGGTTCTGTGTGAGCCGAAGCTCTGTGTGAGTTGAGTTCAAAATCCAAGAATCTGTGTGACGAGAGTTTTGAACAGCGATCTGTGTGAGTTGAAGCAAATCCGAGTTCACAATCCATGAAATTTGTGTGAGTGAGTGTTGAAGATTGATCTTTGTGAAGAGAAAGTTGTGTGCTAAGAAAGTGTTGTGTGCTGAGAAAGTGTTGTGTGCTCAATTCAAGTTTTGGGTGAACAAAGAAGACAGGAACCTGTGTGGTGAAGCCAATCTATGTGAAGAAGTTACTCCAAGTGAGAAAGAAGATCATAAAACAATATTTTTGGTGCACCTGCTAGTGTGTGTGGGTGGTTTGAAGAAAGAAAAAGGATCGAAAATAAATCAGATCTGTGTGATCTGTGTGTGTGATCTGAATTGGTTGGTTCTGTACAAGAAGAAAGGTCAAGTTAGGGAAGATGCCAGCAACAAACCCAGGAGGATCAAGTTAGGTTGTACCCGTGACCAGCCAAAGTATCCCACTGCAATGCCCCAAGTTAACAACTACAAATTATACAAGTTGGTCAATTATGGTGGAGTCGATCTTACAAGCATACGGCTTGTAGGAAGCGGTTAATCCGGAAACTGGAAAAGCGATTGAGGCAAAGAAAAATTTGATGGCAAGAGCATTTGTGTTTCAAACTCTACCTGAAGATATATTGCTTCAAGTGGCTAAGCATAAGGATGCAAAAGATGTGTGGTAAGCGCTTCGTGTGCGGTATTTGGGAGCCGAAAGAGTTCAAAAAGCAAGACTTCAAACACTTCGAACCGAGCTAGAGATGTTGAAGATGAAAGAGGGTGACACGATTGATGAGTTTTCGGGGAAACTTAGTGAGATTGCATCCAAATTCAAGAGTCTTGGGTCTAACTTGGAGAATGAGATAGTGGTAAGAAAACTACTAAATTCGGTTCCTAAGAAGTTTTTGCAGATTATTGCATCTATTGAGCAATACTCCGAGATAGAGGACATGTCACTTGAGGAAGTTGTGGGAAGGTTGAAGAGAGAATCAAGGTTATTGATGAAGATGATAATTATCAGAATCAAAAGAAACTTTTATTATCAAAAGAGGAATGGGAAGAGAGAACCAAGCGTGGTAACTTCAATCAAGATCAATATGGACAAGGAAGAGGTCGGTGTCAAGGAAGGGGCCATGGTAGAGGTCGAGATGGCCGATTCCAAAACTATGAAGATCGAAGGGAGCAAGGTATGTATCGAGACAAGAGACATATTAAATGCTATAATTATCAAGACTATGGACATTATGCAGTTGAGTGTCCTAAAAAGGAATTGAAAGAAGAAGAAGTTCGTTTGACTAAAGATGATAATGAGCTAGCACTGCTTTGAAGAATCGGATTGATGTCAAGATTAAGGGGTTGAGTGTTGGGTAATCTTGACATGGGTCATGGGTTTATTGGAGTTATGGGTATGGGTAAAAGGGTAATATTTTGTTTGATTTATTTAATGTTTGAATAAAGGACTTTTGACCAAGTCTAATGCAGAGAAACGTTGGTATACTTGGTCTTGGAGTGTCCAACTTTCTAGTGGCTAGTAGCTAGTTTTCAGTTTAGTATTGTTTAATTTTCGTTGAGTCTTTTGTAGCTATATATATAGCCTTTGCTTTTGTTTATTGGAGTAGCTTTTTGGATATAAAGAAATTAGTTTCCTCTTTCCTTTTTCTTTTCTTTTCGTGTGCAGCAACAACAAGGAACACTTCTTGGTTTTCTTTTTATTTGTTCAAAGGTTGTAGGGCCTGTTACAACAAACAAAAGGTGAGGGGGCTATCTCCATCGACAATTGCTGCTCCATAAGCCATCCGATAACTCATAACAAAAATGGTTATGCTCAATTAACCGGGTTCAATGTACAACAGTATAAAATTGGTCAACAAACAAGAGTTATTCCACCCCCATTTACTTACCTCGCCTTCATGGTCTCATTTTTTTTCACAAATCTTTTATAGATGGTCCCCAACGTATGTAAAATACCAAGTTTGGTCTATCACTTTTTTATCTTCAAGGTTGGTCGTTGTTGTTTGAAAACATTTTTTGGATGATGGATCACCCTTTTGGCTCACTCTGTCGAATTTGAGTCGTTAAGTGAGCTCATGTGCAAATCAAGCGAGAGCAATTTGGTTATTTCACTTAAGGTCCTCACATTTAATGTTAAAAATGATTATGCCCTACTTACTCTTTCCTTCCTCTCCATCATGTCAACTCCGTCCCTTTCCTAAGAAACCCACAAACCTGCTTCGTCTTGACTTCCAATGAATAGAGGAAACTAAAGCTTCTAGGGTTTTTCTTGACGAACAACAATGGTCCTCTGTGTTTCGAATATGTGAAAAGAGTTTTTTTTTTTTTTTTTTTTAAAAAAAAGAGACCTGGAAGCTGAATATGGTAAGGCTTTACAGGCAAAGAAGTTATTTTTCCCTTACCATTTGTTGATCAAAGACTCACAATGTGTTTACCCTTTTTTATTTGTGATTTTAGATGTATTTGTCAACTATTTTACGTTAGTGATACATTATATTGTAGTGTCAACCAACCCTCACGTAAAAAATATGCAGACGATATTATGTCATATGTTGACTTCATTGACACATACATATGTTCAGTTTACGACCTTGACGACATGGTTAGAGAGTTAAGGTACCTAAACAAGTAGATATTATACTACCATTATTGTATTCCCGATTGCAAATTAGATCATGGCTTAATGCCTTTAGGGATTGACCAAGATGTTCTTAAACTAGTCAAATATGTCCTTAAACATAGAAAAAAATTGTGTGTATATTGAAAATAGGGAGACAAGGGTATTTATTTATTTTAAGTCTACATCCAAGGTTGTGGTTGAGGTGTTGTAATCTGAAGATGTTTCACCACAGCTTAAAAGAAGAAAATTTGGTAAAATAGCAGCAGGTTCATGTAGTATAACACTAGATTTGAATGAACCTGTATGTGATAAAATTTTATAGACACGGTCATAGGATATTAATGTGGATGAAGCTAATACATGTGATATGTTTATGTTGGATTAGGGTCTAAGCCCGTAACCATATTTGGTAAGTACTTGACCCGGTTGTGCATGGTCCTTTTGGGTTGCCTTCACCAAAGCAACTTGATTGGAGAAATAATAGAGAAAGAGGTTATTATGATTTAGTAATATATATAAGAATAATATATTAATAGGAGAAATCATATTTGTTTAATTAATATTGGTCAATAATTAATTAAGAATTAATTTTATGATCAAATGTAATTAATTAAACTGCAGTGACTGAATTGTAATTATGTGATAGTTGCAAATTAGAGCAATGGATGCCCTATGGGAGAGGTGGACGAATTCAAGGGGGATAAGGCCCTTGAAATCGTCCAAGGATAAGGGTTATCAAGGCTTATCTTTTGGTTACTTGGTGGGCAAGCAACTAGATAAGGATAAGGACTGAAACCCTAATCTCTACCCTATATAATGACCCCTAAGCCTAAGGAAATCGGCCAATTGATTCCCTAGGGTTCCTAGAGCCGATTTCTAACCTCTCTCTTATCTCTCTCTTGCCTCTCCATTTGCTTATGGTGTTTGTGAGTCATTAGAGGTACTACACTTGTGGTACATGCTTTCAAGACTAAGAGATTGAAGATTAGTGTTGTTATTGCAACATAACAACAAGAGGTATGTGATCTACTCTTCTATATAAATTTCGAAATATATACCTGCTAGCTAGGGTTCTTATTGTGTTCATAAAATTGTGTATCTAATAGAGGAAACATAGATCCAAATCTAGGGTTGCATGCACACATAGGATTGTTTGTACAAAACCCATCAGTGGTATCAAAGCCTTTGGTTGAATTGTTTTCAATTAGTATAATACAATTGTATGAATTTGACATTTTAGGGTTTATGGACAATAAACCCTAGGAGGCTTGGATTTCGATTTTTTGGGTTTCTTGAACCCTTGTGTTCAAAATTTTGAAGGGTTTTTCAAACCCTTTCCTTGTTGCCCAAGATTTCGAGATCTAGGGTTTGCAAACCCTATATTTTAGAGACTTTGCCTCCTCCCCAAGATAAGTCCCTAAAATCTAGGGATTTGGATAATCTCATATCTTGTAATTATCTTTTAATTGTTAAATATGGTAATTAAAGATTTTGAATTATCCCCTCCCTAATTTCGAAATTTAGAGGGATATAAGGGATTAGGATAAATTTAATTGTTTAATTTATAATAATTCTTTATGATTTAGTAATTAGAATTAATTGTTTAATTTAGATAATTATTAAATCAAGAGTTTTAATATTTAAATTTTTAATCTAAAAGTGATAAATTTTGAAATTTTTAAATTGAGATTAAAACCCTAGTATTTTTAAAATGTTTAAAATACACCCCATACCATTATATTAATACAAGATTTATATATATATATATATATATATATATATATATATATATATATATATATATAACTAAAATGCTAGTCTTACCGTTAGTAGGCCTCATCCACGAAGCCGATCTATAAGGGGGGTATAAGGTTATGGCCTATAAAATGGTCGTTTAATGGGTATCCACTCTTACCCACCGCTTCCTTGATTGGTGGAGGGTCGTTAGCCGAATGGGTAGGATAGGGCAATCCTCTCTTCATTAATAAGTAAAATGAAACAATATAAAGTAACTGAACGTTTTTTACAAAATTCCCAATCCTAGTTACTTTAGGCAAAAGTGAATTGATGCAATCCCGTGAAATTACACTTTGCACCCTTGCTAAGAAGTTAGTGGAGCGTGTGTGGTTAACCGGCACATTAATTGGTTCTAAGCAAAGGTGGCATGGGGTGACTCATTGTTTGTCATAGTTCGATGGAGTGTGTGTGGCTAACCGGCACACTTAATAGGTGACTGTAACAATGAGGGCACCATGTATATTTGCATCGTTATTCACATCCGCTTTGTGATCCTCGGCATCCCAGTCACAAACAAGAGGGGCATATCGAGATTTAAACATGTCATTGAAAAGTTCAATGAATATCAAGGAATCTAGGAATTCTCAATACATTTAAAACCTAAAGCCTTATGTTTTTCATGGTGAAGAATTAGTGAATTGTCATTCACTTACCTCCAAATTATTTGCATGTTGGATTACGGCATCCTTTTTCTAATGTGTAAATAATGTTGTTGGATCCTAGCCTTAATTTCTCATTTTGGGTATTTAATTAGGGATTCAATTCTAATCAAACTTTTCCCTTTCTATTTGCAGATGTCTAATGCAAACACAAACAACACTGTTGTTGGTTCATTCTCGCTAATGAGCCTATGTCAAAAGGTGACATTCGAAGGATCGAATTTCAACGAATGGATAAGATACATTCGCATGATTTCCCGCTACGAGGACAAAGAATATGTCCTCGATGAGAAGCTTGAAAAGATCAATCCGGAAATCGCTACTCTTGAAGAAATGGCTGTCTTTGAGACCCATGAGCGTGATGCAACGAAAGTCCATTGCATTATGCTCGCCACTATGAATCTTGAACTCCAAAAGTCCTATGAGGACATGTATCCCTATGAAATGCATTAAGATTTGCTAGAGAGGTACGACCAAAGCGCAAGGCAAGAGCGCTACAAGATCATCACTAACATGATCACCGCTAATATGGGAAGTGGAGAATCCCTAACCTTGCATTTGCAAAAGATGCAAAGGTATGTTGATCGTCTTCGCAAGTTAAATGTTAACTTTGGGAAGACTTGGCCATCGACATCATTCTCCACTCCTTGCCCTCGTGCTACAACCAATTTAGGATGACCTACCACATGAACAAAGAAGAAGTCACCCTAAGCAAACTCCAAGGACTCCTAAGGACTACTGAGAGCAACCTTAAGGACAAATTTGTTGCACCAACTCCCACTCCACCTGTTGCTCCTGTTTTCGCCATTGGGTAAGGGAAGGGCAAAAAGAGGAAGGTTCCTTCAAAGAGCCACCACAAGGGAAAGTCCCAAGATGGTTCCTCTACTAGTGGAACGAAAGTCGTCCCCGCTAAGCCCAACTCAAACTCTAAGGAGGCAGAATGTCACCACTGCCACAAAAGAGGACAGTAGAAGAGAAGCTGCCCGGAATACCTGCAAGCCATCAAGGATGGGAAGATCAAGCCATCTTTCGCAGGTATTTACACAATTAAATCTAATGATTCATCACGTACTATTTCTTGGGTTCTTGATACAGGATGTGGTTTTCACATATGTTCTGATTTGTAGGGATTAAGAAGAAATAGAGATGTGGAGCCTGGAAGAATAAATCTAATCATGGGAAACAGAAGATCGTCGCCTATCACCAAGATTGGAGTGTATTCTTTAGCGCTTAGTAATCGATTAGGTTTAGATTTAGACAATTGTTGCTATTCCCCAGATATGGAAAGAAACATCATTTCATTTCATGGTTTGTTTAGACAAGGATTTAGATATTCGTTTGATAATGAGAAAGGCTCAATTTATGCTTATCTAAACGGCATCTTATATTTTGAAGAATTGCCTTGTAATGGAATTTATGAAACTGTTATGGTTGTAGATAACTTAGGAAATGATGTGTTATGTGTGGATTCTTCCAATGGTTTGGATAAAGCATGCTTGTGGCATTATCGTCTTGGATATGTCAACAAGAAACGCATATCCCAACTCCAAAAGGATGGAGTATTGAGTCATTCGACCTTAGGGACGATGACGTGTGCGAGTCTTGTTTACTAGGAAAGATGACCAAGTCACCCTTCACTGGAACTTGTGAAAGGGGTGAGGGTCCATTGGATCTCGTACATACCGATGTATGTGGACCCTTTAGATCTACCACAAGGGACGCGACCCGCTTCTATGTAACTTTCACTGATGATTATAGTAGATATGGGTATATTTACTTAATCAAACACAATTCGGAAACCTTTGAAAAGTTCAAAGAGTACCTAAGTCTTGAATTCCACGACTATCTCAAGGAATGCAGAATAGTTTTGCAATTGATGCCGCCTAGAACACCACAGTTGAATGGTGTGGCTGAGAGGTGTAATCGAACCTTGTTGGACATGGTTCGTTCCATGATGAGTCGTGCTTTACTACCAATCTCATTCTGGGGGTATGCCTTAGAGACTGCCGCCCATATCCTTAACTTAGTCCCTACAAAGAAGGTTACCAAAGCACCTCACGAGATGTGGACAGGGAAGGCTCCCTCGTTGGCACATATCAAAGTTTGGGGTTGTGAGGCTTTCATAAGACGAGAGACTCACGACAGGCTCGAACCTCGAAGTGAGCGATGTATATTCATCGGCTACCCGCAGAAATCCTTTGGGTATCTCTTCTATAGACCGAGTGACAATGTTGTCTTCGTTGCGAGGAGATGGGTTTTCCGAGAGCTAGAACTCATAGACCAAGGAGATAGTGGGAGGCAAATTGATCTTGAATAGATTCAAGAGTCCATCGATGAAGGAACCTCTAACGCTGGCGCTCAACTTGAGGAGGAAACTCCGGTTGAACCGATTGACCAATCTTTACCTCTTATACGTTCCGAAAGAGTTAAAGTTCACCCTAGTTGTATGGTTTTCATATTACTACCGAAGTGGACACGTATATTAGTGATAGTACAATAGTAAATCTAGATGAACCTAACAGCTATAAGGAAGCCATGGTAGGCTTGGAGTCTACAAAATGGAAGGAGGAGATGGACAGCGAGATTCAGTCCATGTATGACAACCAAGTTTGGAGTTTGGTTGACAATGTGCCCGGACGTAAGACAGTTGGGTGAAAGTGGATCTTCAAGAAGAAGACGGACATGGATGGGAATGTGCACACATATAAGCCGCGATTGGTTGCGAAGGGCTTTACTCAAACTCCCGGAGTTGACTATGACGAGACCTTCTCGCCAGTTGCTAAAATTAAGTCTATTAGGGTGATGCTACCCATTGTTGCATTTCATGATTATGAAATATGGCAAATGGATGTCAAAACCGCCTTCCTTAATGGGAAGTTGGCTGAGGATGTGTACATGGCTCAGCCAGAGGGTTTTGTCGATGCGAAGCATGCCAATAGAGTGTGCAAGCTTGAGAAGTCCATTTATAGACTTAAACAAGCATCTCGCAGATGAAATCTTTGATTTGATGAGAAAGTCAAAAATTTTGGATTTGTACGAAGCGAAGAAGAATCATGTGTATATGTCAAAGCCAGTGGGAGTACAGTTAGTTTTCTCGTGTTATATGTCGATGACATACTACTCATAGGAAACGACATCCAGACACTGCAGTAAGTTAAGTCCTGGCTCGGGAAGTGTTTCGCTATGAAGAACCTCGGAGAGGCTTCCTATATTTTGGGAATAAGGATAGTGAGAGACCAAAGTAAGAGACTAATAGGACTTAGTCAGAATACTTACTTGGACAAGGTACTAAAACATTTTAGTATGGAGAACTCGAAGAAGGGAGAATTACGAATCCAAAGTAATGCCAAGTTGAGTAAGACTCAAAGTCCGAGTATCGAAGCCGAGATAGCTGAGATGAGCCGAGTACCTTACGCTTCCGCAGTTGGCTCAATCATGTATGCTATGACTTGTACTCGCCCTGATGTGGCCTTCGCTTTGAGCATGGTCGGTAGATATCAAGGGAACCCCGGCAGAGCACATTGGACCGCAGTCAAGAATATCCTTAAGTACCTTCGGAGGACCAAGGAATGGTTTCTGGTTCTCGGAGGGAGTGATGACTTAAAGGTGCGAGGGTATAGTGACGCCAGTTTCCAGACCGACAGGGACAACTACCATTTGCAGTCGGGTTGGGTCTTTACCCTTAATGGAGGAGTAGTGACTTGGAAAAGTTCCAAGCAAGAAACCGTAGCTGATTCTGATGGGTTTTGAGCATTCTAACACTTCCTACGTGTACATGCAACCCTAATAACCTTGAATCTATGTTTTCTCTATATACATGCAAATTTCTTTTTCAAGGTTATTTCCTAACTAGCATGGCATGGGGAATATATGAAACATAAAAACTAGTAGAAATACATACCTTGTTGTTGCTTGGATTCCTTCAAGACTTTGTGAGCCTAGCACTCCAAATGTTGTGCCTCAAATGCTTCACACAACACCACAAAACTTGGAATAACTTGAGAGAATACTTCTTGCACTCAAAATCGGTTATGCCCTCTCTAGTAACACTAGGTGCCGATTTTGCTAGCCAAAGGGTTCCTTTTATAGTGTTGTCACAATTAGGGTTTTCACATGAATACTCTTAATTGTTATGACTCTTCATTTCTCATGACCCATGGGTTTGTAACTCCCATGGACTATCCATGGAGCTCCATATGGTTATAACAAAACCCATAAACCATGGATCATTAATCCACCATAAAAGAATTGGTGATTATCATAATCAACCCTATATATTTAATTAGTCTTACTTTGATCACCAAATTAATACTTGATCAAATACTAATTAAATAATACTATTATTAATATATTAGAACTTATAATATATTAATAATCATAAGTGCCTTATTCTCTCATCTAGTCTATCCAAGTATTGCAATTCCATGCAACCCAAATGGACCATGTCGGGTTGGGTCAAGTTCATACCAAATAAAGTTATGGACTTAGACACTATATCCAACAGTCTCCCACTTGGATAAGTCTAATAACTATATTTGCAAATATGAATTCAAAATCCGACTAGCAATCGTAGCTCTTTCAAAGTCTCTCGGAACTGAGATGATGATGATACGTCATTTAAGATAAGTGATCATATAATCCTCTGTTCTCATGATATCAGTCGGACAAACACGTGGAACATGGTCTTACTTATTCTCCAGCATTTGTTTCTCGATCTCTGATTTGTTTCGACATAGAACTAAATTGAACACATAAATTAGGTTCTGACCGGGCCCAGTACATAGGTCAAAACCAAATCATCGAGGGGCCCAGATATCGCTTCTTTTCCTATAAGGAACAAATAAACTTCGACTGATATGCTTGTACTAACTAATTATTGAATTATTCACAAAGGCACGTTTTATAACATCGAGTTACCAATGCGTTTTCGTACAATCAATGAATAACCAACTCATGGTCAACAACTCATATCTCTAGGTTTGAAGATTTATATGATATTACCGTCTCACGATCACTCGAGATAAATTCCATGAAGTGATGCAAGTGAGCGTGGGTTGAATCCAATACTTAGCCCTTATGAGTACTCATGAATGTTGTAGTAGCCATTACATTGTCTAAAGCACTTTAGACAAATCATACAAGCCAAATTCATGACAGTCTTGATTCATATCTACTTCCAACATATGACTGACTGTGGATGGTTTGAATAATATGATATATACCATAACATAATTATTCTGGAAGTCAAAACATGCAAAGTGAAACAAAAGAATAATACTAATCTTATATGCTCCCAAGACTTTGAGGGTAAATAAAACACCTTTTATTTAAGCACCATATTGATTACTCATTATTTATGTTCCGATTAATCAACTTTATGCTTGAATTAAAACATTAGTTGTCCCATGCTCCAAGCATGTACACTATGGTTTTCCAAACAACAATTATGCCATACTCCAAGTATGCATACTGTGTTTACATATGGTCCTCTCTTTGTGAAATAGATCAATTGACAATATTCCAGTGATTCTCATTTCACAATTCCAAACCTTGTTGTAAATGAAAGAATACCAAACTCTTGCCATTTACTGTAATCTGTTAGATTCTAAACTTATATGCAATGATCCCCTTGTAATGACTATGCACAAAAGTCACAAAGACTTGGCAACAGACATTACAAAGAATTCCAATGGAAAAAAATTCCATGGAAATGAATTCTCAAATTCAAAGTACATTCCTTTGAACATCCTTCTTAGCATTAAGTTCTTTAATCTTACACAGATTCAAAGAATAACTTCCACCTATGTAGACAATTCCATATTACCATTTTGACCATCACTTCTGAACAAGAGTTGCCTCTTTTCAAAATATTTCAATATGGTCCTTACTCTATACTTCTAATTTTCCACGAGCAACCAATCTTTGGTAAACCTTAGATTGTCCTCGACAATTTGCTTAATCATTTTATTCATTTCCAGTTCTATTCCTTTTTCCCTTCTTAATGCCCTAAGCATTAGGAAAATTTAGAATGGATGAATATTATAGTACATGCAATCGATCCTATATCCGAAGCATATGGGACACGATTCATGATATAAAATTTTTATTTGCCATGTTCTCAAAATTCGAACTATGAAGAGGGATGCCGTAATCATAATCGAATTTTGAGAACGCAACATATATAGAATTTCCTTATGTTGAACCATTACAACATAACATTCATATATATTCTTGACTAAAGCAGATTAAATTCTCAATCTAAGCTAACATATATAGAATTTCCTTATGTTGAACCATTCCAGCATAACATTCATATATATTCTTGACTAAAGTAGATTAAAATATCAATCTAAGCTTGTAGAATTGGAGTGAAGTATAAAATCCTCTCCCTTAATTATAGCAAAACAACTTTTCAAAGAAAATTGAAACTTTTGTTTTCTATAATTAACATTGCTAACTTGCAATACTTAACATAATCATCATGCTCCCACTAGCATAATGATTACCAGCATAACATTTTATGCTCCCACTAGCTTTGACATGTACTCAGAAATCAACTGGACTTCTAGAAATCAATACTTAATTGACTTTCTTACCAAAGTTCATATTTCTGATACTAGATTGCTTTGATAAGACTTTATCAAAAACATACACCTTTCCTTAGATAGCTCACATGGTTGTCTATACCTTTTGCAATGCTCACTACTTAGTGTGTCGGTTAACCACACAGGCTCCACTAACTATATAAGAATGAAAATATCACAACCGCTATCTACTTAAAATCTTCTTAGTGGAAGCGTTTCCTTACCATCATTTTCATGAATTGAAGAGAAACCTTATGACACTTAGATTTTATGGTGTATGTGTTCTTTTCCATGTGAATTTTGTCAAAACCATAATCACAGGACTAGGTTAGTGACACTTCCAAATTCATATGGATTGAACTTGTGCAATCTTAATTTCTTGCCACCTGGCAGCACAAGGGCCTACCATTGCTTCCAGGTTGTTATGCAAACAGTCGAGAACTCTCAGAACTCCATTGCAAAGCCAACCTTAACTGGGATGAGCACAGTATATGTCAACACGATAGGTTACAAACCTCAAGTCGTGGGCTAGTGATTAACAAATCTCTTGAGTAGTTCTTGAACCCATCTTAAGATCTTTTTACGACTCCCACTGACCTCTTGACATATATGATTCTCTTTGTCAAGAACCATTCCATGACAAAACAAATATTCAATAGCTAGTGTGGATTCTTATCAAGTTAAACACTTCTCACTATTGGTCTTAGCTGGTCTTTGTTTTATCCAAAACATCACAACTTACCATTCTCAAATGTACAAGAATATGAAACATCTTGCTCTACATTTGACAAGTGTTATGAACTTTCTAAAGACTATGTCACTCAAGTTACAATCTTGGAGTATAACTCCAGGATTTGTTTTTGGCACAAAGTATGAATTATCTTTTGATTTAACCATTTCAACAATTCATGATTCCTCTCCTCAGGCAGCAAACACACTAAGGTGTCCTTAGAGGATCAATTGCGATATGGTTCCATAATCACTAAGATAATCATAAAACAAAATACACAAGTACTCTCCCATCTCTTCATATTGGAGAAACTTTTATCTTTATGCCTTATTTGATTCTTCTTATTCATTCTGCCATACATTGAAACCTTTCCAATGTTTCAGAATTACACTTAAATTCATAACCATATTTACTAAACTTTAGTAAATCATAACGAATAATCTTATCTACCTTTGTGGTGGACCTGACTAGTGCACAACTTAATGTACCCGATCCTTTAGTCCTTCGCTTGACTCACATTCGAATGTGAACAAGGAATTAGTCTTAATTTACCAAAGATGAAAATTCTCATTCATCACACAATACAACTTGCATGATTCCAAGTTTCTATCCAACTGAAACTTGGGTGATGAGAATCTTTCCTTATTTGGTAAATTATGACACTACCACTAATGAAAGAATCAAATCCATTTACCTATATTGCTTATCAATGGAAACATATAAGCAACAACCTTTTTCACAAATACCATTGTAAGGATACTTAAAATAAATAAAATCAAAACCATTTTCTTTTATTTTAAAACTTTGCGGAAAACTGATCCTTACAATCCATATGGAAAACTTGTTGTTATCTATTGCTAAGCAATATATCATAACTCTTAAGTAACAACTCAAAATTCTGATCATCGAACCATGCGATCGAAATATATCTTCACGATCAAAATCAGCATATACTTCCTTTAAGTTTTTTCACTCTTCTTTGATTCTTAAAACATTAATATGTGACCCAGTCACATCATGCAATAAGAATCTCAGAATGGAAAATTAATAAAGTTAGATAATGTACTTTACCCAAAGCAGAGTCAAACATTTGACTTTACTATCCTTATGGACTTTTAGGTAAATTTGGCAGCTTCGCAACCAATGCCCTTCATTTGGCAACAGAAACATATGGGCTCTTTGGAAACGGTACACGGGACTATCACAGACTTAGCCTTTCTCTTTACCATTTTTTCAACCGAGTTGACTATGGCCAATCCCTTTCAATTGGGAAGAGAAAGTTTTTCTGGACTTCTAATGTTACCATTGTCAATGTCCATGGAAGTTTGGGAAGTTGATCTTCCAATCAAATTTTGCTTTACCAATGCCCCAATCATTGCTGATTCGGCATCATCCAACAAATAGGTAAGATCATTAAGGGTCATGTCGTGATCTGTCATCAGGGAGTGACCAAGTCAACAACTAGCTACCTTGAGACTTCGACACTCGACTCTCCCGGCTTGTCAATATGTGACTTAATCTCGAAGACCTAAGCACATATAGACTTTGTTTGCCAATAGGGATTGAGTGACTTAGAACTTATCATGTCTTGAAACTTGTGGGATAGGGAGATTTATTGGAGTAGGTGAAGGAAGTGAAGTATGATTTTCAGTCCCACTAATGCACAACAAAGGGATTGATCTTTCACCTTGATTGCCCTTCGGGATATCATCTTCATTAGAAAGCTTCTTCCTAAAGATTTGGGAAGACCATAGCTATCTAAACTAGACATCTATAATGGGAGAAATTCAAGTTAGTTGATCTAAAGTCCTTAATATAACACCCAATATGAAATATTAAGGATAGGACCCAATATGAAACTCCTAGATCTTTTGAAATACATTGAACTTTCAATGGCATGTTCGAATCTCGATTGTGCCCTCTCAAGTTTGTGACTGGGATGCCGAGGATCACAAACAAGGTGTGAATAACCATACAAATTGACTTGGTACCCTCAACAATATTACCTAATCGATGTGTCGGTTAACCACACACGCTCCACTGATCTATAATAAAGTCAAGTTACCCTTTGCCACTCTTACTAGTCCATGTTAGTGTGTCGGTTAACCACACACGCTCCACTAACGACTTAGTAAGGCACAAAGTGTAATTTTATGGGCTAGCACCAATTTCACATTTTCCTAAAGTAACTAAGATTGGGAATTTATAATGTAAGTTACTTTATAATTCATTATACTTTTAATGAGTATTTAAAGTCGTATCCTACCCGTTCGGCTAACGACCCTCCACCGATCAAGGAAGCGGTGGGTGAGAGTGGACACCCATTAAGTCACCATTTTATAGGCAACAACCTTATACCCCCCTTATAGACCGGCTTCATGAATGAGGCCTACTAACGGTAAGAATGACATATTCTTATACATATATATATATATATATATATATATATATATATATATATATATATAATAAAATTATAATAATAGTATAAGTGTTGATTTTTAAACTTTTTAAAAATCTATGGTTCAATTTGGAATTAAAGTATTAAAGAGTAAGACTTTTCAAATTCCAAAACTTGAGGGCAAGAATTGAAACTATTCCAAGTCTCTTCAATTTGTAACTTATGAGTTTTAATGGTTCATAAAAATGAAGACTCTTCATTTTATGAAACCTCTTTAGTTCTTTAATCAGAATTTAAAGAAGTGACTTTTGGTTATCCATAACTTGAAGACAAGTTATGGACACCATCATTGCCATTAAGATCATGAATTAAACACACATGGAGGTTACACATAATTCCTATGATCTTCTAAAACTCATGAGAACACAAATTCATATCAAGCAATTTCAAGAAATCATATAAACATATACAATACTTGAAAACTGATAAAAGTCATGTAAAATGGGTTAACATAATCATTATCATATTGAAAAATAGATTTTACAAGTCCAAAACAGATTGCGATAATGATTTTAATCCATTTCCAGCAACAAAACACGAAAAAACTACCCAACACGCTCCTCTTGTCGAGTTCATGATTCTACTCGTCGAGTAGGATGAATTTGTTCATGGACTCGGTGAGTCCTCCCCATGAACTCGGCAAGTCCAGTCGTCAAAGTGCAGAATTTTCGATTTTTAAGCAGTTTTGCATCAAGTATACATAAAACAATCCTAGGCTCTGATACCACTGATGGGTTTTGAGCATTCTAACACTTCCTAAGTGTACATGCAAGCCTAATAACCTTGAATCTATGTTTTCTCTATATACATGCAAATTTCTTTTTCAAGGTTATTTCCTAACTAGTATAGCATAAGGAATATATGAAACATAAAAACTAGTAGAAATACATACCTTGTTGTTGCTTGGATTCCTTCAAGACTTTGTGAGCCTAGCACCCCAAATGTTGTGCCTCAAATGCTTCACACAACACCACAAAACTTGGAATAACTTGAGAGAATACTTCTTGCACTCAAAATCGGTTATGCCCTCTCTAGTAACACTAGGTGCCGATTTTGCTAGCCAAAGGGTTCCTTTTATAGTGTTGTCACAATTAGGGTTTTCACATGAATACTCTTAATTGTCATGACTCTTCATTTCTCATGACCCATGGGTTTGTAACTCCCATGGACTATCCATGGAGCTCCATATGGTTATAACCAAACCCATAAACCATGGATCATTAATCCACCATAAAAGAATTGATTATTATCATAATCAACCCTATATATTTAATTAGTCTCACTTTGATCACCAAATTAATACTAGATTAATACTTGATCAAATACTAATTAAATAATACTATTATTAATATATTAGAACTTATAATATATTAATAATCATAAGTGCCTTATTCTCTCATCTAGTCTATCCAAGTATTGTAATGCCATGCAACCCAAATGGACCATGTCGGGTTGGGTCAAATTCATACCAAATAAAGTTATGGACTTAGAAAATATATCCAACATATTCAACGTGCGAATCAGAGTACATTGCAGCGAGTGAAGCATCAAATGAGGCAATATGGCTGAAGAACTTCATTGGAGACCTTGGAGTTGTACCTGCCATAACGAAGCCTATAGAAATTTTCGATGATAATGAAGGAGCGGTTGCCTTGACCAAGGAACTGAGGCATCATGGTAGATCTCGACATATCGACAGAAAATATCACTTTATTAGATATCGGGTAGAAGAAGGAATCCTCGTAGTCAATAGGATATCATCATAGGAGAAGCCAGCGGATCCGCTTACAAAGTGACAGAGTGGGGTTAAGCATTTGCAGCATGCTAGGAGCATTGGGCTGAAGGACGATGTTAGTTTGGATTAGATAGTTTAGAAATGAGTAATAGATAATTGTAATTGACATTTGATGATTAAATAAAGGAGTGTTATTTATTAGTATAGCTACTATCTTATGTTAATTGGTTGACTATTATTTTGCTTTGCATGTTTTGACTTCCTGAATAATTAAGTTAATATAATTATTCAAATGATCCACAGTTGTTCATATGTTGGAAGTAGGTATGAATGAAGACTGCCATGAATTGGTGTGTAGATTGTCTAAATGGTATTAGACAAAACAAAGGTTTGTTACAACATTCATGAGTGCTTATAAATAAGTTTTGAGCATTGGAATAAACCCACACTTACTGGAATCACTTCATGGAATCTATCACGAGTGATCGCAAGATGATAATATCATATGGTCTTAAAACCAAGATATATGGTTTATTGTTTGCTAAATGATTGTACATTGATAATGCGAAACCGCATCAGTAAATTGATGTCATAAAACGCATTGTTGTGTATAATTGATTAGTGAGTAGCAAATGCATATAAGTCGAAGTTTATCTGTTTCTTTTATCCTTAGAGTATAAAAGCGATATCAGGGCCCCTCGATGATTTTGATTTGACTTATGTGTTGGGCCCGATCAGGACTAAATTGATGTGTTCAATTAAGTTCTATGTCAAATGAATCTGAGACCGAGAAACTAGCTGCTGGACAATAAGTATGACTGTGTTCCATGAGATTGTCCGCACGATATCTAAAACAGAGGACTATATGATCACTTATCTAAAGGACAGGTTACTGATAAGATCAGAGTTCGACAACATCTTTGAGAGCCACGATTGCTAATCGAGTTTCACTTACATTTGTAGTTACTAGACTTATCCAAGTGGGAGACTGTTGGATTAGTGTCTAAGCCCGTAACCATATTTGGTAAGTACTTGACCCGGTTGTGCATGGTCCTTTTGGGTTGCCTTCACCAAAGCAACTTGATTGGAGAAATAATAGAGAAAGAGGTTATTATGATTTATTAATATATTATAGGAATAATATATTAATAGGAGAAATCATATTTGTTTAATTAATATTGGTCAATAATTAATTAAGAGATAATTTTGTGATAAAATGTAATTAATTAAACTGCAGGGACTGAATTGTAATTATGTGATAGTTGCAAATTAGGGCAATGGATGCCCTATGGGAGAGGTGGATGAATTCAAGGGGGATAAGGCCCTTGAAATCGTCCAAAGATAAGGGCTTTCAAGGCTTATCTTTTGGTTACTTGGTGGGAAAGCAACTAGATAAGGATAAGGACTGAAACCCTAATCTCTACCCAATATAAAGACCCTAAGCCTAAAGAAATCGGCCACTTGATTCCATGGGGTTTCTAGAGCCGATTTCATCCTCTCTCCTTTCTCTCTCTTGCATCTCCATTTTCTTGTGGTGTTTGTGAGCCATTAGAGGTACTACACTTGTGGTACTTGCTTTCAAGACTAAGAGATTGAAGATTAGTGTTGTTATTGCAACATAACAACAAGAGGTATGTGATCCACTCTTCTATATAAATTTCGAAATATATACCTGCGAGCTAGGGTTTTTATTGTGTTCATAAAGTTGTGTATCTAATAAAGAAAACATAGATCCAAATCTAGGGTTGCATGCACACATAGGATTGTTTGTACAAAACCCATCAGTTTATTACTATCACATGCTACCCATGAAAGTCAGGACATTAATGTTGAAATTAAGGGTGATATTGGAGCTGTGGATGATGATGAGCATTAGATACTTAGAGATCAAACTAAAAAGGAAGGTTTGAAAATCTTGATGACAAAGTTGAAGTTGTTGACACTGATGGATGAAAGTTTGCTGGTTTTCAAGAAGATGAAAGAAAAATTATGTTAAAATAGTTCAACATTTCAAGGAATTGCTTACATGGGGATGTTCACAAGAAGTCTTTTAAAGTGAATCAGATCTTCACGATAAAACAAGATGTAAAAATCTTCATCACCTTACATGTAGTCCAAACTAGGAGGGGCCTCTATCTTGCAAAGAATGAAAAAAATCAAGATAAGAGTCAAATATGAAGGTGTGGTTGGTCTATCTTGTGAAAATATTATTGGGCCCTTAATAAGGAGTAAAGTGGAGTGTAAGGGAAAAAGTGTGATTGACAAAAAGGTACTTGTCTTTGGGCTATGCAAATTTCCAAATCTTGTGAGAATAAAGACTAGATGGTGAAATCAATAAATGAAAACCATAAATGCTTGCGAAGAAGGGTCGTTAAAGCTTGTACTTCTAAATTTTTGGCAAACAATATCCTTCAGAAGATTCAATGGAACCTAAGAATTCCATTGAAATCCTTACACGAAGAAACCAAAAAATTAGAGTTCGGAATGTCGAAGTAGAAGGTAGATAGGGAAAAGACAATGGATGAGAAAATTATAAGTGAGGACTACCAAAAAAATTAGGATTATTAAGGGATTGTGTTTTGGAATTTCAAAACAATAATCATGGTTCCATTGGCAGGATAAATGTACACCCCGAATCAAGATTGGCTTCTACTGTAAGGACATTCAGAAGGATATATGTTTATCTGGGTGCACTAAAAGTTTGATTCCAAGTTAGGTTAATGGGTTTTCTTGTTGTTAATGGTACATATGATGTGCTAAAGAATAGACCTATCTAGTTTTAAATTTATAGCCTAACGAACTTAACTAGCTAGAATACACCTATGCAGTGTACCTAGTCGAATTCTAGAATAGTTTCAGTAAGTCGGGTGTCGATCACAGGGAACAGATTTAGTTTACTAACGTAATGTAACATTTCGTTTGAAATTTAATTAAATAAATAAATAAATAATAAAATCTTAACCCTGAAATGTAAATCATATTATTTTATTGTAACCCTAAAATCCCTAACATTTAGCGGGGTGTTGGTTTCGGGGAGTTAAATGATATAATTTGGATTTTTGAGGGATTAAAATTGTAAGTCCAGATTGGTTTTGTAAAGATTTTCAGAAGTCATGGGGTTTTTGGTAAATATTGGACTTAAATTGAAAGGATTTTGGAATGTAGAGGGCTGAATGGTAATTTATGGAGTAAATTTGAAAAGAATAAGAGGAGGAGGGACTGAAAGTGTAAATTGGTCAAAAGTTTGAGTTTAAACAGAGGGAATATAACCCGTCACCCATGTGTCCCATAACCCGAACCCTAATCATGTATGAAGTCAGCCGCCACCCTCACTTCTCTCATTTCCAGCCGATTGTGTCGCCATCATGGGTCACTAGACATTATAGTGATGTCTCCACTGTCGGCGAAGACAAAAAACCTTGAACTCGACAACGTGTTAATCAGGGATGGTCGGCAAACGAAGTTGCAGGTGTTGCTGACGCCATTTGCTAATTAGACTGGCTTTCCTATTGCTACACTGACACTCCCGTGAAGATGAAGCCATCACCGGTCATGCCTCTTCTTCGCCACCTTTCTTCCACAATTGCATCACTGTCAACTGCTAGTGACGTTGTTGTTTTCAATCTCATTCCTGTTCTTCGTTTTGTCGGTGCTACGCTCCAGTCTCGTCCGCCGTCGCTCCAGCAGCTGTTCCACCCCTGTCGTCGTCATACACCACCAGGTGGGTGGTTGTGTTAAGATTCTGAGAAAAGGCGTCTTTATGTGTAATTTTGCTTCTAGTGTGCATGTTATGTGTGTTTTGCATGGCTGAACAACATAAAGAGAAGCCATCACCACCACTGTGAGGTGATGGCTAGCACCTCCAACCACCGCCTACCGCCACAAGGGTGGTTGAGCGTGTGTGTGTGTGTATTTCTTTTGGATATTATGTTGTATAATCATATTTTCTGTCTAGAATAATCAAGGAAATACATCACCACCACCGTGAGGTGGTGGCTGCCACCTCACACCACCATTCTGCCACCACCAGCCGCCACCTTGGGTGGTTGTGTGCTCTTAAGTGTGATTGGACTGTTATTTGGGATGCTTTTGATCTATTTTGGTTTAGAATCATAACCACCACCACCGCAAGGTGGTGGATGTTGTCGTGAGCCGCCGTTGACCACCACTACCCGAGTTGGTAGTGGGTGGTACCCGACTTAATTAACATTAATTAACCTAAAAATTTAACCATTTGTCTAATTGGCATGCGATTGGGTTGGAACCCGTAATTAGGGTTTAGAAAATCCTAATTTTGGATGTGTTAGTTTTGGAGTGTCGGGACCCGCATTTTTGGACAACTGGAATTGAATTTTGAATAAGACCCTTACATCGTATGATTGACCTAGTAGAAGGATGAACTTAATGGATTAAGTCCTTTAATGGGTTAAGTGTTTTTAGTTAACCTTAATCGTCATTTTATGGGAAAACCCTAATTGTGTTGGGTTTTGAGTTGCGCTATTTTGTTGGGCTTAGATGTTTGGATTCTTGATGGGCCACCTAATAAAAAGTATATGGACTAGGAAATTTGGATGGGCTTTAGGGTAAGGCCCATGTGAGGGGTTTGGGCCCAATTTGGAAAATTTGGCCATATATTGGGCCTAGGTTCATTATTTGGCTTTTGGGCCTTCAGAGTGTGTGCTTGGGCGTTGGGCTAAGATCAAGCTAGGTTGGGGGTAAGGTAGTCTTTTTACCCCAAGCATAGACTTATGGTTATATACTGTAACCCAACTATTAATTGGGTGTTGTTTTAATGTTGACTGTTCGGAAATCTGTCATCCAGCAACAAGAATTTTTATCTGCGGGACTTCAGTAGTGCGAGGTGAGTTACCTTCTCAGTAGCAGTAGGTCTAAAGCACCAATGTCGGCCCACTAGCAGTTGTTTATAGTAGAGATAATTCTCTTTGTGATAATTGTCTGGTATGCGACTATCTATTGAGATTTATGTTATACTATGTTACTATGTGGTAGTGGTAGGGGGTAAAGTAGACCCCGTAACCAGTTGAAATAAACCGAAGGGGTAGATTGGGCACCCAGATATGTGTGACAATATGTTTATGTATGTTATTATGTGGTAGTTATAGGGTGGTGAAATAGAGCCCGTAACCGGTTGAAAGAGACCGAAGGGGTAGGTCGAGCACCTATATATGCTCGACAGTATCCGGTTGAAAGAGACCAAAGGGGTAGGTCGAGCACCCATATATGCTCGGCAGTATTCAGTTGAAATAGACCGAAGGGGTAGGTTAAGCACCCATGTATGCTCAGAAGTATGCGGTTGAAAGATACCGAAGGGGTAGGTCAAGCACCCAGATATGCTCGGTAGTCTCCGGTTGAAAGAGACCGAAGGGGTAGGTTAAGCACCCAGATATGCTCGGTAGTATCCGGTTAAAGGGGTAGGTCAAGCACCCAAATATGCTCGACAGTATCTGACTGAAAGAGACCGAAGGGGTAGGTTGAGCACCCATATATGCTCGAAAGTATAGTTGAAATAGATCAAAGGGGTAGGCTAGCACCCATATATGCTTGGCAATATGTTTGTTTGTATATGGTATGATGGGGGAACTCACTAAGCTTAGTGCTTACGGTTTTCAGTTTTTTTTTTCAGGTACTTCTTCTTCAAAAGGAAAGGAGTCAGCATGATCGCATTGCATCACACTATGATTTTCCACATAATGAGATATTTGGTGGTTGTACTCTGATATTATTTTTCTATGACATGTTTTGGATATTTCACATACTGGTTTTGTTTATCATATGAGTTGGCACTATCAATGTTTTCAGACTATTGAATTTTATAATTGATCAATTAAAAATGAAATTTTTGGTTTTAAATTTTGGGATGTTACAAGTTGGTTTCATAGCCCAGGTTTGAGGGATTCCGACACACTCTCGGGTGTGTATGGACACAAATCAAGGGTTTGAGAGATTTTTACAAGAAAAATAATTTTCTAAAATTAAAATTTAGGATTTTTAATAAAGAACAAGGAGTGTGATGCGTGCAATCGGGCGATATCAAGTAAGTTTTCACCAAGATACCCATACATGTTATAGTATGATATGAATCGTGAATATGTGAATTGTATGCTAGATTAGGGTTAAGGATCTAGGAAGGATACCTTGTATGCCTACTGTATGAGCTTGTAGAACTGCATGCTAGTATGGTTTTCAGATCAGTGGATGGTATGGCTTGATTAGTGTATGCTTATACACGTTTAGGATTTTATAGCCCTAGAATGATTGATTTGACCTTATTTCCTATTCCTTGATTGGTTGTGGTCCTAGGGTAGAGTCTTTTATTCGACAGTCTATTCGATCTTGTATTGTGTATAATTTGCATGCATTAGGCAATCGGAAGTAAGAGTGGAAGTTCCAACATGATTTTTAGTATATGAGACAAATGCTCTTTGATTATTTTATTGATGGGGGCGCTACTGCATGAATGTTGCTTGATTTGTGCTTTGTGGGACTCTTAAGTGATGTGAGTTAGTTATTAAGTGAATGTGTTAAGTCACATGTAGTAAAGGTTGAATAATCTCAGAGTGATGGACTTGCCCCTATTGCGCAACTCTCGTTTGAGTCTAACCGTTATAGGGATGAGTCTTTTGCTCGAAGGATTATCTGATCTTTATCACACGTGACTATATTTATGAGGTAACTAACTAACATTATGGGGAGTTCTTCAACAGTTGATGGCAAGGTGAGGACGGAAACCTAGGAATGCTTAGTAAATGCTTTAGTGGATCTTGTTGTGCTGTTAGCAAACATTTGGAGTGCCAGTTCGAGAGGGTGACTTGGAGGACTCGGGATGATTCTTGAGGAAAGTATGAATAGGTGTGGTAGGTAGTATTAGGCCCATACTATTGAAAGCATAGGATCCATACTCGAATTAGGAAGAGTCTTGGAGAATCTAGGAAGCATGTGGGATGAGGATTCTTGGGTATATTTAGATCTCTTTCATGTCATTTTGGTATGGTGTTGAGCACTCGGGAATGGGATTCAGATTCTAGTTCCAACTCAGGAGTAGGACATGGGCCAACCGATGCGCGATCACGGAAGTTCATCTTATCGGAGATCACTTGTAGAGTTTTGGAATGGACCTCAGTGGTCTTTTTGTTCAACCAATGAAGGGATTATGGAACTCTTGATAGTTGTCTCTAGGCCTTTCGGGCCGAAAATCATCACGGGGGAATTAGGGGCTCATCGGGAGCCCAAAGCATGTGGATCCCTAAAATCCTTCAGGAAGGAGGATCCTAATGTTAGTTCATGTCTTTGAGATCGGAAGGGAGTGTTGCACCATGTCCTTCGGATGGTCGAGGTAACTCAGGACGAGGTGGTAAGGATTCCTTCAGATGTTTGCGGGTATGTCATCTTCTGCCACTTCAAGATAGGTATCGGTAAATTGTATCACTTTAAAATTTTGATTGAGTTTGAACAAGTTAGATCTCAATTAGTTTTTTTTGTTA
Source organism: Lactuca serriola (assembly GCF_051521515.1). Taxonomy (NCBI): domain Eukaryota; kingdom Viridiplantae; phylum Streptophyta; class Magnoliopsida; order Asterales; family Asteraceae; genus Lactuca; species Lactuca serriola. The sequence goes on from NC_136414.1 coordinate 68,813,931, forward strand.
TTGTATGGGTTATCAAGGATTGTTATATGCCATTCTGCAAGCCGAGAAGTCCTTTTATGAATCTACAGATGTATGTATCTTGCGGATTGGGTTCCGCGTGTATTGTTCTTGTTCAGAGTCTTTTTCAGGATCCGTTCAGGAGTATTGCTTGGAGGATCTTTGGTCAGGAATTAGTAGGATATTTCTCTATTAAAGTCAGAGTCCAGCGGTTCTATCATCTGTTCAGGTATGATCGACATTTTCCTATGGACGAAATTTGGAGTTCCAGGCACTACCGTTGCTAGGAAAGAAATGGTAGCATGAAAATGGTGGTGTCAGTTGCGTGAATTGTTTAATCATTGGATAGGTTAAGGGAATCGTATCTTCGCATGGACTAAAGTTGGTTAGAGTTTATTTATTCCTTGAGGATTGAACTTAGAGTAGAGGTTCGTCAGTGTATGGAAAGGGTTATGGTTCTTAGCCACAAGCATAAGAACTCAAGGAATTGGTATCGTATCATGGGTGGTGATTTGGATCATCATAATGGTTAAGGTCTCAAGAGTATTCTTCCAGATTCCAGGAGTAGGGCAATCGCTGAGATTGACTAGTAAGGGAATGCTAGTTTTGGTAAGCATAGGGCATAGACAGTTCATGGTATATGGGGTTCGATGGTTGGGGAATCCATCGGAATTATGGAATGAGAGAGAGTTCGTCAAATACAAGTGGGGGGAGAATCGGTCAGAATTTACGAAATTTGTATCAGGTGTGGAACTAGGGCAAATTTTGCATCTTGGTTAAGAATAGAGGTGACCCAAATGGCCGTTTAGGTTGAGGTGGTGTTAGTGGTAGTTCAGGGAACTCCCAACATCTAGTCGGCATCTTCTTGTTCTGCAAAGTAGTTTTTTGGATCCAGATCAAGAGACATGATAAAGCCTCGCTTCCTGTTCTTGTTTGATGAGGGTTTCAAAATTCGGAGTATGACCCGAACACTTGTTGGATGTGGGTTTCGACTCAGGTGCATGGGGTTGTGATGGTTAAGGTGTGGTAAGGCCATGGACGGTAACCATGGTCAATCTGAAGTGTTGTATGACTGTGATAGGACTGTAGCATTCACCAGACTGAAGTAAACGAGCGTGGCAATGGCCATAAGGGTATAAGGGAAATCATTTGTGCCTTTGGCACATCGGCCAGGCCTACCGAGGAGTATTTCTCTATTTAGGATTGATGACCGTTGGGGTCCGAGGTGGAGTTGGGTTTGTGTAGCCCTAGTTGGGGTGGGACCCGTGGGCGAGGCCCATGTGATTTTGGAAAATATAGGTGAGACCGGATCGAGACCGTTGGGTCAAGGATTTGGATCCAAGATTACAAAATCTGGTCAGTGGTTAGTGTGTGTGGCAAAGGGGTTTATAAGCTGGGTAGCCTTGTTATTTGGACTATTGGGGACCTGGTGGTTGGGCCAGGTGTGAGACTGGTAGTCTCAGCATTGGTTTTGGGAACCTTTATATCTTGTCTAGCAAGGGCAGTCATTATCATAAGGTTGCGGGTGATATGCAAGTGCATATCAATGAGTCTCGATTCACGAGTTGAGTGTCTGGTTGGTTTGTGGGTAAGATCTCGAGTTAGGTATTGCAAGATTTTGTGCTGAATTTTCGACTCCGTGGGATGAGGATTGGCGTATCTATATGCCAAGGGAATCAATCGAAGGGTTCAAGAATAATAAATGGATTCAGTTTTGGATGGTAGATCAGCCCTTTTGATTGTGCCTTGGATTGGTTCTATTTCTGGAGGGCTTCAAGATAAGCCAAAGCAGTACTTTTTATTTGGAACTTAAGTGTGGGGTAGCTTGTTATTCGAAGGAGACGTCGGGTCTCTTGCAGTTGGGTTTGGATAATCTCGAGAATAAATGATTTGATCCTGTTGTGCAGCTCTCGTCTGAGCCTAACCATTACAGGGACAAGACTCCTACTTGAATAATTATCGGAGCCTTAGTCAAGTATAAGTGATCTATAGGGATAATTTGTCAGTAATTATGCTCTAATGGGAATCTTTGATGTCATAAGTTAAGTAGTCGGTTGGTAAATTAATAGGATCGATTCAACAATGGGTCAGTATGGGCGGTCTGACAGGGAGTCGGACCATCTCGAGACTTTAGATTTCAGATTGAGTAAATGTGATTATGTTACAAGGAACTCATCCATCTTTGGGTTGTAGAGCCCTACATGGGGTTGTTTCGGTTTCCTTGGGAAGACAGGGGTATGCTCGGGGTTGAAGGTGTGTTGCTCAAGTTGTTTGGCTTGTTAGGAATAGTAATGACTGATTTCGAGGACGAAATATAATTTAAGTGGGGGGGGGGGGGGGGGGCGGGGGGAAGAATTGTAACATTTCGTTTGAAATTTTATTAAATAAGTAAGTAAATAATAAACTCTTAATATAAATAGTATATTATTTGGAAATCTCACTTTAAACACCTAATTAAATGCAGCCTAGACATTATCCCTCGTAAGTCAATCAATCGGTATAATGACTTGGAATCACTGATAAATCTTATTTATAGATTTATAATAATGACATATGGCTATAAATATAAGTTACACTGAAAGCAAAAGAGTGTAGCTTAACTTACATAGGTTTTAGCAAAAACCGAGAAACTGCACAAAGTATAATTCGAAGAGCTAGTATTCCAGAGAGAATGGAATTGGAATTTGGTGTGAGAATGAAGAAAATTCGAAGGAGTATTTATATTTCAGGGGAGGCGTGCTGCGCAAGGCCATGTGTAACGTCCTGATTTTCAAGGAAAATTTTTCATTTTTCTTTATTCAAAACATTCAATTACATCATAGTATAATTTACATTATGTGGAAATGTAATTGCGAATGCGCGTGTGTACAATCGAACCTTGCCCTTCTCACGAACCACTGAAGTGCCTAGAAAATATTTATCAAAAAATTGGTAAGTACTAGGCTTAGTGAGTTCCCTGATATACCATATATAACAATATGTACACATGCATACAAACGGGACCCACCCGATTAATATAATGGGCCCTGCCCAAACTACCTAACGGGCCCCACCCCAACATATGTGGAAACTAACATTAATATTTTGCATGTATAATTTGGTGGCAATTGTTAGGGACAGGATCCTAGAATCATCTTTAGGACCCTAAATATTTCTGAAGCCTCAAGATCCTTAAACATATCACAGCATCCTGATTATTTTCACTAATATTTTCTAACACCTATAACTGCTATATTCTTCGTTCTTTTTCTCGCATTTGCAGAATTAGTCAATAGAAGACTCGTTCTCAATGGAGAATCACTTCAACCAAACTTAGGACCCAGGACTACCAAGTCAACCAACGTTCAAATACTTGCTCAAGGAGGATCCCAGAAATATCATATTTCTTGTTATTTAGCTTAGACTATAAATAACACATGTAAATCGCACACTACACACAATTAGCTCGACTATTACACTTGTACTCGTATTATTTTCATTATCTCTATAATCTTATATTCAAATCAATAAAAACAACAAGGCAGGTGACCATTATCACCTCCCAAGGTTTTATGTCAAAGATCCTATCGAAGATCAAGGGCTTTCCTTATAAATCACTTTTATAACTTTGATCATTATTCTACACTTGCATTATGCTAACATTATAGTCTCTCATACAATTTGGTTGAATTACACTTGATCAATTTTCGACCAAAACACTATCCATTCGTGTATGTGTCACTACTAAATTGTTGGATTTAAATTGAAAGAGATTTCCAAAGCCAGGGTTAAATAGGTAAATTATGGACTCATTTTGAGAGAAAAGATGGAAGGAGGGGATGATCTTGTTATTATGGAAATAAGTTAGAGAGGCATCGGGTATATAACCCTTATGGGAACCATAACCCTTGGAGCCCTTAGCCAGCCGCCAACCCACCTTATATCCCCTCCACCGATCGCCACCTTCGCTTCTTGACTTCCGGCGCAGCACCACCATCATCGTGAGATCGGAAACCACCAACAACCATCCCATCTGTCGGCGAGGGCGTTTACCACCACTGTTTCATTGCTATCCGACCACCGTAGCCACCGTCGTGACGAGCGCTGTTGCTGCTACGGTTCCGACGTCAACTCCAACCGCTTCTGTCCATTGTTGCCGCCATCTCGCGTCGCCACTGCTGCCGAATCTTGCTGCTTTTGCTGTTGCCGTTGTGATTTCTACATTCCGAAAATGAGATCGCCACCTATGGAATCCCCTCGATGCTCCGGCCACTATGTACCACCACAATCGCCTTTCTTCACTTCTCTTCCGATGGGTACAACACCGCTGCCATCCAGAAGGCCACTACATCTCACCGACACCCTTCATTAGCTACCTGTCACCATGAAATGGTGGCTGAGTTCGTGGCCTCATGATGCTGTGTTCATGTTAGGGTGTTGTGAGCGTGTGTTGCAATGGTTAGGACTGTAGGAGAGTCATTGACCGAAGATATGAGGAAAGCCCTACTGCCACCACCATGAGGTGTCGGCTGTCATCCCAAAATGCTTGTTGTCGTTGCCGTGGGCCACCAAGAGGGTGGCTGGGGTACATCTCGCAGATTAGAAGCAAGTATGGATGGGAGTGTCCCTTGTTTTCTTTGGCTGGAGTGTTGTATGCAATCTGAAGTGTGTATGTGTGTGTGTGTTTTGTCTAGCCGGAGTTCATAGGAAAAGCCACCACCACCACCGTGAGGTGGTGGCTGACGCCTTGTACCGTTGTCGTCCACCACTAGAGTGGATGTGTGTGTGTTAGAGTAGTTAGTGTGTGTGTTTATTTGTGGATTAAAATCTTGTAATTGTAATCAGTAGAAGATGTAATGAAAAGAACCATAACCACCACCATTACACGAGGTGGTAGTGGGTGGTGCCCCACTAGCAAAACCCTAATTGTGAGTATTTGGGCCTTGGAGTTATTGGAACCCAAGTATGGACTTATGGTTATGAGTTGGAACCCAATTATTAATTGAGTGTTATTTTGATGATTGACAGATTCGGGAATCTGTCATCCAACAGCTAAAGACCCGTTTAAGTAGTAGAGTATGTCGGGGCGAGCCCGATGTCAGGGTTAGCCTGCTACAGTTTATATGTTTCCAGACTTCGGTCCGATGTCGGGGCGGTCCCGAGAATTAGTTATTTATGCTTATGTCTTTGTGATTCATGCATGTTTATGTGTTATGTGTTATGTGTTCCGGACTACAGTCCAATGTCGGGAAAGCCCAATGCAGTGTATGTGATTATGTTATATGTTACGTGTTACGGGGTAAGCCCGACGTATGTTAGTCATTATGCCATGTATTATGTATTTCGGAGCAAGCCCGATGTTTGCTAGTTTAAGTGTTTTATGTTGTTGTTCCGGGCTTCGGTCTGATGTCGGGGCAAGCCCGATGCAGATTATGTGATTATGTTATGTGTTTATGATATATGTTATGTTGTGTATGTGTCGGGGTAAGCCCGATGCCTGATGTGGTCGGATGCCGGGGTAAGCCCGATGCCGGGTAAGCCGATGTTGGGATTTATCTCGATGCAGTTGGGAAGAGTCTCAGAGTTATGTTATTTGTTATATGTGCTTTGCATGGTATGTGGTAGTTTGGGGGAGCTCACTAAGCTTCGTGCTTACAGTTTCAGTTTTTGGTTTCAGGTGCTTCAGTTTTCAAAAGAGGAGCTCGGGAAGATATGCAGTGCACACACCATTTGTCCAGCCTGGGATGTTTATACTCTGATATATTTGACAGATGTTATGCTATTCTTGAGATACACAGTTTATGATTTTTATACGTTGAAAGATAATTATGGTTTTATTAATGAGTTAAAAATGAAATTTTTGGCTTGTATTTTTAGGATCTTTCAAATTTCAACATGAGCTAACTAGTTAATCACCACTGACAGTGAAAGATGGGGGAGTAATTGACATTACCGGTGATTGCCACGGTGACCGAGACCAAAGACAAATAGTTCACAAATTCACACGGACAAGAATACAACATGACCTTAAAAATACAAAAGTGACCCTTTAAAAGTTGAGTAAGTTTTAGTTTGGTGTCTGTTGTTGACATTCATCTGCAATTTTAGTCTAACTTTTTAACTTTTGACATTGTTTGTTCATGTGGTTTCCAAAAGTTGCACGTATGGTCTCCATTGTTATCGTCAATTTCCATATGTTAAGTACAAATAAAATGACATTTATATCTTGTGAGTTTTATGATATTTTGAGATTTGTACTAACTTAAGGGACTATTCTATAAAATTTAGAAAAGTTCCCTAAAGCCCTTTCAAATCAACGAGAAAACAATTTCACGTGTTTATGCTCTTGGGTGGTGGCTACAATGATGTCTCTCCTTTGTAGTTCAATATATAAATTTTCAATCTATTACGACTTTACATCATATATAATCTTGATTTTATGTTGATAGATCAAATGCTTGATTATGCTCTTCAACGGGTTGTCAACAAAGTAGTTCCAACTCATAAACAAAGGCTTCTTTGCTAGTTAAAGTATTAAAAACATTGGCTTTAAAGGTAATTAATATCCTAGCCAATGAATTGAGTTGAACTTATGAACTAAAGAGTTAGTTTTGCTATGAAGCTCGAAGAAACAACCATGTTGATGTACTTTTTCGACAATCCTGATGGGTTTTATGCATAAGAACAATCCTATGTGCTCATAAAAACCCTAATGCTTGGATCTAGGTTTCTCTATTGTACATGCAATGAATCCAAGACTTATAAACCCTAATCTAGCATACATATATCAAAACTAACATATAGAATCAGATCTAGATGTTTACCTCTTCAATGGAAGCTTGATTCTTATTTCTTTGAGCTTAGAGTCACAATTGTAACTCCTCTAATGGCTTACAAACCCCACAAGCAAGAAGGCAATATGAGAGAGGGTAAGCGATGCTAAAATCGGCCCTAGGGTTCTCTTGGAATCAAGTGTAGCCGATTTTCATAGCCTAAGGGTCATATTTATACTGTAGACTGCTAGGGTTTCAGTCTAAACCCTAATGGACAGCTTAGCCACCAAGCAGCCCAAGTAACCTTCTGGAATAAGGCCTTGGACGAAAATATGATGGATCCCCATCATAATTTCATTCCCCCTTTAGTCCATTAGGTTTCCCAGCCCAAAACTCAACTATCATAGATTTGACAGTTTATGCCTCTTTATTTAATTAATCTCTTTTAGTCACCAAATTAATTCCTAATTAATTTATGACCAATACTAACTAAATAAATATGATTTCTCCTTTAATATATTATTCTTATAATATATCAATAAACCATAATATTCTCTCTCTCTCTCTCTCTCTCTCCTTAAATTACCTTGTCAAGTTGCTTTGGTGAAGGCAACCCAAAAGGACCATGCACAACCGGGTCAAGTACATACCGAATATAGTTACGGGCTTAGACACTAATCCAACAGTCTCCCACTTGGATAAGTCTAGTAACTATATCTCACATATCACTTCAGGATCCGATTTACAATCGTAGCTCTTACGCATCGGTGTCAACTCTAATCAGTAACTCATCCTTCAGATAAGGGATCATATAATCCTCTGTTCTAGATATCATGCTGACAATACTTATTGTCCAACACTTGTTTCTAGATCTCCGATTTTTTCACAAGTGGCCAAGATATCACCTTTATTCTCATAGAATAAAAGGAATAGATTAACTTCGACTCATATTCATCTATTGTTTACTAATTAAATCAAGCACACCAATCTGTTTTATAACATCATGTTACTAATGCGTTTACACATCATCAACGCATAACCAATCAATAAACAATAACCATATCTCTAAGTTTTAAGATTATATGATATTAGCACTTTGCGATCACTTTAGGTAAAGCACCATGAAGTGATACCAGCAAACGCGGGTTTATTCCAATGCTCAAATCATATTAATAAGTACTCATGAACCTTGCAACAAACCTTTGCTATGCCCAAAACCTTTTATACAATCTACAAACAATTCATGACAGTCTTCATTCACACGTACTTCCAAAATATGAACGACTGTGGACCGTTCGAATAATCTTATTATTCAGGAAGTCAAAACATCCAAAATAGAAACAATAGATAAATAACCAACACAAGATAGTAGCTTTACTCATAAATAACACAAATTTATTTATTCATCAAAATGTCAAGTACAAAATATCTATTACACATTTCTTATCTATCTAATCCAAACTTATATCATCCTTCAGCCCAATGCTCCTAGCGTGCTGCAAGTGCTTGACCCTACTCAATCCCTTCGTAAGGGGATCTGTCAGGTTTTCTTCTGATGATACCCTCTTCACAACGAGGAGACCCTCTTCTACCCGATGTCTGATAAAGTGGTATTTTCTGTCAAGATGTCGAGATCTACCATGATCTCTTGGTTCCTTGGTTAAGGAAACCGCTCCTTCATTATCACAGAAAATTTCCATCGGCTCCTTTATGGATGGCATAACTCCAAGGTCTCCAATGAAGTTCTTCAACCATATAGCCTCCTTTGACGCTTCACTTGCCGCAATGTACTCTGATTCACACGTTGAATCAACTATGGTTTCATGCTTGGAACTTTTCCAAGTCACTGCTACTCCATTTAGGGTAAAGACCCAGCCTGACTGGGATCAGTATGTATCCCGATCCGTCTGAAAACTAGCATCGCTATACCCTCGTACCCTCAAGTCATCACTCCCACCGAGGACTAGAATCTGTTCCTTGGTCCTTCGTAGGTACTTAAGGATATTCTTAACTGCAATCCAATGAGCTCTACCAGGATTCCCTTGATATCTGCTGACCATGCTTAAAGTGAAGGCCACATCAGGGCGAGTACAAGTCATAGTATACATGATAGAGCCTACTGCGGAAGCGTAAGGTACTCGACTAATATCAGCTATCTCTGCCTTTGTACTCGGGCTTTGAGTCTTACTCAACTTGGTATTGCTTTGGATTGGCAACTCCCCTTTCTTGGAATTTTCCATACTAAAACACTTAAGTACCTTATCCAAGTATGTATCCTGACTGAGTCCTATCAGTCTCTTTTCCCTGTTTCTTACTATCCCTAATCCCAGAATATAAGCAGCCTCTCCGAGGTCCTTCACAGCGCAACATTTCCCAATCCAGGACTTGACCTCCTGCAAGGTTGGGACATCGTTTCCTATGAGCAGTATGTCATCAACATACAATACGAGGAAGCTCACTATACTCCCACTGGATTTGATATATACACAAGATTCATCCTCGCTCGGCAGAAAACCAAACTCTTTAACTTACTCATCAAAACAAAGATTCCATCTGCGAGACGCTTGCTTTAATCCATAAATGGATTTCTCAAGCTTACACACTCTATTTGAATTCTTCTCATTGACAAAACCCTCTGGCTGATTCATGTACACATCCTCAGCCAACTTCCCATTAAGGAAAGCGGTTTTCACGTCCATCTGCTAGATTTTATAATCATGAAACGCGGCTATTGCAAGCATTACCCTAAAAGACTTTATCTTCGCAACTGGTGAGAAGGTCTCATCATAGTCAATTACGGGAGTTTGAGTAAATCCCTTCACAACCAATCGCGCTTTATAAGTCTGCACTTTCCCATCCATGTCCGTCTTCTTTTTGAAGATCCACTTGCACCCGATTGTCTTACGACTCGGTACATTATCAACCAAATTCCAAACTTCGTTATCGTACATGGATTGAATCTCGATGTCCATCGCCTCTTTCCATTTAGCAGACATCAGGCCTGCCATGGCTTCTTTGTAGCTGCTAGGTTCGTCCAAATTTATTAGTGTTTCATCACTAATAAACGTATCCCCTTCAGTAGTAATATGAAAACCATAAAATTGGGGTTGAACACTAGCCCTACTAGAAGGTCTAAGAGGAGGATCCCAAAAATATCATATTTCTTATTATTTAGCTTAGACTATAAATAACACATGTAAATCACACACTACACACAATTAGCTCGACTATTACACTTGTACTCGTATTATTTTCATTATCTCTGTAATCTTATATTCAAATCAATAAAAACAATAAGGCAGGTGACCATTATCACCTCCCAAGGTTTTATGTCAAAGATCCTATCAAAGATCAAGGGTTTTCCTTATAAATCACTTGTATCACTTTGATCATTATTCTACACTTGCATTATGCTAACATTATAGTCTCTCATGCAATTTGGTTGAATCACACTTGATCAATTTTCGACCAAAACACTATCCATTCGTGTATCTGTTACTACTAAATAATTATTAGTTCATTATACTAATTATCATGTTGTTTAAATATCAAGTATGAATTTTGTAACACCCCATTTATTAAATAAATAAATTAATGATCGTATAATAGCCCTAAAATAAATAATCATATAGCATGGCGTTGGGTTCGAGGAGTTAATTGTCACAATTTTAGTGGTCATGGGTTAAAAGTGTAAGTTTTGGATTCATTTTGTAAATATTTATGAAGACGGGGGCTGCATGTTAATTATTGGGACTTAATTTGAAAAGATTTGAAGGCTTAGGGGGTTGATTGGTAATTTCGGGACCTATATTGAAGAGATTCTTGAAGATAGGGGTTGTTCGGAATGTGTTGGATTTAAATTGAAAGAGATTTCCAAAGCCAGGGTTAAATAGGTAATTTATCGACTCATTTTGAGAGAAAAGATGGAAGGAGGGGACGATCCTGTTATTATTGAAATAAGTTAGAGAGGCACCGAGTATACAACCCTTATGGGAACCATAACCCTTGGAGCCCGTAGCCAGCCGCCAACCCACCTTATATGGGATTGAGTCATAAGAACTTTCCTATGTGCACATGCAAACCATGGATCTAGGTTTCTCTAATTGAACATCAATGTATCCAAGGCTTACAATTCTAGATCTAGTGTAATAATTGATTCACAACATATGAAATCAGATCTAGAAGAATACCTTAAGTTGCTTGCTTGAAACTTCATGTTCTTGGAGCTTAGAGTCACAATTGTCACTCCTCTAATGGCTTACAAACACCAACTAGCAAGAGGATGATCTTGAGAGAGAGAGAGAGAGAGAGGAAGTGAGGAAATTGGCTCTAGGGTTTCTTTCTTGCAAGAGTGGCCGATTTCCCGCACTCATGGGGTCTATTTATATTATGAGCTACTAGGGTTACACCGTTAATCCTAATTGAATAACTTAGGCCCTAAGAAATCCAAAGGTCCTTCTAGATATGAGGCTTGGACGATTTTAAGATATCCAAACCATAAAAATCATCCACCCTTATACCCATAAGGATTCATAGCCCAATACACAACTATCATACATTTGACAATTTATGCCCCTTTATTAATTAACCTCTTTAAGTCACCAAATTAATTCTCAATTAATTTATGACTTATATTAATCAAATAATATTATTATCCCTTTAATATATTATTCTCATAATATATTAATATAATATCTCTTCTCTCTTTATAAATCACCCTATCAAGTTGCTATGGTGAAGGCAACCCAAAAGGACCATGCACTACCGGGTCAAGTACTTACCAAATATAGTTACAGTCTTAGACACTAATTCAACAGTCTCCCACTTGGATAAGTCTAGTAACTATATATGCAAACACAATCCGATTAGCAATCGTATCTCTCAAAGATGTTGTCAAACTCTAATCTTATCAGTATCCTGTCCTTTAGATAAGGGATCGTACAATCCTCTGTTCAGATATTGTGCGGACAATCTCATGGAACATAGTCATACTTATTGTCCAACAGTTGGTTGCTCGATCTCAGATTCATTTGACGTATAACTTAATTGAACACATCAATTTAGTCCTAACCGGGCCCGGCACAAAATTCAAATTAAATCATCGAGGGGCCTTGATATCGCTTTTACCCTTTAAGGATAAAAGTAACAGATAAACTTCGACTTATATGCATTTACCATTTACTAATCAACCATACACAACAATGCGTTTTATGAAATCAATTTACTGATGCGGTTTCGCATTGTCAATGCACAACCAATTAATGAACAATAAACCATATATCTTGGTTTTAAGACCATATGATATTATCATCTTGCAATCACTTGCGGTACATTCCATAAAGTGATTCCAGCAAGCGCGAGTTTATTCCAATGCTCAAAACTTGTTCATAAGTACTCATGAATGTTGCAACACACCTTTTCTATGTCTAATACCTTTTAGACAATCTACACACCAATTCATGAAAATCTTCATTCATACCTACTTCCAACATATGAACGATTGTGGACCATTTGAATAATTCGATTATTCTTAATAACTCAATTATTCAGGAAGTCAAAACATGCAAAGTGAAACAATAGTTAAATAATTAACATAAGACAGTATCTTTACTTATAAATAATACTTCTTTATTTAATCATCAAATGTCAATTACATTTATCTATTACATGTTTCTAAACTATCTAATCTAAACTAATATCGTCCTTCAGCCCAATGCTAGTAGCGTCATGCAAGTGCTTAACTCTACTCAGTCCCTTCGTAAGCGGATCTGCTTGGTTATCCTCTGACGATACCCTCTTTACTACGAGGTGTCCTTCTTCTACTCGATGTCTAATAAAGTGACATTTTCTGTCGATATGCCGAGATCTACCATGATCCCTTGGTTCCTTGGTCAAGGCAACCGCTCCTTCATTATCATAGAAAATTTCCATAGGATCCTTTATGGCAGGTACAACTCCAAGGTCACCAATGAAGTTCTTCAACCACATCACCTCCTTTGATGCTTCGCTCGCAGCAATGTACTCTGATTCGCACGTTGAATCAGCTACGGTGTGACATCCCCAAAATCACGGCCAGAAAAGACCGATTTCATTTATGCTTTTTAAAATAATTTTAGAGTAAATCCTTTTGATTTAAAAGTGTTGCGGAATTTGTTCCCAAAACAAAACATGATAAAATAATATTTATCGAAACATTTCATCAAGAGATGCATTTTCATTATATGCTTAAAACTCGGGGTGTCGTGTTCCGATACAGACCAATAAGCATAAACGATAACATTACAAGTCATTCAACAAATATATACATATGCAGACTTGTAAACAAAACAACTTAATGGTTCATCCATGTTACACCCTTGCACCACTTCCTGTAATACAAATAAAACTGAGTGGGTCAGGCTTGGGAGCCTGGTGAGCATATAGGGTTTTCAACCCACAATAAATAAATTATATTTAATTTCACCAACCAATCACTATCCCGATTACCCATTCCCGTTATCCTCACTTTACGTCCCTAAAACAACATCTATCTCAAGGGACCTAATCTAGGATTTTCATCGGGACGAACATTACTGCTAAGGGGTTTCCTCAACAATAGATATCCTAAAGGCAACCATGAGGGGGATATAGTACACCGGTGAACACATCGTTCACAACACCTACAGGTTATGAACCTGCTAGCGTTCCACGAGACTGTCTAGAAGGAGTCTGTGGTCGTTATCCATACTCCACTGAATAACTAGGTCAACAACAACAACATCGAGGCCTCTCATCTGTTTATTACACACAAACTATCTACCCATGTTCTACCCAACATATTAGTAGATAAAAATATATATTTTTATACATAGTTTAAAACCTGTATAGTATTTTTATCCAATACATATTTCACATAACAGATGAGGCATACCCACATAACACGTATTTCATAGAAAACAAATCAGATCTATGAGATTGAAGAGAGTGAATATACATTCACGTACATAACAACAAAACTATACACATAACACGTATTTCGTATAAAATACTTCATAATTATGCGTTAGAAGAAAGTAACTACACACTCACTTGATCAGAAGATGATCAGACAGCACTACGGCTTGCAGAAGTAGTAATCTTCGGTAGATCTGGAAGATCTTCACAAAAATCGAGCTTCTCGCGGGCAGAGCTTCGGCTCGGAAACCGCACTTCTCGGGATCTTCGGGATCTCGGGACTTGCTTCGGGACTCGGGAATGATACCGGGGCTTCGGGGTGGCTTCGGGGGTAAAAACGCAGAGCTTCAGCACGAAACGAAGGAGAAATGAGCAATTATGCCCGGACCCCTCGCATCCTATTTATAGGAGGCTGGAACCTCCCAGTACGCGGGGCGTATGCCTGTACGCGGGGCGTACATGCCTCCGAAGTCGTCACTGCATGCGTCATCCGAAGTGTCGACATTTCTTGCTGTACGCAGGGCGTACTCCGGATGAGTCCGGTGACTCGTCTTCGGATAAGGCCGGATTTAATAATTAAATTTAATTATTAATTATTTAATAAACTTCGAAAATTCATATCTCCTTCATACGAACTCCGTTTTCGACGTTCTTTATATCCACGCGAAGGTGAGACTACGCTATACAACTTTCGTTTAGACTCCGTCGGCTAATTTTGAATTTATTTTTATTATTTATTTTTAATAGGCCGGGACAGAAAATTTCGTTATAAATTCATAACTTTTTCGTTTGACGTCCGTTCTCGCCTAACTTTTTATTGCTTTGATACTAACAACGAGATCTTCGATTCTCGTTTAGATCACTAAGGCTAAATATCGCTCTAACGTAAATTTCACTTTTTACGTCATTCAGCGGTGCCGGTTTTGTCGCGAAACTTCGACAGGTCATAACTTCTTCGTTATAACTCGGATTTCGGCATTCTTTATATCTTCGGAAACCTTGTTTCAACTACTACAACATTATCTAAAGATATCAAGTTTATTTTACACTTAAATTTTGACGCTTGTTTTTATTCTTAATTAATCAAACCACATAATTAAGTAATTAAGCACAAAACACATAATACTCAAATAATACACTTATATTATTTCAAAACGGGTTACAAAGGTTAACCTAGACTATTACATTGCTAAAAATGGCAAGCCCAGAAACACAGGCGTTACAATTAAGTGGGTTAGATCTGATCCCACATCGACTGGGAAGGAGAACTAAGCATTCCTTATAAGGGGTGTGGATACCATCCCTATCACAACGCGTTTTAAAGCCGTGAGGGCAGCAGATCCCATAAGAACTCTGCAGTTAAGCGTGCTCGGGCGGGAGTAGTACCAGGATGGGTGACCCCCTGGAAGTCCTCGTGCTGACTGGCCCAAAGCGGACAATATTGTGATACGTGCCAGAGGGGGATGTTACAAATGGTATCAGAGCCAGGGCACGGGTCGATGTGTTCGACGGGGACGTCGAACCCTATAATAGGGGGTGAAAGTGGGTTAGATCTGATCCCACATCGACTGGGAAGGAGAACTAAGCATTCCTTATAAGGGGTGTGGATACCTTCCCTATCACAACGCGTTTTAAAGCCGTGAGGGCAGCAGATCCCATAAGAACTCTGCAGTTAAGCGTGCTCGGGCGGGAGTAGTACCAGGATGGGAGACCCCCTGGGAAGTCCTCGTGCCGAGTGGCCCAAAGCGGACAATATTGTGATACGTGCCAGAGGGGGATGTTACATACGGATTCTTGCTTGGAACTTTTCCAAGTCACTGCTCCTCCATTAAGGGTAAAGACCCAGCCTGAATGCAAAAGGTAGTTGTCCCTGTCAGTCTGGAAGATGGCGTCACTATACCCTCTCACTTTTAAGTCATCACTCCCTCCGAGGACTAAAAACCATTCCTTGGTCCTCCGAAGGTACTTAAGGATATTCTTGACTGCGATCCAATGAGCTCTGCCAGGGTTCCCTTGATATCTACCGACCATGCTCAAAGAAAAGGCCACATCAGGGCGAGTACAAGTCATAGCATACATGATTGAGCCAACTGCGGAAGCGTAAGGTACTCGGCTTATCTCAGCTATCTCGGCTTCTATACTCAGACTTTGATTCTTACTCAATTTGGCATTACTTTGTATCGGTAGTTCTCCCTTCTTTTAGTTTTCCGTACTAAAACGTTTTAGTATCTTATCCAAGTAAGTATTCTGACTAAGTCCTATTAGTCTCTTACTTCGTTCTCTCACTATCCTTATTCCCAAAATATAGGAAGCCTCTTTAAGGTCCTTCACAGCGAAGCACTTCCCGAGCCAAGACTTAACCTCCTGCAAAGTCGGGATGTCATTTCCTATGAGTAGTATGTCATCGACATACAAAATGAGGAAGCTAACTATACTCCCACTGGCCTTGACATATACACATGATTCATCTTTACTTCGTACAAATCCAAACTCTTTGACTTTCTCATCGAAGCAAAGATTCCATCTGCGAGATGCTTGCTTGAGTCCATAAATGGACTTTTCAAGCTTGCACACTCTATTAGGTTGCTTCAGATTGACAAAACCCTCTGGCTGAGCCATGTAAACATCCTCAGCCAACTTCCCATTAAGGAAAGCAGTCTTGACATCCATCTGCCATATCTCATCATCATGAAATGCAGCAATGGCTAGAATCACCCTAATAGACTTTATCTTAGAAACTGGAGAGAGGGTCTCATCATAATCAACTCTGGGAGTTTGAGTAAAGCCCTTCGCCACCAATCGTGCCTTATACGTGTGCACATTCCCATCCACGTCGGTCTTCTTCTTGAAGATCCATTTGCACCCAACCGTCTTACGTCTGGGCACATTGTCAACCAAATTCCAAACTTGGTTGTCATAAGTGGACTGAACCTCGTTGTCCATTGCCTCTTGCCATTTTGCAGACTATGGGCCTGCCATGGCTTCCTTATAGCTATTAGGTTCATCTAGATTTATTAGTGTACCATCACTAATATATGTGTCCCCTTCGGTAGTAATATGAAAGCCATGAAACTGGGGTTGAACTCTAACTCTTTCGGAACGTCTAAGAGGTAAGGACCCGTCAATTGGTTCAACCAGAGTTTCCTCCTCGGGTTGAGTGCCAGCATTAGAGGTTCCTTCATCGCTCGACTCTTGAATCTCTTCAAGATCGATTTGCCTCCCACCGTTCCCTTGGCTTATGAGTTCTCACTTTCGGAAAACCCCTCTCCTCGCAACGAAGACAACATTGTCACTCGGTCTATAGAAGAGATATCCAAAGGATTTCTGCAGGTAGCCGATGAAAATACATCGTTCACTACGAGGTTCGAGCTTGTCATGAGTTTCTCGTCTTAAGAAAACTTCACAGCCCCAAACCTTGATATGTGCCAACGAGGGAGCTTTCCCTGTCCATATCTCATGAGGTGTTTAGGCAACCTTCTTTGTAGGGACTCGGTTAAGGATATGGGCGGCAGTCTCTAAGGCATATCCCCAGAATGAGATAGGTAGTGAAGCACGACTCATCATAGAATGAACCATGTCTAACAGGGTTCGATTACGCATTTCTACCACACCATTCAACTGTGGTGTCCTAGGTGGCATCAATTGCGAAACTATTCCGCATCCCTTGAGATAGTCGTGGAATCCAAGACTTAGGTACTCTCCTCCTCGATCGGATCGAAGCATCTTGATTTTCCTGCCCAATTGATTCCCCACTTCATGTTTGAACTCTTTGAACTTTTCAAACGTTTCTGAATTGTGCTTGATTAAGTAAATATACCCATATCTACTATAATCGTCGGTGAAAGTCACGTAGAAGCGGTTCCCATCGTTTGTGGTGAATCTAAAGGGCCCACACACATCGGTGTGTATGAGATCCAACAAACCCTCACCCCTCTCATAAGTGGTAGTGAAGGGTGACTTGGTCATCTTTCCAAGTAAACATGATTCGCACGTGTCATCTTCCCTAAGGTCGAATGACTCCAACACCCCATCCTTTTGGAGTTGGGCTATGCGCTTCTTGTTGACATGTCCAAGACGACAATGCCACAAGCATGCTTTATCCATATTATTGGAAGAATCCATACACAACACATCATTTCCTAGTTTATCTATAACCATAACAGTTTCCTAAATTCCATTACAAGGCATTGCTTCAAAATATAAAACACCATTTAGATAAGCATAAATCGAACCATTCTCATTATTAAACGAAGATCTAAATCCTTGTCTAAATAAACCATGAAAAGAAATGATGTGTCTTGCCATATCTGGCGAGTAGCAACAATTATTTAAATCTAAATTCAATCCATTACTAAGCACTAGAGAATACACTCCAATCTTGGTCACAGGCGATGATCTTCTGTTTCCCATGATTAGATTTATTCTTCCACGCTCCACATCCCTATTTCTTCTTAGTCCCTACAAATCAGAACAAATGTGATAGCCACATCCTGTATCAAGAACCCAAGAAATAGCATGAGATGAATCATTAGATTTAATTGTGTAAATACCTGCGAAAGATGGCTTGATCTTCCCATCCTTGATGGCTTGCAGATATTTCAGGCAGCTTCTCTTCCAATGTCCTATTTTGTGGCAATGGTGGCACTCTGCCTCCTTTGGGTTTGGGTTGGGCTTAGTAGGGCCAACCTTGGTCCCACCAGAAGAGGAACCATCTTGGGACTTTCCCTTGTGGTGGCTCTTTGAAGAAGCCTTCCTCTTCATACCCCTTCCCTGCCCAATAGCCAAAACAGGAGCAGCAGGTGGATTGGGAGTTAATGCAATAGACATGTCCTTGAGGTTGCTCTCAGCAATCCTTAGGAGCCCTTGGAGTTTTCTTAGGGTGACCTCTTACTTGTTCATGTGGTAGGTCATCCTAAATTGGTTGTAGCACGAGGGCAAGGAGTGAAGAACGATGTCGATGGCCAAATCTTCCCAAAAGTTAACATTTAACTTGCGAAGACGATTAACATATCCTTGCATCTTTTGCAAGTGCACGGTTAGAGACTCTCCGCTTCCCATGTTAGCAGTGATCATGTTCATGATGATCTCATAGCGCTCTTTCCTCGCGCTTTGGTGGTATCTCTCCATTAAGTCTTGATGTATTTCATACGGATACATGTACTCATAGGATTTTTGGAATTCGGGGTTCATTGTGGCTAGCATGATGCAATGGACTTTCGTTGCATCACGGTCATGGGTCTCAAAGACAGACATTTCTTCGGGAGTAGCAATTTATGGATTGATCTTTTCGAGCTTCTCATCGAGGACATACTCTCTGTCCTCATAGTGCGCAATCATGCGAATGTATCTTATCATTTCACTAAAGATCGATCCGTCAAAAGTCATTTTTTGACAAAGGCTCATTAGCGTGAATGAGCTAGCAGCAACGTTGTATGTGTTAAACATCTACAAATAGAAAGGATCAAAGTTTGATTAGAATTAAGTCCCTAATTAAACACCCAAATGAAAAATTAGGGCTAGGAACCAACAACATTATTTACACATTAGAAAAGGGATGTCGTAAACCAACATGCAAATGATTTGGAGGTAAGTGAATGACGATTCACTAATTCTTTACCATAAAAACATAAGCTTAATTAAGTTTTAAATTTATTGAGAATTCCTAGATTTCTTTGAGATTCATTGAATTTTCAATGGCATGTTTAAATCTCGATATGCCCCTCTAGTTTGTGACTGGGATGCCAAGGATCACAAAGCGGGTGTGAATAACCATGCAAATCTACATGGTGCCTTCATTGTTACAGTCATCTATTCGATGTGCCGGTAAACCACACACACTCCATCGAACTATGACAAACAATGAATCACCCTTTGCCACCTTTGCTTAGAACCATTTAGTGTGCCGGTTAACCACACATGCTCCACTAACATCTTAGCAATGGGGCAAAGTGTAACTTAATGGGATTGCATCAATTCACTTTTCCTAAAGTAACTAAGATTGGGAATTTTATGAAACACGTTTAGTCACTTTTTATAGATTCATTATACTTATTAATGAGGAGAGGATTTGCCCTATCCTACCCGTTCAGCTAACGACCCTCCACCAGTCAAGCAAGCGGTGGGTGTGAGTGTACACCCATTAAGTGCCATTTTATAGGCAGCAACCTTATATACACCTTATAGACCGGCTTCGTGAATGAGGCCTACTAACGGTAAGACTAGCATTTCAAATCATATATATATATATATATATATATATATATATATATATATATATATATATATATATATATATATATATAAAGCTTGTAATAATATAATAGTATAGGGTTGAATTTTAAGCTTGTAAAATTCTAGGGTTTGAAATTTAAATTATTCAAATTAAACTTTTAATCACAAAACTTAAATTTCAAAACTTGAGGACAAGTTTTAAATTTTTTAAAACACAAGGATCATATAGCAAATAATATAAATCAATTAATTAGATTGTTTAAATTTGATCTAGTCAATATAACTTGCAAGACAATTCACCAATTCAATTCAAATAATCAGTTATTATCATATAAGGAAATTATTATTCAATTAAATGGTAATTATCTTTTATTTGGTCAAGAATATACTCAAATATATGATAAAATTCGGATTTTAATGACCCAAAACAATTAAGGCAAGTATCCTCAAGCAAAACAGCAAGAAATCCCGAAATCAACTCTATCTGGCGCTAGAACTCGCTGAGTTCCACTATGAACTCGCCGAGTTGGAGCTACTCGTCGAGTCCACAATGGAACTCGCCGAGTTCACCAGTCAGAGTCACAAAAATTGAATTTTTTTCAAGCAAAATAATCAACCAAAGCATCAATTCAATATAAATCAATCAAAGCTCTGATCCCACTGATGGTTGGATCTAGGTTTCTTTAATTGAACATCAATGTATATGATATAAATCCTATATGCACATGCAAACCCTAATGCTTGGATCTAGGTTTCTTTAATTGAACATCAATGTATCCAAGGCTTATAATTCTAGATCAAGTTTAAACAATTGATTCACAACATATGAAATCAGATCTAGAAGAATACTTTAAGTTTCTTGCTTGAAACTTCTTGTTCTTGGAGCTTAGAGTCACAATTGTTACTCCTCTAATGGCTTACAAACACCAACTAGCAGGAGGATGATCTTGAGAGAGAGAGAGAGAGAGAGGAATTGAGGAAATCGGCTCTAGGGTTTCTTTCTTGCAAGAGTGGCCGATTTCCCTCACCCATGGGGTCTATTTATACTATGAGCTACTAGGGTTACACCCTTCACCCTAATTGAATAACTTAGGCCCTAAGCAATCCAAAGATCCTTCTAGATATGAGGCTTGGACGATTTTAAGATATCCAAACCCTAAAAATCATCCACCCTTATATCCATAAGGATTCATAGCCCAAAACACAACTATCATACATTTGACAGTTTATGCCCCCTTTATTCAATTAACCTCTTTAAGTCACCAAATTAATTCTCAATTAATTTATGACTTATATTAATCAAATAATATTATTATCCCTTTAATATATTATTCTCATAATATAATAATATAATAATATATCTTATCTCTTTATAAATCACCCTATCAAGTTGCTATGGTGAAGGCAACCCAAAAGGACCATGCACTACCGGGTCAAGTACTTACCAAATATAGTTACAGTCTTAGAAACTAATCCAACACTTATATCCCCTCCACCGATCGCCACCTTCCCTTCTTGACTTCCGGTGCCGCACCACCATCATTGTGAGATTGGAAACCACCAACAACCATCCCATATACTGGAGAGGGCGTTTACTGCCACTGTTTCATTGCTATCCGACCACCGTAGCCACCGTCGTGACGAGCGCTGTTGCTGCTGCGGTTCCGACGTCAACTCTAGCCGCTTCTGTCCACTGTTGCCGCCATCTCGCGTCGCCACCGCTGCCGGATCTTGCTGCTTTGCTGCTGCCGTTGTGATTTCTACATTCCAACAATGAGATCACCGCCTATGCAGTCCCCTCGATGCTCCGGCCACTGTGTACCACCACAATCGCCTTTCTTTACTTCTCTTCCGATGGGTACAACACTGCTGCCGTCCAGAAGGCCACTACATCTCACCGACACCCTCCATTATCTACCTGTCACCGTGAAATGGTGGCTGAGTTCGTGGCCTCGTGAAGCTGTGTTCATGTTAGGGTGTTGTGGGCGTGTGTTGCGATGGTTAGGACTGTAGGAGAGTCATTGACCGAAGATATGAGGAAAGCCCTACTGCCACCACCGTGTGGTGGTGGCTGTCGTCCTAAAATGCTTGTTGTCGTCGCCGTGGGCCACCAAGAGGTTGGTTGGGGTACATCTCGCAGATTAGAAGCAAGTATGGATGGGTGTGTCCCTATTTTCTTTGGCTGGAGTGTTGTATGCAATCTGAAGTGTGTGTGTGTTTTTTGTCTAGCCGAAGTTCATAGGAAAAGCCACCACCACCACCGTGAGGTGGTGGCTGCCGCCTTGTACCGTTGTCGGCCACCACTAGAGTGGATGTGTGTGTGTTAGAGTAGTTAGTGTGTGTGTTTATTTGTGGATTAAAATCTTGTAATTTTAATTAGTAGAAGATGTAATAAAAAGGATGATAACCACCACCATAAGGTGGTGGCCGCCACCGTGAGGCGCCGTTGACCACCACTACATGAGGTGGTAGTGGGTGGTTCCCCACTAGCAGAACCCTAATTATGAGTATTTGGGCCTTGGAGCTATTGGGATCCACCTTTGGGCCATCGGAATGGAGTTGTGTATTAAGCCCAATCACATCATATGATCTATCTAGTAGATTAAAGGACTTAATGGATTAAGTCCTTAATGGGTTATGTGAGAAACACTTAACCCTAGTTATCATTTTATGTGAAACCCTAATTTCACTTGGACTTTGAGTTGGACCTTTCTATTGGGCTTTGACGATTGGGAGGATAATGGGCCATCCAAGAACAAGCAATTGGGCTTAGAATAATTTAATGGGCCTAGAGTAAGACCCATGTGAGGGTTTGGGCGCAATTTGGAAAATTGGGCCATAGATGGTCCATAGTCTGGGCCTTGATGATTATGAGATGTTGGACTATGAGAATCTCAAATGTTGGACCAAGAATGGATTATTGGGCCATTGATTAAGACCATGTAGAGACTTGGGCCCAATTGGGAATATTGGGCCACAGATGCGCCATAGTTGGGCCTTGGTCCATTATTAGACTTTTGGGCCTTTAGATCGCGCCTTGGGATAGAGTCAAGCTAAGATAGGGGTAAAGTAGTCTTTTACCCCAAGTATGGACTTATGGTTATGAGTTGGAACCCAATTATTAATTGGGTGTTATTTTGATGATTGATAGATTTGGGAATTTGTCATCCAACAGCTAGAGTTTGACGGGTTTTGGCCATAAGAACATCCTATGTGCTCATGCAAACCCTAATGCTTGGATCTAGGTTTCTCTATTGTACATGCATTCATCCAAGACTTTAAACCCTAGATCAAGCATATGATAATCGATATTAATATATGAATTAGGGTTTAGATCATACCTTTATTGTTATGTAGCAATAACAATCTCAAATCCTCCTTGTAATGGCTTTAGAAAGCTTAGAGTCACAAGTGTCACTCCTTTAATGGCTCACAAACACCAAGAGCAAGAGGATGATGAAGAAGAAGAAAGGAGGCACCAAAAAACGTGTGGAAACCTTAAGAAAACTATTGGCCACGTTTTTGGTGCTCTAGGGATCCTTAAATAGTGAGGCTATTAGGGTTATCTAACAAGGAAACCCTAATTTGACTGCTTAGGCCCTAAGCAACCCATGGACTCCCTCCTTAGAGGCCTAGGACGATTTCTAATGGGTTTCCCCATAGAATTTGTCCACCCCTCTAATATGGAGTCCATTAGTGCAATATTCAACTATCATACAATTGATAGTTCTAGTCCCTTAAGTTTAATTAATGTCTTTTAGCCACAAAATTAATTCTTAATTAATTATTGACTAATATTAATTAAACAATATGATTTCTCCTTTAATATATTATTCTCATAATATATTAATAAATCATAATTAATCCTCTCTTTCTCTCTCTCCATAATTCATCCTATCAAGTTGCTTTGGTGAAGGCAACCCAAAAGGACCATGCACCATCGGGTCAAGTACACACCAAAATAGTTATGGACTTAGACACTAATCCAACAGTCTCCCACTTGGATAAGTCTAATAACTTTTCTGTGTATGACTTCAGATCCTGATCTGCAATCGTAGCTTTCAAAAACCGTTGTCAACTCTGATCTTATCAGATATGCGTCCTTTAGATAAGGGATCATATATTCCAACATTCTAGATATCGTATAGACTGAGACATGGATTTAAATCATTGTCTCTGTCTATGTGTTGTTTCCTGATTTCAGATTTATGACGACTGACAACAGACTACAATTGAACACATCAAATTAGCCCCGGATTGGCCAAGTGCTTAGGGTGTCATCACTAAATCATCGAGGGACCAACAGATATCGCTTTCATCCCACTTTGGATAAAAGGAATGGATAAACTTTGATTCAATGCTTGCTTGCACTCACTCACGGAATCACACACAACAATATGTTATATAACACCAAGTTACTGGTGCGTTTACATATTATCAATGTGTAACCGACTTGCAAGATACAACTCACATATCTTGGTTTCTAGAATATAAGATATTATCGTCTCACCAATCACTCATGATAAAATCCATGAAGTGGTCCAAGTGAGCGTGGGTTTATTCCAATGCTCAAATCATATTCATAAGCACTCATGAACATTGCAGCAAACATTTGCTTATGTCTAATACACTTTAGACAATCCACACACCAATTCATGACAGTCTTCATTCATACCTACTTCCAACATACGAACGACTGTGGACCGTTTGAATAATTTGATTATTCTGAAATAATTTAAGTATTCAGGAAGTCAAAACATGCAAAGTGAAACACAAGAATAATACTAATCCTATATGGCCCCAAACCTTTGAGTATAAATAAAACACCTTTTATTTAATCACTATATTGATTACTCATTATTTGTCGTTTCGGGTAATCAACTTTTTACTTGAATTACAACAACAATTGTCCCATGCTCTTAGCATGCACACAATGTTTACTTATGGTCCTTACTTTGTGAAATAGATGTAACACCCAAAATCAGGAAGGCCAAGAAAGGAAAGGAAACCCTACGTTAAAGGGCCGACTCGTCGAGTCCAAGGAGGAACTCGGCGAGTCCGAGCGGGATCCGGGTCAAGGAGTAAGTGATCGACCCGGCGAGTCGGCTAAGGAGACTCGGCGAGTCTGGTATGAATGAGGAAAACCCTAATGTCGGGAGTTGTATCCAATATAAAGGGTGTTATGTCCCTCCCTCAGCCTCCATATCATCCTAGAGAACCTTTAAACCCTAGATTTCGTGTGAGCTTCCATCATTTGAGAGAAATAGCCTTGGATGAAGGAAACTTTGGAAAGGAACTTGAAGATCAAGAAGGTTGCTTCAAAGGACAGGTGTAGATCCGAGATCTACTTCATTTAGTGTTCATCTTGGAGGTAATAAGCTGCTATCTTCCCTCCTTTGCATCTAGATCTATTTTTTGTTATGAGATTTGGGGGTTTTATGGTTGTGTGAGACCCAATTTGGGCTTGGGGGTTAGATATGTTGTTGCCACTTTAGATCTAGAGTTAGGATGGTCCAATATGTCATAAAGCATCAAATATTGAGTAGTTGGTGAAGCTCTTTTGTCCTAAAACCTAGCCCCAGTGTGTTTTGAGTCTAGATCTCTTTAGTTATACGTAAAGTTTGCAACCTTACGTGAGGATTGAGCCTTGGAAGTATGGATCCATGATTTGGAGCCCCTGCATGGCTCGAAAAGCCATTGTATGGATTAAGAACTGGAGCGACTCGGCGAGTCACATGGGTGGACTCGGCGAGTTGGTTGAAGTTGGGCACGAACTCGGCAAGTTGGAAGAACAACTCGGCGAGTCAGTTGAAGATTGCCTTGGACTCGGCGAGTCTGTTCTTGGACTCGACGAGTCAAGTCGCGGAACCCCGAACCCTTCGAGTTGAGACTCGAATCAGTGAGTCGAGTGGAGACTCAGTGAGTTGGATAGGACAAGACTCGGAAATTGGTGGACTCGGCGAGTCATGGACTGACTCAGCGAGTCAACCCGTGAATGGAAGGACTCTGAGCATATGAACTCGACGAGTCAGTAGGCAGACTCGTCGAGTAAGGTTGACATGGAAGGTTGACCTTGACCAGGACTTTACTTTGACCAGAGTCGACTTAGTTGACTTTCGGAGGACAGTTAGACTAAGTGTTGCATTGATATTGGTAGCTCGAAGAGCTAGTGGAGCAGGAGTTCAGAGAGTTGTCGGGCAGCAGCTAGAGGGGTTATCAGCAAGTTCAGCAAGAGCAGGTGAGTTTCCCTTTGTGTGAATGGGTCTAAGGCCATAATGCCAGCCCATGTAGTTATGAGTAGAAGACCCGGGGTTAGCCCTAGGCACGGTATGATAGTATGATATTTAGGACGAGGTCCAATGATAACGGGAGGGTGCCCAAGGAGTGGTTTATGTGATAGTTTATACTTGTTGTCTGTGTGATACATGTATGTGCCTGGTAGGGAGGTGAGGGTGGGTGAGGTCCCGTATCTCTCCAATAGCAGAGTGTGGACGGTGTTCCACATCTCATTAGCAGCAGAGTAGGGGCGAGGCCCAAGTTAGGGAAAGAGTGAGTGTGGATTGGGCCCGTATCTCACAACCAGTAGGGGCATGGACGGGGTTCCATGACACATCAGTAGCAGGACAAGGGTGAGGCCCAAGATATGCGAGGCCTTAGGACAGGATCCATTAGTATCCGTTTAGTTTATGTGTTGTGATATATTTATGCGTTATTATATGTTAGTGGGCAAGGCCTTGTGACAGGCGAGGCCTAAGTGAAACAGATATGTATCCGAGCGGGGCTCGAAGTCAGGCGAGGCCTGGAGTGGCGGGGCCATTGTAGCGGGCGATGCCCGAGGTAGGGGCGAGGCCCAGAATAGCGGACGTGTCCCAGTATGTGTAGTATGTGGTTATGCATGTTATGTGGTAGGTTGGGGAATTCACTAAGCTTCGTGCTTACGGTTTTTAGTTTTGGTTTTAGGTACTTCCGGTAGCAGAGGGAAGAGCTCGGGGTGATCGCATGGCACACACCATAGATTAGACAGCCTGAGAATGTTTTACTCTGATTATGTTATGAATTGATAAATATGTTTTAAGTAATGTTTTATTAAAGAAATTTTTAGTCTTGAATTTTGGGACGTTACAATAGATCAAATGAACACATTTCCAATCATACACATTTCACAACTCCCAATCCTTATCATAAGCATAAGAATATCAAATTCTTGCCACTTATAGAATATGCTAGATTCTAACATTTTATGCAATGATCCTTTCGTAAAGTCATAGCTCAAAATCATCAAGATTTGGCCAATCTCTATTAGAAACAATTATATAGATATGATGTCTCTCACTCAAAGTACATTCCTTTGAACATCCTTCTTGCATAAAAGTTTCTAATCTAGACATAGATTCTCAATATCCAAGTCCCAATATGGAAACATTTCCATATTTGCCATATGACAACTCATTCTTAATAGAATCTTATCTATTCATAATAATGTCGATATGGTCCATCCAATACCATACTTCCAACTACTCACAAGCAACCAATCTTCAGTGAACTTTGGATCGTCCTTTGATATTTGTTTAATTATTTTAGTCAAAACCGATTCTAGTCCTTTTTTCCTCTTAATGCGCTATACATTTGGAAAATTTTAGAATGGTCAAATATTATAGTATTTGCAATCGATCCAATACCGGAAACGTATGGGACACGATGCATAATGTCTTACATAAAGATATGATACTTTATCAATCTTTTGCCATAATATTTTATGTGTCACGTTCTCCTAATTCGAACTATGAAGAGGGATGCCATAATCATAATCAAAATTGAGAACACACTATGTATCCTTGACTAAATTTATTAAAATTCCACAATCTAAGCCTTTGGATTTGAAATGAATCATAATATTCTCTCCCTTAATTATAGCAAAACAACTTTTCAACCCTTACGACTTTGCAAAGTATAACTCTTGTTTTCTATAATTAATATTGCTATCTTGCAATACTTGACATAATAATCATATAAGCATAACATTTATGCTCCCACTATCATGATGATTATTATCATACAAGCATAGCAGTTATGCTCCCACTAGGTTTGACGTGTATTTAGAAAACAGTTGATAAGCCTTTATCAAGCTTCTTAAACTCATAAACCTTTCAATAGATAGCTTATATGTGTGTCTGAACAATACTAAGTCCTCAAATATTCAGACCAATTGCCAAACCTCACAATTCGAACTATGAAAAGGGATGTCGTAATCATAATCGAATTTGAGAACGCAATTTTGACAACCACTATCTTCTTAAAATCTCTCTTAGTGAAAGAATTTCTTCACGAACGGAGAGAAATCTTATGACACTTAGATTTTAAGGTGCATGTTTTCTTATCCAAGTGAATTTATCAAAACAAAATTCAACTCTTATGGATTGAATTTACTTAATTTTAATTTCTTGCCTCATGGCAGCACGGGTGCCCACCATGTCTTCCAAGTTGTCAATAAGATTACCCCTTCGTATCAATGTACTTTCCATTGATTAGGGCGTCTTGACTCTATGCAATCCACATGAGAAATCATAGAACTGACATTGCATAGTCAACTTAAACCAGAATGGCACAGAAACAAAATTATGTCAACACGATAGGTTACAAACCTCAAGTCGTGCGCTAGTGTTTACTCTTGATTAATTCTTGAATGCTTTCAAGATCTTCAGACTCCCACTGACCTCTTGACATATTAGATTCTCTTATCAAGAACATTTCTTGATAAACAAATATCCAAGAGTTAGTGTGTGTCTATATCAAGACAAAACATTACACACATTTGGTCTTAATTGGTCTTTGGCTTCTTCAAGACATCACAACATACCAAATTCAAATGTGTAGGAGTAAGAAAAGAATTTTCTACTTCACATTTAATGAATGTGTATCACTCAATTCACAATCTTGGAATGCGATTCTAAGACTTGATTTTGGAACGAAGTATGACTCATCGTTTTTGATTTAACCATTTCAACAATTTCCGATTCCTCTTCTCAGTCATACTAGTGCACTAAGATGTCCTTAGAGAATCAATTGTGATATAGTTCTTAATCATTAAGACAATCATAAAATCTGATACAAAATTACTCTCCCTTCTTCTTAGATTGGAGAAACTTTTATCTTCCTGCCTTCATTGATTCTTCTTATTCGTTCTGCCATTCATTGAAACCTTTCAATGATTCAGAATTACACTTAATCTTGTAAGTATGACACATTTACTAGACTTTTAGTAAATTATAACGAATAGTCTTATTGTTATTTGTGGTGGACTTGACTAGTGCGCAACATTGTGTTCTATTCCTTTAGTCCTTTACTTGACTCACAT
The DNA here is from genome assembly GCF_051521515.1 of Lactuca serriola. Taxonomy (NCBI): domain Eukaryota; kingdom Viridiplantae; phylum Streptophyta; class Magnoliopsida; order Asterales; family Asteraceae; genus Lactuca; species Lactuca serriola. Next base: position 68,843,199 of record NC_136414.1, read on the forward strand.
ACTTATGTGATCAAGGAATTAGTCTTAATTTCCTAAGTACCAAGATTTCACTACATCACATGATTCAAATCATATGATTCCATGTTTCTATCCAATTGAAACTTGGGTGATGGGAACCTTTCCTTACTTAGAAAATTTTGACACTACCATAACATAACTAAGAATCACATCCATTTATAGAAATACACAAACATCAATTTTTCACAAGGATTCTATTGTAAGGATATACATAAATAAGATAAATCAAAATTTATTTTACTCATAAAGCAGTGGAAAACATGTCCTTACAACGCAAAATCAACTGAAAAACTATGTAATCAAATATTCCTAACAACTCTATCATAACTTTCTAAGCTCAAAATCTGATCTTTGAATCCATGCGATCGTGATCCATTTCTTCGTGATCAAACTCATCTTGCTCTTCCATCAAGCTTCCTCTCTTTTCATTGATCCTGCAAAACATTCAAATGTAATCTTATCATATCATATATTACGAATCAATGAATAGGAACTTAATGGAGTTAGATAGTGGATTTTACCTGAAGTAGAGCCAAACGTCTTGACTCTTTCATCTCTTAGATCTCTCAGGTAGACTGGGCAGCTTCGTCTCCAATGCCCCTTCTCTTGGCAATAAAAGCAAATTGACTCTTTTGGAACAGTACACGGAACTACTTTAGACTTTGACTTTCTCTTATGATCAAACTTTTTGACCATGGCATGCCTTTCGTTGTTATTGCCTATATCCATAGAGCTCTGGTAGGCAGATCCACTAATCAACCTTGCTTTTTCAGTGCGCCAAATCAATGCTGATTCAGCAGCAACAAGCATATAGGTGAGATCGATGAGGGTCACGTCATGGTTCATCATATAGTACTCTCTTACGAAGTCACTATATGAGTCAGGAAGAGACTGAAGAACCCAGTCAACAGCCAGCTCCTCACAGACAACGGATCCTAACATTCTTAACCTATCAATGTGTGACTTCATCTCTAGGATGTGAGCACACACTGACTTTCCTTCTTCATGTTTACTTGCCAAAAGGGCTTGAGTGAGTTTGAACTTTTCAAGCCTTTGAACTTGTGGGTTAGGGAGAACAATAGGACGAGGTGGAGGAAGTGAAGCATGATCTCGTGTTCCTTGATCGAATCTTGGAATATCATCTTCATGTGGAAAGCTTGTTCCACGGGATTTGGGAAGACCATAGTTGTCATACTTTGACATCTACGAAACGGGAGAAAATTCAAGTTAGTTGATTAATTGAGTCCTTAATAAATCAACCAAATAAGATATTAATGCTAGGACCCAACACAACACTCTACAACTTGGGAGAGGGATGCCGTAACCCAAATTGCAGAACATTTGAAGGTAAGTGAATGTCGATTCACTAATTTTCCACCATGAAAAACGAAAAGGAGATTAAGTTTTAAATGTATTGAAAAACTCCTAGATCCTTTGAGATTCATTGAACTTTTCAATGACATGTTCAAATCTCGATCTGCCCCTCGATTTGTGACTGGGATGCTGAAGATCACAAAACAGGGTGTGAATAACCATGCAAACTTACATGGTGCCCCCAATATTACAGTCACGTATTCGATGTGCTGGTTAACCACACACGCTCCACCGAACTATGACAAACATTGAGTCACCCTTTACTACCTTTCCTTAGAAACCATTTAGTGTGCCGGTTAACCACACACGCTCCACTAACATCTTTGCAAGGGCACAAAGTGTAATTTCATGGAATTGCATCAATTCACTTTTGCCTAAAGTAATTAAGATTGGGAATTTAATAAAAAACATTTAGTTACTTTATATTTGATTATACTTTTAATGGAAAGGGGTTTGTCCTATCCTACCTGTTCGGCTAACGACCCTCCACTAGTCAAGAGTGCGGTGGATAAGAGTGGATACCCATTCAATCGCCATTTTATAGGCAATTTCCTTAAACACCCCTTATAGACCAGCTTCGTGAATGAGGCCTACTAACGGTAAGACTGGCTGTTTACTAATATATATATATATATATATATATATATATATATATATATATATATATATATATATATATATATATAATACTAGACTTTTAATGTTATATATAGTATAGGGTGTATTTTACACTTTTAAAATCCTAGGGGGGTCTAATTTAATAAATTATACTTTTAATTTAACCAAATGGGAACCAAAACTTTATGGATTTACTAAATCTCTTTTAATTATACACCTTAATTAATTAATAAAACCATAAGGGTGTGATTTGAACTTTTCAAAACAATACTAGGGTTTTAGAATTTAACATTTCTAAATTAAACTTTTAATCAACTTATAAATTCCAAAACTTCAGGGCAAGTTTTGAAACATTTCAAAACATTTAGGATCAAATAGCAAATAATTTAAATTAAACAATTAATTTAATGATTATCTAAATTTGACCTAGTCAATATTAGTTGCAAGACAATTTACCAATTTAATTCAAATAATCAATTATTATCATATAAGGAAATTATCATTCAATCAAATGGTAATTATCTTTTGTTTGGTCAAGGATATACTTATATATATATATATATATATATATATATATATATATCAAAACTAGAATATTAATGACCCAAAACAATTAAGGCAAGTATCCTCAAGCAAAACATCAATTGATTACTCATTATGTGTCGTTTCGGGTAATGAACTTTTTACTTGAATTACAATAACAATTTGATGGGTTTTAGCCATAAGAACATCCTATGTGCTCATACAAACCCTAATGCTTGGATCTAGGTTTCTCTATTGTACATGCAATTCATCCAAGACTATAAACCCTAGATCTAGTATATGATAATCAATATAACATATGAATTAGGGTTTAGATCATACCTTTATTGTTATGTAGCAATAACAATCTCAATTCCTCCTTGTATTGACTTTAGAAAACTTAGAGTCACAAATGTCACTCCTCTAATGGTTCACAAACACCAAGAGAAAGAGAATGAAGAAGAGAAGAGAAGGAGACACCCAAAAACCGTCCAAAACCCTAAGGAGTTACTTGCCCACGTTTTTGGTGCCCTAGGGATCTTTAAATAGTGAAGCTATTAGGGTTATTTAACAAGGAAACCCTAATTTGGATGCTTAAGCCCTAAGCAACCCATGGACTCCTTCCTTAAAGGCCCTACGACGATTTCTAATGGGTTTCCCCATAGAATTCGTCCACCCCTTTAATATGGAGTCCATTAGCTCAATATTCAACTATCATACAATTGGCAGTTCAAGTTTAATTAATCTATTTTAGCCATAAACTTAATTCTTATTAATTCTTGACTAATATTAATTAAACAATATGATTTCTCCTTTAATATATTATTCTCATAATATATTAATAAATCATATTTAATCCTTTCTCTCTATAATTCATCCTATCAAGTTGCTTTGGCGAAGGCAACCCAAAAGGACCATGCACCATCGGGTCAAGTACATACCAAAAAAGTTATGGACTTAGACACTAATCCAACACAATTGTCCCATGCTCTTAGCATGCACACAATGTTTACTTATGGTCCTTACTTTGTGAAATAGATCAAATGAACACATTTCCAACATATGAACGATTGTTGATCATTGGAATAATTCGATTATTCTTAATAACTCAATTATTCAGGAAGTCAAAACATGCAAAGTGAAACAATAGTTAAACAATTAACATAAGACAATATCTTTACTTAACAATAATACTTCTTTATTTAATTATCAAATGTCAATTACATATATCTATTACATGTTTCTAAACTATCTAATCTAAACTAATATCGTCCTTCAGCCCAATGCTACTAGCGTGCAACAAGTGCTTAACCCTACTCTGTCCCTTCGTAAGCGGATCTGCTGGGTTATCCTATGACGATACCCTCTTTACTACGAGGTGTCCTTCTTCTACTCGATGTCTAATAAAGTGATATTTTCTGTCGATATGCCGAGATCTACCATGATCCCTCAGTTCCTTGGTGAAGGAAACTGCTCCTTCATTATCATAGAAAATTTCCCTGGGCTCCTTTATGGCAGGTACAACTCCAAGGTCACCAATGAAGTTCTTCAACCACATCGCCTCCTTTGATGCTTCGCTCGCTGCAATGTACTCTGATTCGCATGTTGAATCAGCTACGGTTTCTTGCTTGGAACTTTTCCAAGTCACTGCTCCTCCATTAAAGGTAAAGACCCAGCCTGACTGCGAACGGTAGTTTTCCCTACCAGTCTGGAAGTTGGCGTCACTATACCCTCACACCTTTAAGTCATCAGTCCCTCCGAGTACTAAAAACCATTCCTTGGTCCTCCGAAGGTACTTAAGGACATTCTTGACTGCGATCCAATGAGCTCTGTCAGGGTTCCCTTGATATCTACTGACCATGCTCAAAGCAAAGGCCACATTAGGGCGAGTATAAGTCATAGCATACATGATTGAGCTAACTGCGGAAGCGTAAGGTACCCGACTTATCTCAACTATCTCGGCTTCTGTACTCGGACTTTGAGTCTTACTCAATTTGGCATTACTTTGTATCGGTAGTTCTCCCTTCTTCAAGTTTTCCATACTAAAACGTTTTAGTACCTTATCCAAGTAAGTATTGTGACTAAGTCCTACTAGTCTCTTACTTCGTTATCTCACTATCCTTAATGCCAAAATATAGGACGCCTCTCCGAGGTCCTTCATAGCGAAGCCCTTCCCGAGCCAGGACTTAACCTCCTGCAAAGTCGGGATGTCGTTTCCTATGAGTAGCATGTCATGGACATACAAAACGAGGAAGCTAACTATACTCCCACTGGCCTTGACATATACACATGATTCATCTTCACTTTGTACAAATCCAAATGCTTTGACTTTCTCATCGAAGCAAAGATTCCATCTGTGAGATGCTTGCTTAAGTCCATAAATGGACTTTTCAAGCTTGCACACTCTATTGGGATGCTTCGGATCGACAAAACCATCTGGATGAGCCATGTAAACATCCTCAGCCAACTTCCCATTAAGGAAAGCGGTCTTGACATCCATCTACCATATCTCATAATCATGAAATGCAACAATGGCTAGCATCACCCTAATAGACTTTATCTTAGAAACTGGCAAGAAGGTCTCATCATAGTCAACTCTCGGAGTTTGAGTAAAGCCCTTCACCACCAATCGTGCCTTATACGTGTGCACATTCCCATCCACGTCGGTCTTCTTATTGAAGATCCATTTGCACCCAACCATATTACGTCCGGGCACATTGTCAACCAAATTCCAAACTTGGTTGTCATACATGGACTGAATCTCGTTGTCCATTGCCTCTTTCCATTTCGCAGACTCTGGGCTGCCATGGCTTCCTTATAGCTATTAGGTTCATCTAGATTTATTAGTGTACCATAGCTAATCTACGTGTCCCCTTTGGTAGTAATATGAAAGCCATAAAACTAGGGTTGAACTCTAACTCTTTCGGAACGTCTAAGAGGTAAGGACTCGTTAATTGGTTCAACCGGAGTTTCCGCCTCGGTTTGAGTGCCAGCATTAGAGGTTCCTTCATCGCTCGACTCTTGAATATCTTCAAGATCGATTTGCCTCCCAAAGTTCCCTTGGCTTACGATTTCTCGCTTTCGGAAAACCCCTCTCCTCGCAACGAAGACAACATTGTCACTCGATCTATAGAAGAGATATCCAAAGGATTTTTGCGGGTATCCGATGAAAATACACCGCTCACTACAAGGTTCGAGCTTTTCGTGAGTTTCTCATCTTACAAAAACTTCACAGCCCCAAACCTTGATATGTGCCAACGAGGGAGCTTTCCCTGTCCATATCTCGTGAGGTGTTTTGGCAACCTTCTTTGTAGGGACTCGGTTAAGGATATGGGCGGAAGTCTCTAAGGCATACCCCCCAGAATGAGATAGGTAGTGAAGCAAGACTCATCATAGAACGAACCATGTCTAACAGGGTTCGATTACGCATTTCTACCACACCATTCAACTGCGGTGTCCTAGGTGGCATCAATTGCGAAACTATTCCGCATCCCTTGAGATAGTCGTGGAATCCAAGACTTAGGTACTCTCCTCCTCGATCGGATCGAAGCATCTTGATTTTCCTGCCCAATTGATTCCCCACTTCATGTTTGAACTCTTTGAACTTTTCAAACGTTTCTGAATTGTGCTTGATTAAGTAAATATACCCATATCTACTATAATCGTCGGTGAAAGTCACGTAGAAGCGGTTCCCATGCTTTGTGGTGAATCTGAAGGGTCCACACACATCGGTGTGTATGAGATACAATAAACCCTCACACATCTCATAAGTTCCAATGAAGGGTGTCTTGGTTATCTTTCCAAGTAAACAAGATTCGCACGTGTCATCTTCCCTAAGGTCGAATGACTCCAACACTCCATCCTTTTGGAGTTGGGCTATGCACTTCTTGTTGACATGTCCAAGATGACAATGCCACAAGAATGATTTATCCATACTATTGGAAGAATCCATACACAACACATCATTTCCTAGGTTATCTACAACCATAACAGTTTCATAAATTCCATTACAAGGCATTGCTTCAAAATATAAAACACCATTTAGATAAGCATAAATTGAACCATTCACATGATTAAACGAATATCTAAATTCTTGTCTAAATAAACCATGAAAAGAAACGATGTGTCTTGCCATATCTGGCGAGTAGCAACAATTATTTAAATCTAAATTCAATCCATTACTAAGCACTAGATAATATACTCCAATCTTGGTCACAGGCGATGATCTTCTGTTTCCCATGATTAGATTTATTCTTCCACGCTCCACATCCCTATTTCTTCTTAGTCCCTGCAAATCAGAACAAATTTGATAACCACATCCTGTATAAACCCAAGAAATAGAATGAGATGAATCATTAGATTTAATTGTATAAATACCTGCGAAAGATGGCTTGATCTTCCCATCTTTGATGGCTTGCAGATATTCCGGGAAGCTTCTCTTCCAATGCCTTATTTTGTGGCAATGATGGCACTCTGCCTCCTTTGGGTTTGGGTTGGGCTTAGCAGGATCAACCTTGGTCCCACTAGAAGAGGAACCATCTTGAGATTTTGCCTTGCAGTGGTTCTTTGAAGAATCCTTCCTCTTCCTACCCAATAGCCAAAAAACGGGAGCAGCGGGTGGATTGGGAGTTAGTGCAACAGACTTGTCCTTGAGGTTTCTCTCAGCAGTCCTTAGGAGCCCTTGGAGTTTGCTTAGGGTGACCTCTCCCTTGTTCATGTGGTAGGTCATCCTAAATTGGTTGTAGCATGAGGGCAAGGAGTGAAGAACAATGTCTATAGCCAAATCTTCCCCAAAGTTGACATTCAACTTGCAAAGACGATCAACATACCTTTGCATCTTTTGCAAGTGCACGGTTAGAGACTCTCCACTTCCCATTTTAGCAATAATCATATTCATTATGATCTCATAGCGCTCTTGCCTCGCGCCTTGTTGGTATCTCTCCATCAAGTCTAGATGCATCTCATAAGGATACATGTCCTCATAGGACTTTTGGAATTCGGAGTTCATCGTGGCTAGCATGATGCAATGGACTTTCGTTGCATCACGCTCATGGGTCTCAAAGACAGCCATTTATTCGGGAGTAGCAATTTCTGGATTGATTTTCTCGAGCTTCTAATTGAGAACATACTCTTTGTCCTCGTAACGCACGATCGTGCAAATGTATCTTATCCATTCGCTAAAGTTCGATCCGTCAAAAGTCACTTTTTGACAAAGGCTCATTAGTGTGAATGAGCTAGCAGCAGCGTTGTTCACGTTAGACATCTACAAATAGAAAGGAACAAAGTTTGATTAGAGTTAAGTCCCTAATTAACACCCAAAAAGAAAGAAAAATCTCGATATGCCCCTCTAGTTTGTGACTGGGATGCCGAGGATCACAAAGCGGGTGTGAATAACCATGCAAATCTACATGGTGCCTTCATTGTTACAGTCATCTATTCGATGTACCGGTAAACCACACACGCTCCATCGAACTATGACAAACAATGAATCACCCTTTGCCACCTTTGCCACCTTTGCTTAGAACCAATTAGTGTGCTGGTTAACCACACACGCTCCACTAATATCTTAACAAGGGTGCAAAGTGTAATTTCATGGGATTGCATCAATTCACTTTTCCTAAAGTAACTAAGATTGGGAATTTTATGAAATACATTTAGTTACTTTATATAGATTCATTATACTTATCAATAAGGTGAGGATTTCCCTATCCTACCCGCTCGGCTAACGACCCTCCACCAGTCAAGCAAGCGGTGGGTGTGAGTGTACACCCATTAAGCGTCATTTTATAGGCAGCAACCTTATACCCATCTTATAGACTGGCTTCGTGAATGAGGCCTACTAACGGTAAGACTAGCACTTTTAAATCATATATATATATATATATATATATATATATATATATATATATATATATATATATATATATATATATATATATATATATTAAGCTTGTAATAATATAATAGTATAGTGTTGAATTTTAAACTTGTAAAATTCTAGGGTTTGAAATTTAAATTATTCAAATTAAACTTTTAATCACAAAACTTAAATTTTAAAACTTGAGGACAAGTTTTAAACTTTTTCAAAACATAAGGATCAAATAGCAAATAATACAAATCAACTAATTAGATTATTTAAATTTGATCTAATCAATATTACTTGCAAGACAATCCACCAATTTAATTCAAATAATCAATTAGTATCATATAAGGAAATTATTATTCAATTAAATGGTAAATATCTTTTGTTTGGTCAAGAATATACTCCAATATATCATAAAATTCGGATTTTAATGACCCAAAACAATTAAGACAAGTATCCTCAAGCAAAACAGCAAGAAATCCCGGTATTGACTCTTTTTGGCGCTAGAACTAGCCGAGTTCCTCTGTGAACTTGCCGAGTTGGAGCTACTCACCGAGTCCACATTGGAACTCGCGGAGTTCACCAGTCAGAAGCATAAAAATCGAATTTTTCAAGCAACAAGCAATTAACCAAAGCATCAATTCAATAGAAATCAATCAAAGCTCCGATACCACTAATGGGTTTGAGCCATAAGAACTTTCCTATGTGCACATACAAACCCTAATGCTTGGATCTAGGTTTCTCTAATTGAACATGCAATGTATCCAAGGCTTACAATTCTAGATCTAGTGTAAACAATTGAATCATATCATATGAAATCAGATCTAAAAGAATACCTTGAGTTGCTTGCTTGAAACTTCTTGTTCTTGGAGCTTAGAGTCATAATTGTCACTCCTCTAATGGCTTACAAACACCAACTAGCAAGAGGATGATCTTGAGAGAGAGAGAGGAGGTGAGAAATCGGCTCTAGGGTTCTTCCTTGCAAGAGTATTGCCGATTTCCCTCACCCAAGGGGTCTATTTATACTATGAGATACTAGGGTTACACCCTTAACCCTAATTGAATAACTTAGGCCCTAAGCAATCCAAAGGTCCTCCTAGATATGAGGCTTGGACGATTTTAAGGTATCCTAACCCTAAAATCCGTCCACCTTAATATTCATAAGGATACATAGCCCAAAATACAACTATCACACATTTGACAGTTTATGCCCCTTTATTCAATTAACCTCTTTAAGTCACCAAATTAATCTCAATAAATATATGACTTATATCAATCAAATAACATTATTATTCCTTTAATATATTACTCTCATAATATATTAACAATAATATCTCTTCTCTCTTTACAAATCATCCTGTCAAGTTGCTATGGTGAAGGCAACCCAAAAGGACCATGCACAATCGGGTCAACTACTTACCAAATATAGTTACAGCCTTAGACACTAATCCAACAGTTATGTGTTATGTGTTCCGGACTCCGGTCCGATGTCGGGAAAGCCCAATGCAGTATATGTGATTATGTTATATGTTATGTGTTACGGGGTAAGCCCAATGTATGTTAGTCATTATGCCATGTATTATGTATTTCGGGGCAAGCCCGATGTATGCTAGTTTATGTGTTTTATGTTGTTGTTCCGGGCTTCGGTCCAATGTCGGGGCAAGCCCGATGCAGATATGTGATTACGTTATGTGTTTATGATATATGTTATGTTGTGTATATGTCGGGGTAAGCCCGATGCCCGATGTGTTCGAATGTCGGGGTGAGCCTGATACCAGGTAAGCCGATGTCGGGATTTATCCCGATGCAGTTGGGAAGAGTCTCAGAGTTATGTTATTTTTTATATGTGCTTTGTATGGCTTCGGTCCGATGTCGGGATTTATCCCGATGCAGTTGGGAAGAGCTCACTAAGCTTCGTGCTTACAGCTTCAGGTGCTTCAGTTTTCAAAAGAGGAGCTCGGGAAGATATGCAGTGCACACACCATTTGTCCAGCCTGGGATGTTTATCTCTGATATATTTGACAGATGTTATGCTATTCTTGAGATACACAGTTTATGATTTTTATATGGTGAAAGAAAATTATGGTTTTATTAATGAGTTAAAAATGAAATTTTTGGCTTGTATTTTTAGGATCTTTCAAATTTCAACATGAGCTAACCAGTTAATCACCACTGACAGTGAAAGATGGGGGAGTAATTGACATTACCGGTGATTGCCACGGTGACCGACACCAAAGACAAATAGTTCACAAATTCACACGGACAAGAATACAACATGACCTTAAAAATACAAAAGTGACCCTTTAAAAGTTGAGTAAGTTTTAGTTTGGTGTCTGTTGTTGACATTCATCTGCAGTTTTAGTCTAACTTTTTAACTTTTGACATTGTTTGTTCATGTGGTTTCCAAAAGTTGCACGTATGGTCTCCATTGTTATCGTCAATTTCCATATGTTAAGTACAAATAAAATGACATTTATATCTTGTGAGTTTTATGATATTTTGAGATTTCTACTAACTTAAGGGACTATTCTATAAAATTTAGAAAAGTGCCCTAAAGCCCTTTCAAATCAACGAGAAAACAATTTCACGTGTTTATGCTCTTGGTTGGTGGCTACAATGATGTCTCTCCTTTGTAGCTCCATATATAAATTTTCAATCTATTATAACTTTACATCATATATAATCTTGATTTTATGTTGATAGATCAAATGCTTGATTATGCTCTTCAACGGGTTGTCAACAAAGTAGTTCCAACTCGCAAAACAAAGGCTTCTTTGCTAGTTAAAGTATTAAAAACATTGGCTTTAAAGGTAATTAATATCCTAGCCAATGAATTGAGTTGCACTTATGAACTAAAGAGTTAGTTTTGCTATGAAGCTCAAAGAAACAACCATGTTGATGTACTTTTTCGACAATCCTGATGGGTTTTATGCATAAGAACAATCCTATGTGCTCATAAAAACCCTAATGCTTGGATCTAGGTTTCTCTATTGTACATGCAATGAATCCAAGACTTATAAACCCTAATCTAGCATACATATATCAAAACTAACATATAGAATCATATCTAGATGTTTACCTCTTCAATGGAAGCTTGATTCTTATTTCTTTGAGCTTAGAGTCACAATTGTAACTCCTCTAATGGATTACAAACCCCACAAGCAAGAAGGCAATATGATAGAGGATAAGAGATACTAAAATCAGCCCTAGGGCTCTCTTGGAATCAAGTGTAGCCGATTTTCATACCCTAAGGGTCATATTTATACTGTAGACTGCTAGGGTTTCAGTCTAAACCCTAATGGACAGCTTAGCCACCAAGCAACCCAAGGAACCTTCTGGAATAAGGCCTTGGACGAAAATATGATGGATCCCCATCATAATTTCGTTCCCCCTTTAGTCCATTAGGTTTCCCAACCCAAAACTCAACTATCATAGATTTGACAGTTTATGCCCCTTTATTTAGTTAATCTCTTTTAGTCATCAAATTAATTCCTAATTAATTTATGACCAATGCTAATTAAATAAATATGATTTCTCCTTTAATATATTATTCTTATAATATATCAATAAACCGTAATATTCTCTCTCTCTCTCTCTCTCTATTTCTCTCTCCTTAAATTACCTTGTCAAGTTGCTTTGGTGAAGGCAACCCAAAAGGACCATGCACAACCGGGTCAAGTACATACCAAATATAGTTATGGGCTTAGACACTAATCCAACAATCTCCCACTTGGATAAGTCTAATAACTATATCTCACATATCACTTCAGGATCCGATTTACAATCGTAGCTCTTACATGTCGCTGTCAACTCTGATCAGTAACTCGTCCTTCAAATAAGGGATCATATAATCCTCTATTCTAGATATCATGCTGACAATATTTATTGTCCAGCACTTGTTTCTCGATCTCCGATTTGTTCGACATAGAATCTAGTTGAACACATCAACTCCGTTCTGACCGGGCCCGACACATAACTCAAACCAAATCACAAGTGGCCAAGATATCACCTTTATTCTCATAGAATAAAAGGAACAGATTAACTTCGAATCATATTCATCTATTGTTTACTAATTAAATCATGCACAACAATTTGTTTTATAACATCAAGTTACTAATGCGTTTACACATCATCAATGCATAACCAATCAGTAAACAATAACCATATCTCTAAGTTTTAAGACTATACGATATTATCGCTTTGCGATCACTTTAGGTAAAGCACCATGAAGTGATACCAGCAAACGCGGGTTTATTCCAATGCTCAAACCATATTCATAAGCACTCATGAACTTTGCAGCAAACCTTTGCTATGCCCAAAACCTTTTAGACAATCTACAAACAATTCATGATAGTCTTCATTCACACGTACTTCCAAAATATGAACGACTGTGGACCGTTCGAATAATCTTATTATTCAGGAAGTCAAAACATGAAAAATAGAAACAATAGATAAATAACCAACACAAGATAGTAGCTTTACTCATAAATAACACAAATTTATTTATTCATCAAAATGTTAAGTTTAAAATATATATTACACGTTTCTTATCTATCTAATCCAAACTTATATCATCCTTCAGCCCAATGCTCCTAGCGTGCTGCAAGTGCTTGACCCTACTCAGTCCCTTCGTAAGGGGATCTGCCGGGTTTTCTTCTGATGATACCCTCTTCACAACGAGGAGTCCCTCTTCTACCCGATGTCTGATAAAGTGGTATTTTCTGTCAATATGTCGAGATCTACCATGATCTCTTGGTTCCTTGGTTAAGGAAACCGCTCCTTCATTATCACAGAAAATTTCCATCGGCTCCTTTATGGATGGGATAACTCCAAGGTCTCCAATGAAGTTCTTCAACCATATAGCCTCCTTTGACGCTTCACTTGCCGCAATGTACTCTGATTCACACGTTGAATCAACTATGGTTTCATGCTTGGAACTTTTCCAAGTCACTTCTACTCCATTTAGGGTAAAGACCTAGCCTGACTACGATCGGTATCTATCCCGATCCGTCTGAAAACTAGCGTCGCTATACCCTCAAGTCATCACTCCCACCGAGGACTAGAAACCATTCCTTGGTCCTTCGTAAGTACTTAAGGATATTCTTAACTGTAATCCAATGAGCTCTACCAGAATTCCCTTGATATCTGCTGACCATGCTTAAAGTGAAGGCCACATCAGGGCGAGTACAAGTCATAGTGTACATGATAGAGCCTACTGCGGAAGCGTAATGTACTCGACTAATATCAGCTATCTCTGCCTTTGTACTCGGGCTTTGAGTCTTACTCAACTTGGTATTGCTTTGGATTGGCAACTCCCCTTTCTTGGAATTTTCCATACTAAAACACTTTAGTACCTTATCCAAGTATGTATCCTGACTGAGTCCTATCAGTCTCTTTTCCCTGTTTCTTACTATCCCTAATCCCGGAATATAAGCAGCCTCTCCAAGGTCCTTCATAGCAAAACATTTCCCAAGCCAGGACTTGACCTCCTGCAAGGTTGGGACATCGTTTCCTATGAGCAGTATGTCATCAACATACAATACGAGGAAGCTCACTATACTCCCACTGGGTTTGATATATACACAAGATTCATCTTCGCTTCGCAGAAAACCAAACTCTTTAACTTTCTCATCAAAACAAAGATTCCATCTGCTAGATGCTTGCTTCAATCCATAAATTGATTTCTCAAGCTTACACACTCTATTTGGATGCTTCGCATCGAAAAAACCCTCTGGCTGATTGTTGTACACATCCTCAGCCAACTTCCCATTAAGGAAAGCGGTTTTCACGTCCATCTGCCAGATTTTATAATCATGAAACACAGCTATTGCAAGCATTACCCTAATAGACTTTATCTTCGCAACTGGTGAGAAGGTCTCATCATAGTCAATTCAGGGAGTTTGAGTAAAGCCCTTCACAACCAGTCACGCTTTATAAGTATGCACTTTCCCATCCATGTCCGTCTTCTTTTTGAAGATCCACTTGCACCCGATTGTCTTACGACTCGGTACATTATCAACCAAATTCCAAACTTGGTTATCGTACATGGACTGAATCTCGATGTCCATTGCATCTTTCCATTTAGCAGACACCGAGCCTGCCATGGCTTCTTTGTAGCTGCTAGGTTCGTCCAAATTTATTAGTGTTTCATCACTAATAAACTTATCCCCTTCAGTAGTAATATGAAAACCATAAAAGTGGGGTTGAACACTAGCCCTACAAGAACGTCGAAGAGGTAAGGACTCGTCAACGGGCTCAACAGGAGTTTCCTCCTCCGGTTGAGTGCTAGTGTTAGAGGTTCCTTCATCTCTTTGCTCTTAAATCTCTTCAAGATCAATTTGCCTCCCACTGTCCTCTAGGCTTATCAATTCCCTTTCTCGGAAAACTCCTCTTCTAGCAACGAAGACAACATTGTCACTTCGTCTATAGAAAAGATAGCCAAAAGACTTCTATGGGTAGCCGATGAAATAACACTTCTCACTACGAGGTTCGAGCTTGTCATGAGTCTTTTGTCTTACGAAAGCCTCGAAATCCCAAACCTTAATATGTGCCAACGAGGGAGCTTTCCCTGTCCACATCTCGTGAGGATTCTTGGTAACTTCTTGGTGGGAACTAAGTTAAGGATGTGCGACAGTCTCTAAGGCATACCCCCAGAAAGCTATTGGTAACGAAGCCCGACTCATTATAGAATGAAACATGTCCAACAAGGTCCGATTACGTCTCTCAGCCACACTATTCAATTGTGGCATTCTCGAAGGCGTCAATTGCGAAACAATTCCACATTCTTTTAGATAGTCGTGAAACTCAAGACTTAGGTACTCTCCTCCTCGGTCTGACTAAAGCATCTTGATTCTCCTGCCAAGCTAATTCTCCACTTCATTCTTAAACTCTTTGAACTTTTCAAAGGTTTCTGACTTTTGCTTGATTAAGTAGATATATACATCTCTGCTATAATCATCCGTAAAAGCATAAAGCATCCGTTGTGGTGGATCTAAAGGGCCCACACACATCGGTGTGTATGAGATCCAATAGACCCTCACCCTTTTCAAAAGTGCTAGTAAAGGGTGACTTGGTCATCTTCCCAAGTAAACAAGATCCACACGTGTCATCATCCTTAAGGTCGAATGACTCCAACACTCCATCCTTTTGGAGTTGGGATATGTGTTTCTTATTGACATGGCCAAGGCGACAATGCCACAAGCATGCCTTGTCTAGGCTAGTAGACGAATCAATATTCAATACATCATTTCCTAAATTATCAACAACCATCACAGATTCATAAATCCCATTACAAGGTAATGCATTGAAATAACAGACACCATTCAAATAAACATTAATAGAACCATTACTATTATCAAAAGAATATCTGAAACCTTGTCTAAACAATCAATGAAATCAAATAATGTTTCTTGCCAGATCTGGCGAATCACAACAATTTTCTAAATCTAACCCTAACCCATTACTCAGCACTAAAGAATAAACTCCGACTCTGGTCGCATGCGACGATCTTCTATTTCCCATAATCAAGTTTATCTTCCCATGTTCCATCTCCCTACTTCTTCTTAGGCCCTGCAAATCAGAACAAATGTGGTAACCACACCCTGTATCAAGAACCCATGAAGTAGCAAATGATGAGTTATTAGATTTAATAGAATACATACCTGCGAAGGTGGGCTTAATCTTCCCATCCTTTATGTCTTGCAGATACTTAGGTCATCTTCGTTTCCAATGGACCTTCTGGTTCAGTAATAGCACTCTGCTTCTTTGGGGTCGGAATAGGGTTTGACCGAACCAACTTTGGTTCCACTAGAAGAGGAACAATCTTGGGTCTTACCCTTATGGTGGCCCTTACATGGAGCCTTCCTCTTCTTTCCCTTTCCTTTGACCAATTGCCAACACGGGAGTAGCCACAGCAGGGGATGGTGCAACAGATTTGTCTTTGAGGTTGCTCTCAGTAGTCCTCAGCAGTCCTTGGAGCTTACTCAAGGAGACCTCTTCCATATTCATGTGGTAGGTCATTTTGAACTGGTTGTAGCATGAAGGCAAGGAGTGGAGGATTATGTCGATAACCAAATCCTCATCAAACTTAACATTAAGTTTAATAAGACAATCAACATACCTCTGCATTTTCTATAAATGAGAGATTAGGGATTCTCCACTCCCCATCGTAGCGGTGATCATGTTAGTAATGATCTCATAGCGATCTTGCCTCGCGCTTTAGTGGTACCTGTACAGCAAATCTTGATGCATTTCATACAGATACATGTCCTCATAGGACTTTTGGAGTTCGAGGTTCATGGTGGCCAGCATGATGCAATGAACTTTCATAGCATCACGCTTGTGGGCCTCAAAGGTGGCCAACTCTTCAGGAGTAGTAACATCTGGGATGATCTTCTCAAGCTTTTCATCGAGGACATATTATTTGTCCTCATAGCGAGTGATCATGCGAATGTACATCATCCACTCGTTGAAGTTTGACCCATCAAATGTCACCTTTTGACATAGGTTCATCAACGAGAATGGCCCAGAAGCGTTGTTGTTATTGTTAGCAGACATCTGAAAAAGAAAAGGAACAAAGTTTGATTAGAAATGAGTCCCTAATTAAACACCCAAATGAAAAATTAGGGCTAGGACCTAACAACATTATTTACAACTTAGAAAGGGATGTCGTACTCTAAAAGTAAATAATTTGAAGGTAAGTGAATGACGATTCACTAATTCTCACCATGAAAAACAAAAAAGAGATTAAGTTTTAAACGTATTGAAAACTCCTAGATCTTTGAGATTCATTGAACTTTTCCATGGCATGTTTAAATCTCAATATGCACTTCAAATTTGCGACTGGGATGCGCAGGCTCGCAAACAAGTTGTGAATAACCATGCGAATCAACATGGTGTGCTCAATGTCTCTATCACCTAATCAATGTGACGGTTAGCCACGCACGCTCCATTGATCTATGATAAACATTGAGCCACCCTTTGCCACCAATGTCAATCCCAAATTAGTGTGCCAGTTAACCACGCATGCTCCACTAACGTTTGACAAGGGTACAAAGTGTAATTCCATGGAATAACATCATTTTCACATTTTTCCCTAATGTAACTAATATTGGGAATTTGTAAAAAACATGTTAGTTACTTTGCAATGTTCATTATACTTATAATGAGGTATTAAGTGCCTTATCCTATCCGTTCGGCTAACGACCCTCCACCAATGAAGCAAGCGGTGGGTGTGAGTGTACACCCATTAAGCGTCATTTTATAGGCAGCAACCTTATACCCACCATATAGTTCGGCTTCGTAAATGAGGCCTACTAGCGATAAGACTAGCTTTAATCTTATATAAATAAATATATATATATATATATATATATATATATATATGTATATATATATATATATATCTTATAATAATATAATAGTATAGGGTTGAATTTTAAACTTGTAAAACTCTAAGGGTTTGAAATTTAAATTACTTAAAATTAAACTTTTAATCATAAAATTTAAATTTCAAAACTTGAGGACAAGTTTTGAACTTTTCAGAACAAAATGGATCAAATAACAAATAATTTAAATTAAACAATTAATTTCATAATTATCTATATTTGACTTAATCCAATTTTAGTTACAAGATAATTACCAAATAATTTAAATAATCCATATTTATCACATAAACAAACTATTATTCAAAAGATTTGAAAATATCTATTGTTTTGGCAGGGATAATCATTCAATTACAATGAAATTCGGATTTTATCTTCAAAAAACGATTTAGGCATTAATCCCATGACAAAACAGCAACAAAATCCCGAAATATCCTCTGTCTGACAGCTAAACTCGTCGAGTTCCTCATGGAACTCGTCGAGTTCATCAAATAGTTAGCACAAAAAAACGATTTTCAGCAATCAAACACTTAAAGCATCACATACAATTGAAACCAATCATGTCTCTGATACCACTGATAGGTTTTATGCATAAGAACAATCATATGTGCTCATACAAACCGTAATGCTTCGATCTAGGTTTCTCTATTTTACATGCAATGAATCCAAGACTTATAAACCCTAATCTAGCATACATATATCAAAACTAACATATAGAATCAGATCTAGATGTTTACCTCTTCAATGAAAGCTTGATTCTTCTTTCTTGGAGCTTAGAGTCACAATTGTAACTCCTCTAATGGCTTACAAACCCCACAAGCAAGAAGGCAATATGAGAGAGGGTAAGAGATGCTAAAATCGGCCCTAGGGTTCTCTTGGAACCAAGTGTAGCCGATTTTCATAGCCTAGGGGTCATATTTATATTGTAGACTGCTAGGGTTTCAGTCTAAACCCTAATGGATAGCTTAGCCACCAAGCAGCCCAAGGAACCTTTTGGAATAAGGCCTTGGACAAAAATATGATGGATCCCCATCATAATTTCATTCTCCCTTTAGTCCATTAGGTTTCCCAGCCCAAAACTCAACTATCATATATTTGACAGTTTATGCCCCTTTATTTAATTAATCTCTTTTAGTCACCAAATTAATTCCTAATTAATTTATGACCAATACTAATTAAATAAATATGATTTCTCCTTTAATATATTATTCTTATAATATATTAATAAACCATAATATTCTTGCTCTCCTTAAATTACCTTGTCAAGTTGCTTTGGTGAAGGCAACCCAAAAGGACCATGCACAACCGGGTTCAGTACATACCAAATATAGTTACGCGCTTAGACACTAATCCAACAAATCAATCAAAGAGATCCAAGCTCAAGACATTAAGTAGATGTTTGATCGTTACTAGAAAAAAAAGTTGATGAGAAACAACAAACATAGACAAACAAGAGCAAGTAAATATATTTTTAATATGAAAAAAAATGTGTATGTGTGTTATTATAGAGAGATCCAAGCTCAAGATGATATTCGGTACATGTTTAATCCTAACCTTTATATATATATATATATATATATATATATATATATATATATATATATATATATATATATATAAGGTTAGGATTAAATGTGAATTCTAAATATTGTGTGAATGTGTGACCAAATTATGATCATTGAATTAAAAAAAAATTAATGACTATGATTTTAGGGTGCATTGTATTAATGTAGAATAACAATTACTATATAATTACAATCAATTAATTCTAAAGTTATTAAAGAGTAATTATGACATTTTATTAAATGAGATAAAAGAGAAGTAAATATATTTTAGGAAACTAAGTCAAATATATTAACAAAATCTATATTATTATTTTTAAAACCAAATCACAAAAAATCACGTATTGAAAAATGTGCAATATTTTTTACACAATAATCACAAAAAACGAAATAGATTTCATTCTCTAAAAATTACTTAGATTGATAACATATTTTTTTCTATAATAATTAGACGATTTCACTATTAGTTTTAAAAACTATTACAAAATGTTTTTATACAATGTTCAGGAAGTATAAAATTTAAGAATCGGACGGTTTGATTATTTAAAAATCAAGAATTACTTGAAACTTATTTTATTTTTTAAGAATCACATTTCATTCTTTAAGAATGCATTGACTAATAAATATTTGTGAATTACTGTCATAAAACTAGTGAGATATGTGAAAAAAAAATAATTCTTTAACAACGATCCATTAATATTTTATAACATATTTTTGTTAAAGTATTTGTAATATTCTTTTTACATAGATTCGCTAAAACTATAGACCAACTCAAAATTCTTGAAGAATAGGAAAATATTATTTTTATAAATAAAAATATGTTACAGTATATAACATAATCTTGAAGAATATGCAATAAACTAATATATTCTTTATATAAATTCTGAAAGAATGAGCATTCGATTCGGCACTATATCTGAGTTTTAGTCACCAACTTTCTTGATACATATATTAAAGAATTCAATTTAAACTACTTACCAAAATTATAGGAGTGAAGTTAAATGAAATGACTTACAATAATTATAAGATTATAAGTGAAAATGCATTTATTGATTTATATGTTACTTAGTATCATACCTTTTTTAAATGATTGGTCAAAAATTGGTTATACAATCACACAATATATAGTATTTATATATGAACCTAACTCTTTCTCTCTCTATATACATATATATAGCAACTTTCTTCAAATATTTTATCAGATATCTTATCCAACACAAAATATAACAGTGTAAATGGTTATTTTTCATTAGTTGGCACATTACAAGCATAATCAAACAACATGGTTTCAGTTAGACCGGACTAGTTTGGTAGAAATAAGTGGATCATGGACTAAATCTATAGAGGCTTATTGGATCAAGGTTTGGTTCTGGGGTCAGGTGCGGGTTTTCTAGTTCTTCTACCCATTAGGTTGGTACAACATTAGTTGCACATTGTATAAGTCGTTGAAGCCTACCAAAAGTTAGTTTGCTTAAGCTAAAGTTAGTTTATATATTATGATGCTTAAAACGAATACATTTTTGGGTTTGATTGTTTGTTTTATATTTAAAATACATTTTTTTGTTTGATTATTTATTTTAGATAAAAAAAATAATGATTACTTATACCATTTGTTTGAACTTTAAATCAAGTTAATTAATGACATTATCATTTTACAGCTTTGGTATCCCAACTTCAGAGGATTGTAAGTCATTAAATATGAAACCAAAAAGGATAAAATTATAGATTAAAATCAAGTACAAACTATAAACTACATACTGGAAAAAATCGTAGGTTAATCTGACTTCAAATGAATGACATATGCTTGTTTGAAACTTTTCACATAACACAAAATACAATAATAATAATAATAATAATAATAATAATAATAAAGCTGAAATTTTCCAATTTTGGTATCCCGACTTCGGGGGACTATAAGTAATTGAATATGAAACCAAAAACGCCAAAAATATAATATAATCAAATGCAAACTCTAAACTACACTGGAAAAACTGTACACAATACGACTTTGAACAAATGAGATATGTATGTTTGAAAATTTTCACATAATACACAAAAAAAAAAAAAAAAAAAAAAAAAAAAAAAAAACCTGAAAAACTTAAACTTTTCAGCTTTAATATCCCGACTTCGGAGGACTGCATTGAATATGAAACCAAAATTGATGACGTTATACTCTAAAATCGAGTATAAATTTTAAACTACATATTGGAAAAATCACATCTAACTTCAACTTCAAATGAGTAAGATATACATGTTTGAAAATTTTTACAAAATACAAGATTTGCAAAAGAGTTTATCTTTTAAATTCCATATCCAAACTAGTTTTGTACTCGAAACCGGCCGGACCACCCCGGTTTTATACCCGGACTTTACTCACATGCTACAAAGAACCAAGACCAACCCTAATCTAATTAGCCGGTTCATGTCCGATTCCCGATCTGAAGGTCCAAATATCCACCCATATGTACGTCTGTAGATTAGCTATAAGAACCAACCATATGAGAAAATAAAGTCATATTGATTGTCAAAGTAACCAAATGGAAAGTTGGACCAAAGTTGTCATCTCCAATATACCACATCTCCAATATACCACAAGGGTCATTTATATAATTTACTCGCTCTTTTATTATAACATTATACTTTTAGTTTTTCTTATTAGACAAAATTACAAAAATGGTCCCTGTAGTTTGCCAAAAATAATAAAGTTAGTCCCTGCTAATTATTTTTGATGCAAATGGCCCCTGTGGTTTGCAAAACTTGCATAGATGGCCCTTTTTACTAACGTCGTTACTATTCTACCGTTAGGGACTGAATCTATAAGGACATTTTCGTCTTTTCAAGTATAAAAGGACTGAATTCGTGACATTTACTAAACCACAGGGACCATTTTTGAAATTTCTTTGAAAAAAAGAATTAAATTGCTAGTGAGAGGACTTGAACTCATGACCTCCACCCCTAAAATTATCAAAGCTTTAACCAATTGAGTTGAATGCTCTCTTGGTTTATTCTTTCCTAAAACTAATTTATATATTAACAAAATTGTTAAAACATAAAAAATAAAAAAAAATTATAAAAAAAAACATTTTTTTACATAATTTTTTTTTAAATAAAACAAAATGTATTTTAGTCGTACTATAAAAAAATAGTTTTTACAAACAAATTGTATGTATTTTTATGTATTTATTTTACGTAAAATATACATTTTTTTTTCTTTAAAAAATACGTTTTCGTATAAATAATACGTTTTTGTAAAAAATATTTTTTTATATCTTTGAAATAGTAATAATTAACACTACTCATGACATAAAAAATATATAAATTCTTTTGGGTCGCTAGTTCTAACCGTTTTTTCGGTTATATGTATTAAAAACAAATTAACAACGATTTTGTTATGTATCTAAACAATTTATACGGTTTTTTTTTTATGTCAAGAGTAGTGTTAATAATTGTTATTTCAAAAAGATATATTACTATGTCTTTCCATCTTCATTTTAACCATATGATTTAAAACTTGCAATTAAGATGAAATACATATTTTAAAAAACATAAAAAAAAAACCGTATAAATTGTTTAGATACATATAACCGAATACGTATATATCTTATCTAAAATACGTATTGTTCTAAATCGTATTTAAAATAACATAAAAAAACCGTATAAATTGTTTAGATACATATAATCGAATACATATATATATTATTTAAAATATGTATGGTTCTAAATCGTATTTAAAAACATAAAAAACCGTATAAATTGTTTAGATACGTTTAACCGAATACGTATATATCTTATTTAAAATATGTATGGTTCTAAATCGTATTTAAAAAACATAAAAAACTGTATAAATTGTTTAGATACATAACAAACATATTTAGTTAAAACACATATAACTGAATATGTATATATCTTATTTAAGATACGTATGGTTTTTTATATGTATTTAAAAAAACATAAAAAAAAACATATTGGTTACATATCTTATTTAAAATACATATTTCATCTTAATCAAAAGTTCTAAATCGTATGGTTAAAATGAATATGGAAAGACACAGTGATATATCTTTTTGAAATAACAATTATTAACACTACTTTTAACATAAAAAAAAACCGTATAAATTGTTTAGATACATAACAAAATCGTTGTTAATTTGTATTTAATACATATAACCGAAAAAACGGTTAGAATTAACGACCCAAAAGAATTTATACATTTTTTATGTCATGAGTAGTGCTAATTATTACTAATTCAAATACATAAAAAAACATTTTTTACAAAAACGTATTTTTTAAAGATAAAAGATATATACTTTACGTAAAGTAAATACATAAAAATACATACAATTTGTTTGTAAAAAAATTATTTTTTATAGTACGACTAAAATACATTTTGTTTTATTAAAAAAAATTATGTAAAAAAATGCTTTTTATAATTTATTTATTGTTTATCTTTCATCAATTTTGTTAATATATAAATTACTTTTAGGAAAGAATAAACCAAGAGAGCATTCAATTCAATTGGTTAAGGCTTTGGTAATTTAAGGGGTAGAGGTCATGAGTTCGAGCCCTCTCCCTAGCAATTTAATTCTATTTTTCAAAGAATTTCAAAAATGGTCCCTGTGGTTTAGTAAATGTCATAAAGTCAGTCCCTTTATACTTGAAAAGACGAAAATGCCCTTACAGATTCAGTCCCTAACGGCAAAATAGTAACGACGTTAGTAAAAAGGGTGATCTATGCAAGTTTTGCAAACCACAGGGACCATTTGTATCATAAAATATTAGCAGGGACTGACTTAGTTACTTTTGTCAAACCACAGGGACCATTTTTGTAATTTTTTCTTCTTATTATATAATACTTGTACATTAATTACTACTACGGTATTTACTCATCCTTTTATTATACAACTAGGCGAATGCCCGCACGTTGCGCAGAAGCATTTATATAACTGAAATCTTTACATGTTTTTTTTTTAAATATAACAATAATGTTATTGTTAAATTTGATATAATAATTCATATACTAAGGAGATATAATATATTGATTATTTTGAAGAGTAACTTAAACAAATGGTCCCTATGTGTTTGGGGTGATTTGCGCGCTTAGTCCCTAACTTATCTTTTTAACTTGGAAGGTCCCTACTATTTGTTTTTGTTACACGCTTTTCCCATACTATTTGTTTTGTTACGTGTTTGGTCTCTAGCTTACCTAAAAAGATTATTATTTAAATAAGGAAAAATTATGGGGTAGGTAAGGTAAGGTGAATAGGTGAGGTTAGGGTGTGTTTATTTAAATAATTTAGAAAAAGAAGGAAAAAATAGTGTTTTTAGGTAAGACAGGACTAAGTGCGTAACAAAAACAAATAGTAGGAACCTTCCGAGTGAAAAAAATAAGTCAGAGACCAAACACACAAATTACTCTAAATCATAGGGACCATTCATGTAATTTACTCTATTTTGAATTATATGATAATATATACATCTATTAAAACTGCATAATCTCAATCTTTTGAAGACCTCTACTCGCAGGTTATTCATGAATAAAATAAAATATAATATATAGTTTAATGTTATTTATAGTTGTAGTTATTATTAATTAATTTTTTAAAATTTATTTGCTTAACATTTTAATTTCTATCACTGTAATTATTTAAAACATCAAACAATTTTTTTTAAAGGTAACAATATAATCATATATATAGAGTTATTTTTAACTATTGTTATTGTAAGTTATTTTAAGCTAATTATTTAAAAAAAATTTAACGATTATAAAAATATCTTTAGGAAATATTTTAGTTAAATTGATATTACAATTTAATTTTTGCATTTAGCACAATTGATCATTTTTAACTATTCACAAAATATTCTTTTAGTTTTTCAAGTGGAACTGAAATTTATATTGAAGTTGACCCTGTAATGTTATATTTAAATTAACAATTTAAGTATTTTGTCAAAACTGTTCAAAAGTTGTAGCTTTAAATTGATAATGATTTACATACAACAACATATTAAATCTAATAAATTAAATATAATATGTTAAAAGTTAAAGACATAACTTTATAAGTAGAAGTAAAAATATTATTTTAATACTGAATTTAGTTTATTTATGATTACACTTTAGGTTTGATGCTTATTTAACCTTATTAACCAACTTATAATCATGATTAGAGACACACTACAATTTATGATTTTTAACTATTTACAAAATATTCTTTAGGTTGTTTAAGTTGAACTAAAATTTATATTTAAGTTGATTATGTAAGATTATATTTAAATTAACAATTATAGTATTTTATACAAATTGTTCAAAAGTTATAGCTTTAAAATGATAAGGGTTTACATATAACAACATATTAGACATAATAAATTAAGTATAATATGTTAAAAGTTAAAAACATAACTTTATAAGAAAATATATTCTTTTAATATTGAAATTTAGTTTATATATGATTACACTTTAGGTTATATTTATTTAACCTTATTAACTAACTTATAATCATTATTAGAAAGAAATTGAAAAGTCATGGGAGTTTCAAATGAATGTGGTGAAAGGAAAAATGAATGAGAGTTTCAAATGGATGTGGTGAAAGAAAAAATGCTAGCTTTATAAGTATACTAGACGAATGCCCGCGCGTTGCGCAGAAACATCTATATAGTTGAAGTCTTTACAAATATGTCTTTTTAAATATAATAATAACGTTGTTGTTAAATTTGATATAGTAATTTATATACTAAATTGATATAAGATATTGATTATTTTGAATTATATGATAATATATGTATCTATTATAACTTCATAATCTCAATCGTTTGAATGACTTCTACCCGCAAGTCACACATGAATAAAATTAAATATAATATATGGTTTAATGTTATTTATAGTTGTTGGTATTGTTAATTAATTTTTTAAAATTTATTTGCTTAATGTTTTAATTTCTATCATTATAATTTTTTAAAACATCAAACATTATTTTTTGATTTTAAAGGTAACAATATAATCATTTATATAGAGTTATTTTTAGCTATTTTTATTGTAAGTTATTTTAAAATACTTATTTGGAAATTTTAACGATTATAAAAATATCTTTAGGAAATATTTTAGTTAAATTGAGATTAAAATTTAGTTTTTGTATTTATCATTACAATTTATCACTTTTAACCATTTACAAAATATTTTTTGGTTTTTTAAGTGGAACTGAAATTTATATTTAAGTTGACATTGTAATGCGCAGAAACACCTATAAAGTTTAAGCCTTTACAAATATATGTTTTTTTTTAAATATAACAATAACGTTGTTGTTAAATTCGACATAATAATTCGTATACTAAATTGGTATAATATATTGATTATTTTTAATTATATGATAATATATACATCTATTATAACTTCATAATCTCAACCGTTTGAATGATTTCTATCCATGAGTTACACATGAATAAAATCAAATATAATATATGATTTCATGTTATTTATAGTTGTTGTTTTTGTTAAGTAATTTTTTAAAAATTGTTTGCTTAATATTTTAATTTATAGATTATTTAAAATATCAAACATTATATTTTGATTTTAAAGGTAACAATATAATCATTTATATAGAGTTATTTTTAACTATTGTTATTGTAAATTGTTTTAAGCTACTTATTTGAAAATATTTAACGATTATAAAAAGATATTTAGGAAATATATTAGTTAAATTGATATTACAATTTAGTTTTTGCATTTATCACTTTTAACTATTTACAAAACATTCTTTGGTTTTTTTAGCGGAACTGAAATTTATATTTAAGTTAACACTGTAATGTTATATTTAAATTAACAATTTAAGTATTTTGTCAAAACTGTTCAAAAGATGTAGCTTTAAACTGATAATAGTTTACATACAACAACATTTAAATATAATAAATTAAGTATAATATGTTAAAATTTAAACATATAACTTTATAAATAAAAGTAAGAATATTATTTTAAAATTGAAATTTAGTCTATTTATATTACACTTTAGGTTTGACATTTATTTAACCTTCTTAACCAACTTATAATCATTATTAGAAATACACTACAATTTATCACTTTTGACTATTTATAAAATATTCTTTGGATTGTTTAAGTTAAACTAAAATTTATATTTAAGTTGACCCTGTAATGTTATATTTTAATTAATAATTTAAATATCTTATACAAATTGTTCCAAAATTATACATTTACAATGATAGAGGTTACATCCAACAATATATTAAAATTAATAAATTAAGTATAATATGTTAAAAGTTAAAACTTAATTTTATAAGTAAAAGTAAAATATTATTTTAATATTAAAATTTAATTTATATATGATTACACTTTAGGTTTAATACTTAATTAACTCACTTTACCAAATTATAATATTATTATTATAAAGAAATTGAAAAGTTATAGGTGTTTTAAATGAATGTGATGAAAGAAAAAAAGAATGGAAGTTTCAAATAATTTATAAGTATATAATGATAATGAAATGATAATGATTACACTTTCATTTTCATTATTACAAAGTACTTCTACATCAGTATGATATTTAATCATCCTTTTATCATACTATTATACTTTCATTTTCCTTATTACAAAGTACTTCTACATCATTTTTTTTATTAGGACACTATATGTAAGATAATCAACCCATTATAATATGGGTAAGTGATTTAAGAGGCAACTTTTATTGGTACATTTTTTAAGTACAATACCTCAACACGAAATAATTTGAAGGCATAAAAACATATAATATACTAAAAATTAAATTAGAATGCCATGATATGTACATTTTGGAAAAGTCATTGATATTTCTTGCATTTAACCCTAAACTAAATGACTAAATGATGAATAAGAGGGAAATTTGTAATTTACTCATACTGAAAGATACTTAATACTATCTTTCTTTAAACTCTCAAACCTAGATAGAATACACTTGTTGCCTAATAAACAAAATCAACTATTTTAAACACCCAAAACCCATACTATCACACTCCTCTTAACATAAATATCAGAAATTACATCGAAATGTAACAAGATCAAACCATAAGTTATCCTTCTTTATATTGTGATTCATAGATCAGTTCCATGTCAGCACAGCCATCTCTTTGAATCTTAAGCATTTGATGGCTACAAATTCTGCATGAAGTGAATTACTTCAATCTCATCTCTAGAATAAAGCTAAAAATTCCCAATATATTTACACATAACATACAAATTTGTGACCATGGATAAATCTACCGAAGTTGAAGTTTCCACACGTGAAAATCATGCTTATGGCTTCTGAGACCTACCGGTTTTTCTCCATCCTTGTATCTCTACAACCAAAATCTCAAATTAAGAAACCAAAAATTATCTCTTAACAAAATAAAAAAATAAAAAATTACCTGTATAATCAATTTTATACCCAACCGAATCCCTAAACCAACTTGGTGTGGGCCCATCAACCTCCATAGACTTAAAAAAATCACGCCGACATAAATAATACGTGTCTGTGCTTAGCTTAAATCTAGAAAGATCCCCCAAAAGACTCTCTTCCCATTCCATGTTATTTTCCATGTCATCATCTTCATTAGCATACACAAGTTTTGCACCACATTCATGCACTTCCAATCCATTTTCCACAATGAAACACACGTTGACTTTATCACCAATGTCTAATAGGTTTCCCATTGACCAATAGCTTAACCATATTGCAACTTCATTGAATTTAGGTTTACCAAATACCATTGGGTTGTAGATTAAATCGAGACCCTTTGTTGTGTTGGTGATTTTAGCGAATATTGGTTGGTTGTGTTGGTGTTTTTCTTCGGTGATTGTGTATTTGAATGTTATGTTGAGGCCTTTGAGAGTTTTTGGAGATGGAGGTATGGTGAAGGATAAGGATGAGGATTGGGAGATGTAGTCGTGTGTTATGTTTGGATTGGTTATGTTTGGGAGAAATGTGCTTGTGATCCCGAATTCATATAACATCTGTGCTACACAAGGTATGGGATTCAGTCATTCGTATGATGGAATCATGGAAGGAATGGAATGAAAAAAACATGTTTGTTTTGCACGAAGGAATGGAATGAGCAATTCCTGAAGGAATGTGATTCTTTCTATTTGTTAATGTTAATTCCATAACAATAATAAAAATGTTTTTCCCCATGGAATGGAATCGACCATCCCTAAAGGAATGTGATTCTTTCCATTTTGTTGATTTTCATCCCTTAATGAAAATTTGCAATATAACCCATTTTATTTAGGGTTTTATGCAGAAAAGTCTCATTATTTTGGGAAATTTTTTCATAAAGTCCTATTTTTTTTTTTGAACAGAAAAATCCCAATTATTTAAGTTTACACGATAATCTGTCATTTTTATTTAAGGACTTTTTCGTTAATTTGGGCAAAATTAAATAATCAGGACTTTTCGATTTAAAAAAAATAGAAACTTTATCAAAAAATTTCCCAAAATAACAGGACTTTTCTACATAAAACCCTTTTATTTATGTAATTTTTATTGATTTCCTTGTTATTATGATTCAATTATAATTTTAATTTCTAGAATAATTTTAATGTAACTTATTGGGGTTTCATGAGTTTTAAATATGTTAAAAAAAATTTCTTTCTAGGTAAAAGTTTGTTAACTATAATTAAAATAATATATAGAATAAGTTCAAATTATATATTGTACTTCGATATAACATTTACACCAAACCAAACATGATCATGGAATGTAATAACTCATTCCATTACCTTTTCTTATTCCATTCCATTCCCTTGTCATTCCATTCCATCAAACCAAACAAAACCCAATTCGTATCTCATGTGTTTGAGAAAAAAAAAAGAACCTGGATATGCCGAGTTCTTCCAGATGTAAGCTGATAATCACCGATTAAAGACACCTCAAGATCTTGATAATCTTTAAGCCACTTCATATGTCCCAAATCCCTTTCATCAATTCTAAAAATTGGCACCAATTTCAAAAGCCCTTCAACTTCCAACAAATTAATACAACCTTCATAATCAAACTCCCTCAATGTAAACCGATGTGATTGAAAACTTATATTCTCCAACAACTCACAACAAGTAGTAAACAACTCTTCTAATGTATTCGGAAGACACTCAATTCTCTTAAGTCTTGAACAAAAACTCAACTCAAGAACCCTTAAACTCTTAAGATGATTGTAATCAGGCAAAAACTCAAACAAATTATTCCCCAAATGCAAATACTGCAACATTGAGTGGATTTGGAAGCTTAATATTGAGTAATCACTAAGCTCAAAGTCAATGTTGCAATTTTTAAGCCATATTCGCTCTAATGAATGTGGAAACTTAAGATTTGAGCCTTTTAAGAGATGTTCACATCCTGTCATGTTTAAAAGAGATAGACTTTTTAAGTCTTCAATGGTGTCACAAACATGAACTAAACTGTAACAGTTCCAAAGAATCAATGTCTCAAGATTAGGAAGTCTGGAGATGTTGCAGATTTTGAGGAGACTATGCGAGTCTTTGAAGTTTAGAATCTTCAATGGTTTAATTACCTGTTTCATAAGTAATAATATTGTTTAGCACCTTCATAAACAAGAAGTTAAAAGGGAAAAAAGTTGACTTATTGACTTTTCAAAAAGAAAATAAGTCTAGAAAAGTGTGTGGCTGGCAAATAAGCACTTTTAAAAGTAGCTTTTCGTTTCATTCAGAAAGTCATTTTTAAAAGGTTGATCTCAAAAAAGACCTTGTATTTTGTGTTTTTTTCTGGATTAAACCTCGAATTTATTTATTTTCCTGAAAATGACCTTGTATTCTTTCATTTTTTCCGAAAAAGCCCTCAACTTTGTATTTTTTTTTCCCGAAAAAAACCCTCAACTTTTTTAGTTTTTCTCGAAAAAAACCTCACATTTTACAATTTTTTTTGGCAAAAAATGACTAAAAGGGCCAAATCGAAAAAAATGAAAAAGTACAAGGTCTTTTTCAGGCAAAAAAATATATTTGAGGTTTAATCTGGAAAAAACAAAACATATAACACCTTTTTTGAGATTGACCCTTTTTACAAAAGTTAAGAGTTTCCTGACTTTTTGAAAAAGCTTATAACTTATTACTTTAAAAAGACAATACTACCCTCGAAACCTACCATTTCTCCCATTCACATCTTAAATAAACTTGGCTACTTCATGAACTATGTAAAAATATTATGTAAGAATATCCTTTTTTGTCATTTTACATATATAATCCAATTCCAAACACTTTTTTAAAAACTCATTTTTGCCACCACATAAAGCTAATAAACAAATTTTGTCAAAAAGTGCTTATTTAGTTAAATAAGAAAAATCCCAAACACCCCCTACTAAAAGTATAAGTAGGAATGAATGTGTACCATGGGTGGTTCAAAGAGCTGCAATCTGCTGTAACTCATGTCTATAGCAACCAAATTTCCCATGAAGAAATCAGAAGGAATTGTTCCTAATTGAAATCCATGCCAACATAACCATCTTAAATCTTCTGGAAAATCATCATATGATCCACTTAATTCCACATAATTGAGCTGAAGCAACTTTAGATTATCCATTTTTGCAAGTGAATCTGCCTCAAATGCTTCTGGCTGAAATTTTATTTGAAAACTGAATTACTTAGCACCTTGTTTTGTTTTGAAGAATTTCCTTAAATGGGTTGACTTTTTGAGATATGTTATATAAGGGTTAATCTCATAAAAGACCTGATATTTTGTGTTTCTTTTTAATGGATTAAACCTTGACTTTATTTTTTCCTGAAAAAGACCTTGAATTTTTTCATTTTTTCTGAAAAAACCCTCAACTTTGTCTTTTTTTTCTGAAAAAAACCCTCAATCTTCCAACTGTTTCCGAGAAAACCCTCATATTTTACAAGTTCTTTTGGGTTAATCTCATAGAAGACCTTATATTTTGTGTTTTTTTCTGGATTAAACCTTGACTTTGTTTTTTCCCTGAGAAAGACCTTGCAATTTTTCATTTTTCTCGATCTAGCCCTGTTAGTCATTTTTTTTTCTGAAAAAACTTGTAACATGTGAGGGGCTTTTTCAGAAAAAACTAAAAAAGTATAGGGTTTTTTCGGAAACAGTTAAAAAGGTTGAGGGTTTTTTTCAGAAAAAAAGACAAAGTTGAGGGTTTTTCTGGAAAAAAATGAAAATTTACAAGGTCTTTTTATGAAAAAAAAAAGTTAAGGTTTAATCTGGAAAAACACAAAATATAAGGTCTATTATGAGATTAACCCATTATATAACTTTAAAACATTGGCTAAAAATAAAAATAGTCAAACAGGTCAAAAGTCAAAATTAAAAGTCAACCCAAGGTGTAGTATCGTAGTCAAATGCATTACCATGGTATCCTTCTCTTCTCTCACTAGTCGCATGTCAAGTGCTAAACCTTCTATAGTTTCTGAACCCTAAAAAGAGAAAGAAAAAACAATGTAACAAAAGAATGTTAGTTGAAAATCAAAATAAAGAGATAAAAAGTAAGTATAAAATGTATACATAAACACCATCTTATTCTCACCTTTCCTTGTCTTAACAAAGTATAAGAGTCATCATTACACCAAATTCTACTCCTTTTTGCAGGATTTAAAGGTGATTCATCAAGCACCATTCTTCTAGCCATATCTATAAACAATCCATGCATCATCAACTTCTTACTTGGTGAAACAGTAAGAAGACATCTTTTAATTAAAGTTACAATCCCAGCTGTTGCACAATAATCAGGCTCCAATATCTTCACCACATAATCTTCATCTTCACCAATAAAGAAACAAGCAATATGCAAAAACAACTCTCTGTAAGTCAAAAATGGCAAATACTCATAGCTCATTCTGAGTATCCCTTGTATTCTGTAATCAGGATCTCTTTCCAACAAATTCAATGTACTTATCCAAAAATCTATGTTGTTTCTTTTTCTTGGATCTTTAGAATTAACAAATAAAGAACCGAGTAGTTTAAGAGCCAATGGATTTCCTGAACAATATTCTGCTGCTTTTGATGCAAGCTCCTTGAAACCTTCCATGGGGATTTTGGATCCAAAAGCATACCAACTTAAAAGCTCTAATGATTCATGTTCGTTTAATAACTCGAGTTTATGCTCTTTACATTTTAAATATGTAGACATAAACCATGTCTGTATAGTTGGAAGCCTACTTGTGATGATAATCTTGCTTTCTGTATTAATCTTTTCAGATCCAAGTAAAGCTTCTAGTTGTTCCTTTTTGTCAATGTCATCAAGAACAATAAGCACGCGTTTCTTTTGTAACACGTTTTCAATCTGACTTTTATACCAAGTAACATCGAGTTCTTTTTTCTTCTCCTCCAAAATATCTGCAAGAAGTTGTTCTTGTAGTGCACATAAACCATAAGGTTGTTCACAGATCTTTCCAATGTCTTCAAGGAAACTACTGCTTTCAAACTTTAACAAGTTGGATTCGTATATATATTTGGCCAGTGTTGTCTTTCCACTTCCTGCTATGCCACAAATTGTAAGAACTTCAGCATCTTGTTTATTTTTCACCCAAAAATTTATAGCTTCAGCTCGTGTGTCCATTCCTGTTAGATGTGGTGGAGTAGAAACTAATTTGAGACGTAGCTTATGGCCAATTGTGCTTACAATATCTGCTATAAACTTTGTTTCAGGCCTGAAACAATGAAAGTGGAAAATCAACATTCAGAATATTTGGCATTTAAACTTGTGAAAAAGTTAGACAAACACTTTTATTATGTGGATTGTGACCAATTACATATTACATATTTGGGAATTGAAATAAAAGTTTGAGTTTCTCTAATGCAAATATATGCTTCAAGTTTAAAAACAGGACTTTCTTAGTTAATAAGTTTTATGGACAAAACTATTGTTAAATGAACTGATGAAGTCCTAAAGTTAATAGCTAAGAAGCCTAAGATAGGACTGTTGCAGTTTTCATTGAATCAAGTTCCTAATAAAGATAAACTTTAGCTCTACATGAATTGGGGAAAAATAAGATACTATTCAATACCTAACAAAAGAAAGAATGGAGTCAAAATTCATACCCAGTAAGAACCTTGCCCTCCAAATTAGCAACCTCCGTAAGGGCTGCCTTCCACCGTTCCACCTTAATTTGGAACCCTTGGACATCGGTGTTGACTTTTAAGGAAAAACTATTTTCTTGTTCTCTAACATGGGAGGGATCAACGTGGTAAAAAACAGGTATAACTATATGATAAAAGGTCTTTCTTCGTTCCATGATCAACACAAGCTCGTCAAGGCACCAGGTTGAATTTGCATAATTTTTTGACAATACAACTATTGAAGCCCTAGATGCTGTGATTGCTCTTTCTATTTCGGGTTTCAGATCTGCAGCGCTATTGATTGAATCATCGTCTCTGAATGTTCTAATTCCTGCTCCCACTAACGCCTCGTAGAGATGATCGGTAAAAGAGAAGCGAGTATCTTCGCCTCTAAAACTTATGAAAACGTCGTACCTGCTGTTATTTGTCGCCGGAGAAGCGATTGTACTGGAGGAAGCAGAAGAAGCCATGGGAAATGGAGAAAGATACCGAAAGTAGAGATTTTTAAATGGTTAGAAATTATGGTCTTCTTCGATCAGATGGAACTTGGAAGAGTACTTGAGTGGTAATGGAAGACTTGGTTGTCCTACGTAATCGCTTTCCTCAACGAACACTCATCGGACAAAACAAGGGTGGAGTGACGTATTTCATTTTGATTAGAGTAAAATGGTCCTATGGTTTAGGTAATTTGTGTGTTTAGTCTTGACAAAAATGTAAAATTGGTCCTTGTGGTTTGTTAAAAATTTTAGATGGGGTCCAAAAAAATTTTGACTTGCATGGAAGATCCAAAATCAAGGTTTTTTTTTAGGTTTTTAGTCCCTGATGCACTTAAAAAGACGATTTTACCCTTTTCATTTCTTTTTCTATTTTCTTTGGTATTAAATAATTAAAAATAAAAATTAAAAACTAAAATCTCACCCAACCCTCTTCTCTCTCTCTCTCTCTCTCTCTCTCTCTCTCTCTCTCTCTCTCTCTCTCTCTCTCTCTCTCTCTCTACCCACCGTCTTCCCCACCCTTGTTCCTTTCTCATCTAATGGGAAAACCTTTCAGCCCTTCTCTCTTTCTTTTCCCCATTACATACTACCCCAAATTAGTCATCGAAGGTTTCTTTCCGGTGATAATCTCCAATATCGAAATCCCCAAATTGTAACACATTCTTTCCGACCACAGACGTTTCAAAGCTGGAAAGACGAGGTAAGAAGTCGCTTTGAATCAGAAAGTTAGATGATTTTAGCACCCCACTGAGAAGACCATGACTGTGAATCGATGCTACTGCTTTCGTTGCTCCGAGCGTTATTTCCTATCCGATTTCTCAATTTAACGGCATAAACTGAACGCCTTCGCTTCTTGCGAAATTGAAATCGGTTAAAGGTAAAAATTAGAAACCCTAGTTTTCAATTATGGGATTGCTTACCATGTAGGAACTCCTCCAAGCTGCCTAAACATAAGTAGTCATGAATAACAAACGCTTCGTCGCCGTACCAAAAACCAAATCAGAGCGGCAACAACCACCGGTTGCCACGAAGGCCGCCGAAAAAATTAACCTAGTGCTCGAATTTACTGTCATGGGTGATGTTTTTACAGATCTTTCTGATTGTGATAATGGAGCCAGAGTAGGACGATAACTTAGTAAAGTGTGCCTAAGGATCCACCACCGAGTCTATTCTTGGGGAGTTGAATGAGATCACAGGGGTTGAATGTTGTGATGGTTTCATGATCTCCGAAGATGATTCTGGTGGGAAGCTTGATTTTGACTTGTAAGGAGATTGGGGTTTGGTTTGTGAATTGGGTGGTGGTGGGTTTGGTGAGTTTGGTTGAGATGATCCTGTCTGGAAGAAGATGGAGAGAGAGAGAGAGGGGGGGGAGAGAGAGAGAGTGTGTGTGTGTGTGTGTGAGTGAGTGGGGTGGACCTGTCCTATTATTTTTCTTTTTCTTTTTTGCTTTTTTTTAGTTATAAAACAATTAAAACAAATAAAGAAAATGTAAAAAATAAATAATAAGGGTAAAATTGTCTTTTCAAATTTTAAAGGACCAAAATCAAAGAAAATTCTTGATTTTGGACCTTCCATGCAAGTCAAAAACTTTTTGGACCCTATCCTAAGTTTTTTACAAACCACAAGGACCAATTTTACAGTTTTGTCTTTAGTCTTTAATTTATTTTTTTAATTTTGAAGGTCCTTACTGTTTGTTTTTGTTACGCTCTTGGTCCATGTCTTACCTAAAAAGACTATTTGGCCATTGACTTTTTATTTTATTTAAATAAACACACCCCAAAGCCTACTTCTTCTCATATTATTCTACCTACTCCATAATTTTTTTCTATTTAAATAATAGTTTTTTTAGGTAAGACATCGACCAATCGCATAACAAAAATAAACAGTAGAAAACAAACGCGTAACAAAATCAAACAGTAACGATTTTCTAAATTAAAAAAAATAAATTAGAGACTAAACATGCAAATTACCCCAAACCATAAGTACCATTCGTGTAATTTACTCTTTTGATTAAACATTTTGTTTCCTTTTTCTCTTCTAAAAAACAGATAAAAAAAACTACAAATTTGGTCCTTAAGTTTGCTGATTTTTTTGTTTTACTCATAAACTTTTAATTTCATTTAGCTAGTCCTTAGTTGCGGTCTTTCAAAAACCTCTCCCCCAACTGAAATGGCTATTCTACCCCTCTAACTCATTTTTTTCTTTTATTAAAAAAAATAAACTCTCTCTCTCTCTCTCTCTCTCTCTCTCTCTCTATATATATATATATATATATATATATATATATATATATATATATAGTTCCGTACTAAATTCAAAAGTTTATCTTTTATGCTATCATTATGTAGACCAATGATAAGATAGACATCTTTTATAAGATTGGAACTTAAAATTGTAACAGTCACACATTTGTAAACTTGGCCAACTAAGCCAAATACTCAACAAGTTACTCGGACTCGACCTCTAACCAAGGTGATTTTCACCAACTCGGCCAAAAGACTCAGGTATTAATCAAACTCGATCCAAATCGGTCAAAATCATATTGATCAAGTCAATATACCCAATAACATAATTT
Source organism: Lactuca serriola (assembly GCF_051521515.1). Classification (NCBI taxonomy): domain Eukaryota; kingdom Viridiplantae; phylum Streptophyta; class Magnoliopsida; order Asterales; family Asteraceae; genus Lactuca; species Lactuca serriola. The sequence continues at coordinate 68,880,646 of NC_136414.1, forward strand.
TTTTTACTTAAAACGTAGTTTGAACCTGAAAAAATCCGGTGTAAAACCATTTTTTTAAAATCTAAAACTTAATTAGACACTTTCCAACAAAGACAATCTTGTGAAAGAATACCCCCAACGTCCTACAAAGACAGCCGCAAGGAAGTTCGCATGGCTTGTGAGACATTATCTTCACCGTACCTATATAGTGTACACTTTAAGTCTTGCATTATAACCAGAGTCCCCTGGAGGGAGAGCGAGATAGTTGTGTATAGATCTATACGGGATTGACAACCCCACACCTAAGTTGTTCGCTACAGTTAGATCGGCATGTCTAGGGTGACAAATGTCTACCGATTCCGAGGCTTGAAGAACGTCGTTCAGCAAACTTAAGGACCAAGTTTGCATGGTTATAATAACTTACATAGGGATTAGCAAAACATTTGATTTACAAGGTAACTTCCATTTCATCAGTTTTATAAAAATTAAAACTACATACTATCCTCCAGTACAACATTACATACTTTTCTGGTCTTAGGGTTTTAAGACTACATTTCATATTTAAGAAAAATATTGGATTTTTTAGAAACATAAATTATCATTTTACAAGGATAAGATACAAAAGAAATACATACATTTTAGTCTTAGATACAAGACTTACAACCTATTTTTATAGAAAATATCGGATTTTCTGAAAGTATACAAAACCGTTTTAAGCGAAACAATTACAAACCCTTTTCATACAAAAATGCTTATGAACTCGCAAATTCAATTGTTGACACTTTTCAAAACCACTTGTATTCTCAGGAAACCAGTAAACATGTATCCAAATCTTTTGAGAACAGGAGTTGCAGAATCATGGATTTCTACATTTCAGTTATTTGTTGTTTATTTTTGAACAAACATAGTGTGTAAAACTATGTAAATTTGTATTCTCAATGTATGATGTTTGGGTTGCTATGATTCATTTATACTCAATTGTTATGATACGATTCAATGACATCATCCGCCCTCGGATGTTTCCGCCATTCTGGTTCGGGGGTGTGACAAAACCCCATTTTTAAATATTGTTTTATTTAGATAAAAATATTATTAATTTTAATTGTTTACCGCTCCCTGTGTTCGATACCATACTTACTTAATAGATAAGTACACTTGCTTTCGTGTTTTTGTCTTTGTGTTTAAGTTAGTAGGATTAAAACTAGTACATTCCACACGTATCAATGGATTTTCGTCCAAGGCTTGTGGCGGGAAGGCATAGACGAAATCAATGGGCTAGGAGTTCCTTATATAGTTGAGGATACTTGGGGCCAAATCTAGGGTTTAAGGGATAAGCCATAGATTCCCTTGCTTGGTGACCAAACAGTCCAATCCCCTTATCCAAAGGGCCTTGGACGTAATCTCTTAGGCTTGCCCTAGAGATTTTCATATACCTCATTCGTTTCTAGAGCCTTCCTTCCTCAATTATCAAAAAATAACCAAACAGTCCTTGTACTTTGAATAAGTCCAATTAGATTAAATTACATGAATGGTCCTTATGGTTTAGGGTAATTTACGTGTTTGGTCCCTAACTTATTTTTTAACTCGGAAGGTCCCTACCGTTTGTTTTTGTTACGCGTTTGGTCACTGTCTTACCTTAAAAGACTATCTTGCCCTTAATTTTTAATTTATTTGAATAAACACACCCTTAACCCCACCCCTCTCACCTTACCTTACCTACCCCATCATTCATCCCAATTTAAATAATATTAATTTTAGGTAAGGCATGGACCAAGCGCGTAACAAAAACAAACAGTAGGGACCAAGCGCATAACAAAAACAAACAATATTGACTTTTTCGAGTTAAAAAAATAAGTTAGGGACCAAGCATGCAAGCTACCCCAAACCATAGGGATCATTCGTGTAATTTACTCATCCAATTAATTTTTGATTAATTATTAATTAAATAATATTATTTCTAGTTATTATATTATTTTCATAACACATTAATAAACCATTTAATTTATTATTCACATAATTAGTTAATCTATATCTAAAAGTCATCATGTCTAATTGTTAGGTTTGAGGGCAACCCAAAAGAATCATGTTACTATCAATTCAGGTGTATACCAATTATAGTTATGAGCTTATATACCTAATCCAACAGTCTCCCACTTAGATAAGTCTATAACTATAATTGCCAGTATAACTTCTGAACCAATCGACAAATTATAGCTTCCAAAAGCTATTATTAAACTCTGACTCAGTCAGTTATGTGTCCTAAGATAAGTGATTATATAATCCTCCATTTTGGAAGATACCATTCAAACAGGAGACATGGAATAAAATCATTCTCAATGTCTAAAATTTTGTTTCCCGATTTCTGATTTGTAATGACATATAACTTCTAATTTAACACATCAATTTAGTACTGGTCGGGCCTGACACTATAAGTCAATACCAAATCACCGAGGGGCCCAAAGATATCGTTTTTTCCATTAGGGCAAAAGGAACGAATAAACTTTGACTTATATTCTTCCACCATTTACTCTTCATATCATGCATGACAATACGTTTTATAACATAAAGTTAGTGATGCGTTTACATTTTATCAATGCACAACTGATTTGTAAATTGCAAGTCATATATCTTCATTTTAAGATTATAAGATATTATCGTCTCAAAATTAATCGTGATAAATCTCATGAAGTAATTCTCTGAGTGTGAGTTAATCCAATACTTAAATCTCCATTTTTAAGTACTCATGAACGTTGCATCAATACTATTGCCATGTCTAACTCCTTAGACAATCTACAATCTAGTTCATGATAGTCTTAATTCACTACTTACTTCCAAAAGTATGACCAATTGTGGAATGTTGAATAATCACACTATTCGGGAAGTAAAACATGCAAAATGAAACACAAGAATAAACATTTGACAAAAGGTAGTAAACAAACTCATTAATAACTCTCTATTATTTAATCACAAAAAGTCAATTACATTTACTTTGTTACAAGTTTCAAACTAACTATCTAGCTACTAAAACAATGCTCCTGGCATGATAAATGTGTTTAGCCTTACTCAGACCCTTTGTGAGTGGATCTGCAGGATTCTCTTCAGACGATATTCTCTTCACAATGAGGTGACCGTCTTCTACTTTATGTTTGATGAAATGGTACTTTCGATCGATATGTCTTGATCTTCCATGATCTCTTGATTCCTTTGTCAAGGCAACCACTCCTTCATTATCATATAAATGTTCCATTGACTCCTTAATAGTTGGAACAACTGCAAGATCTCTGATGAAGTTCTTCAACTAAATTGCTTCCTTTGATGCTTCACTTGCCGCCGTGTACTCTGATTCATAGGTAGAATCAACCATTGTTCCTTTCTTTGAACTTTTCCAAGTAACTGCTCCTCCATTTAAAGTAAACACCCAACCAGATTAAGAAAGGAAGTTGTCCCTATCCGTTTGAAAGATGGTGTCACTATACCTAGTTGTTCGCAATGTATCACTGCCACTAAGTACTAGGAACCAATCCTTACTCCTTCACAGATACTTTAGAATATTCTTAATTGCTATCCAATGAGCTTTTCCTGGATTTCTCTGATAACAATTGACCATGCTCAAAGCAGAGGAATTGTTAGGGCGAGTACATGTCATAGCATACATGATCGATCCAACGGTAGAAGCGTATGGAATCCGACTCATTTCTGCTATCTTTGCATCAGTACTCGGACTCTAAGTCTTACTCGGTTTGGTGTTACTCTGGATGGCCAGTTCTCATTTCTTAGAATTTTCCATTCTAAAACATTTTAGCACTTTTTCCAAGTATATACTTTAACTAAGTCCAATTAGTATTTTACTCCTATCCTTAGAATTCTTATCCCCATAATATAGGCAACCTCACCTAGGCAAGCCAAGACTTTATTGGATTAGTGTCTAAGCCCGTAACCATATTTGGTAAGTACTTGACCCGATTGTGCATGGTCCTTTTGGGTTGCCTTCATCAAAGCAACTTGACTAGAGAAATAATAGAGAAAGAGGTTATTATGATTTATTAATATGTTATAAGAATTATATATTAAAGGAGAAATCATATTTGTTTAATTAATATTGGTCAATAATTAATTAAGAATTAATTTTGTGATCAAATGTAATTAATTAAACTAGAGGGGCTGAATTGTAATTATGTGATAGTTACAAAATAGGGTAATGGTTATCCTTGATATGGGTTGGACGAATTCAAAGGATAAAATATCCTTGAAATCGTCCAAAGGATAAAGGATAAGGGTTTTCAAGGCTTATCTTATGATTACTTGGTAGGCAAGTAACTAGATAAGGATAAGGACTGAAACCCTAATCTCTACACCTATATAAAGACCCCTAAGGCCATAAGAATTCGTCCATGCCTTCCTAAAAGGGTTCTTAGGGCCGATTTCATACCTCCTCCCCCTCTCTTGTCTCTCCATTTGCTTTTGGTGTTTGTGAGCCATTAGAGGTAATACACTTGTGGTACTTGCTTTCAAGACTTAGGGTTTGATGATTTGAGTTGTTATTGCAATATAACAACAAAAGGTATGTAATCTAATCTACTATATGAATTTCGAAAATACTAGGGCATACTAGGGTTCCTTTATGTGTTCATAATGTTGTGTATCTAATATTGAAAACATAGATCCAATTCTATGGTTGCATGCACACATAGGATTGTTTGTACAAAACCCATCAGACTTAACCTCTTGCAAAGTTGGAATTTCATTTCCTATAAGAAGTATGTCATCAACATACAATACTAGGAAGATTATTATACCCCTAGTAGCTTTAATATATACACAACTCATCTTCACTTCTAGAGAAACCATACTCGTTGAATTTCTCGTTGAAACAAAGATTCCATCTAAGAGATGTTTGTTTCAATGCATAGATTGATTTCTTAAGATTGCATACTCTATTTGGATAATTTTCATCTACAAAATCCTATGGCTGATTCATGTAAACATACTTAGCCAACTTCCCATTAAGGAAAGCCGTTTTGACATCCATCTGCCAAATTTCATAGTCATAAAATGTAGCTATGGCGAGCATTATCCAAATAGATTTTATCTTGGCCACTAGTCAGAAGGTTTCGTCATAATCAACCCTTGGGGTTTGAGTAAAACCCTTCACAACTAGTCGAGCCTTGAAGGTGTGTACCTTTCCATCCATGTCAGTATTCTTCTTGAAGATCCATTTGCACCCAACTGTCTTTTGACCTGGTAAATTATCATCAAATTCCAAACTTGGTTGTCATACATGGACTTGATCTCTTTGTCCATTGCCTCTTTCCATTTGGCTGCCTCATGGCCTGCCATTGCTTCCTTGTAGTTAGTTGGTTCATTAAAGTCTATCAATGAACTATCACTGATAAATGTATCACCATCAGTAGTTATATGGAAACCATAGAACTCAGGTGGCATGCTAACTCTATTAGAGCAACGAAGAGGTAATGAATTGTCAACTGGAATCTCTTCATCTAGTTGAAAACTAGAGTCTTCAAAGATTCCTTCATTAGTTAACTCTTGAATCTATTCAAGGTCAATGGTGCTCCCACTGCCTTCTTTGTATGTGAGCTATCTCTCGTGAAAGATTCATCTTTGTGCTACAAAGACCACGTCCTCACTAGGCTTGTAGAACAAATATCCAAAGGACTTCTATGGGTATCCGATGAAAATACGTCTCTCACTTTGAGGTTCAAGCTTTTTGTGAATCTCTTGTCTCACGAAAGCTTCACAACCCCAAACCTTGATATGTGCTAACGAGGGAACTTTCCCTATCCACATCTTGTGAGGTGTTTTGGTAACCTTTTTAATTTAGAAAATATAAAGAATATGGTCGGCAGTCTCTAAGGTATACCCCCATAGTGAAATTAGAAGAGAAGCTCGACTCATCATGGAATGAACGGTGTCCTAAGAAGGGTCAATTGTGAAACTATTCCACATTTTTTGAGGTAGTCGTGGAACTCGATACTAAGATACTCTCCGCCTCTATCTGATCAGAGCATCTTTATCTTCATATCCAATTGATTTTCGACTTCATGTTTAAACTCTTTGAACTTTTCAAAGGTTTCTAACTTATGTTTGATTAAGTAGATATAACCATATCTGCTATGATCATCAATAAAAGTCACATAGAATCGATGAGCATCCCTTGTGGATGATCTAAAGGGTCCACACATATTTGCTTGTATGAGATCCAACAAACCTTCACCTCTTTCACAAGATATGGTGAAAGGTGATTTTTTCATCTTACCTAAAAGACAAGATTCACATGCATCATCTGACCTTAGGTCAAATGATTCCAACACTACATCCTTTTGGAGTTGGGCGATGTGTTTCTTGTTGATGTGTCCAAGACAACAATGCCATAAGCATGCTTTGTCTATACCATTAGACACATCAATTTGAAATAAACTATTGCCTAAATTATCTACACACGTTACAGTTTCATACACACCATCACAAGGTAAAACTTCAAAATAAAAAACACCATTATTATAAGCAGAAATAGACCCATTCAAATCATTAAAAGAATATCTAAAACCTTTTCTGAATGATGCATGAAATGAAATAATGTTAGGTGTCATTTTTGACGAGTGGAAACAATTTTATTAAATCTCAAAAAACACCACTACTAAGCACTAGCCCATAAACTCCAATATTGGTGACAGGTGAAGATCGCCTATTCCCTATGATCAAGTTCATTCTACCGTGCTCCAACTCCTCTCTTCTTATTAGCCTCGACAAATCAAGGTTGGTTTTGTTATGTTCAGTAAGAGAGCCTTTAACTCCAGCAGCCCGAGAGAGATTAAGATATGTTCATTGACTGATTGAGATGAGTCTCTTCACTATACTCGTAGGTTAAAGGCACCAATGCCGACCCATTGTATTATGTTTGTAGGATGATAGTTGTCTTTGTGAAATTTACTGATATGCATGTATGTGCATTGTTATGTTTGTGACTCTTGCTGATATGATTGTATGCTTAGATGTAGGGGTGAAACAGACCCAATACTGATTGAAAGAGACCAAAAGGGGGTGAAATAGACCCAATATTGGTTGACAGAGACCGAAGGGAGTGAAATAGACTCAATATCGGTTGAAAGAGACCGTAAGGAGTGAAGTAGATCCATTTTAGTTTTGTATTGTTATGTATGAATAATATGGGGTATTTTGTGGGAACTCACTAAGCTTTATGCTTACAGTTTTATGTTTATGGTTTCAGGTACTTCCAGTTCGAAAGGAAAGGACCTGGCACGATCGCACCGCATCCACCATCATTCCACATTTTATGACATGATTTATACTCTGATAACTATTTTATAAATTAACACATTTTGATCGGTTTTGAAAGGAATAAATGATGTTTTTTTGGTTTTTAAAATGAATTTTTTACTTAGTAATTTTTGGGATGTTACAAATTAAAAAAAAGGAAAGTAAAATGTTATAACTGCTTTTAGGAAGACTGAAAATGCAGCGCTATAATTGGGTATCCTGTCATAAAAACTATACAAATAAGCTACAAGAGGATAGTTGTTGAAGAAATCCTACATCGTCCCTTCATTCAAGATCCAAAAGAAAGCACAACACTGTAATTGGGTATTTTTTTAATACAATGCTACAATTTGGGTCTAGACACAAAAAAGGTAAACGTGGTATTCTACTTCTATTTTTTAGCAGAGGCATTGTACTTTTAAAATTCTACCAAAATTTCGCAGTATCTTTTTAATTTTACTCTTATTAGGACAATGTACTTTGAAATTTTTACCAAAGTAAATATAACAATGAAAATTTCTTTGTATATTGATTAGAATTTTCACCCCCAAAAGTTTCAATAGTTTTAAGCTTTTCAAAACATTCCCTTTGCTAATAAAAGTGTTTACAAAACCATTGTTTCCAAAACATGATTTAAAATCAGAGTCTCCCAAGATCTAGTCAGTAGTAAAACCAAGGATGTGTACGATCACACCTTCTCCTTGCCACAATCATCTGAAGCACCTGAAACAATAAATTGAAACTGTAAGCACAAAGCTTAGTGAGTTCCCCCAAAGTACCACCACATACATATAACAAACAAACAACATGCATACAAAGCCTTCAATTTAGGGTTATGCTAGCCATAGTTGCATTTCATGATTATGAAATATGGCAACTGGATGTCAAAATTGCTTTCTTTAATGAAAAGTTGGCTAAGGATATTTACATGAGTCAGCCTGAGGGTTTTGTCGATGCAAAGTACCCTAATAGAGTGTGTAAGCTTGAGAAATCCATTTATGGATTAAAACAAGCATCTCGCAGATGGAATCTTTGTTTCGATGATAAAGTAAAAGAGTTTGGTTTTTTGAGAAGCGAGGATGAGTGATATGTATATGTCAAGGCTAGTGGGAGTGTAGTCAGTTTTTTGGTATTGTATGTGGATAACATACTAATCATAGGAAATGACATCCCAACCTTGCAGGAGGTTAAGTCCTGGCTTAAGAAGTGTTTCGATATGAAGGACCTCGGAGAAGCTGCTTATATTCTAGGGATAAGGATATTGAGAGACAGGAGTAAGTGACTAATTAGACTTAGTCAAAGTACCTACTTGGATAAGGTGCTGAAAAGATCCAGCATGCGAAATTCCAAGAATGGTGACTTACTGATCTAGAGCAACGCCAAACTGAGTAAGACTCAGAGTCCGAGTATAGAGGCTAAGATAACTGAGATGAGTCGAATACCATATGCTTTTGTTGTAGGCTCGATCATGTATGCTATGACTTGTACTCGCCCTCATGTGGCCTTTTCTTTGAGCATGGTCAGCAGATATCAGGGGAACCCTAGCAAGGCTCACTAGGCTGTAGTAACGAACATTCTCAAGTACCTGCGGAGGACTAAGGACTAGGATCTTACCCTCAGTGGGAGTGATAAATTGAAAATGGAGGAGTATAGCGATGCTAGATTTCAGACTGAAAGGGATAATTTCCGCTCTCAGTTGGGCTGGGTCTTTACCCTGAATGGAGGAGCAATAACTTGGAAAAGTTCCAAGCAAGAGACAATAGCTGCTTCAACTTGCGAATTAGAGTACGTAGCAGCAAGCGAGGCGCGCGAAGGAGGAAATATGGCTGAAAAGCTTCATTGGAGACCTTGGAGTTGTTCCAACTATAAAGGAACCTATAGAGATTTTCTGTGATAGCGAGAGTGCAGTTGCCTTAGCCAAGGAACCAAGGGATCACGGCTGATCCAGGCACATTGACAGAAAATACCACTTCATTAGACATCGAATAGAAGAAGGATTTATCATGGAAAAGAGGGTATCATCAGATGAGAACACATCAGATCCCCTCACGAAGGGAATGAGTAGGGTTAAGCATTTACATCATGCAAGGCGCATTGTGTTAGATTAATGTCTAAGTCTATAACTATAATTGGTAAGACTTGACCCGACCCGACATGGTCCATTTGGGTTGCATGGCATCATGCACTTGGATAGACTATAATGAGAGAAATAAGACACTTATGGTTATTAATATATTATAAGTTCTAGTATATTAATAATAAGAATAATAAGATTATTTAATTAGTATTGATCAAGAATTAATCTAGGATTAATTAAGTGATCAAAAGAAGACTAATTAAATATATGGGTTGATTGTGTAAATCATCCATACTTGTATAGTGGGCTAATGCTCCATGGATAATCAAGTTGGGCTAAAAACCCATAGGATGGTCCATGGATGCTCCATGGTGTATGTGAACCCATGGATCCAAGGAAATGGAAAGTCATAACAATTAGGGTTTACCCTAATTGTAACACTATATAAAGATCTTATTCTTGACAAAATGGGCGACTAGTATCATTCTAGAGAGGGCTAGCCGATTCTCATGAAGTGTAATTTTCTCTCAAGTTATTCCAAGTGTATTTGGTGTTGTGTGAACCATTTGAGGTGTCACACTTGGGGCACTAGGCACTCAAGCTTCATGAAGACTTTCTACATCAAAGAGGTATGTATTCTATCTTGTTACACTCATTGTTTTTGTATGCTAGATTAGGATAATACCTTGGATGTTCATATTTGTATGTATAATAGAGAAAACATAGATCCAAGGTATTTAGGGTTGCATGTACACTTAGGAGTGTTAGAATGCTCAAAACCCAACAGTGGTATCAGAGACTAGGCTTGTTTTCTTGTTATACTTGCAAAAGAAGCTGGAAAATCGAGTTTTGATGTTGTCTGCCCAGCAAACTCGCCGAGTCCAAGGCAAAAAGCATCCAACTCGTCGAGTTGGTTCGTGCACTCGACGAGTTGGACCCCCAGACAACATAAATTCGACTTTTTTGGCTGGAATTGGACTAGGAACATTACCCTAAGATGTTTTTGAACTTATAAACTTGTTTTTGATGTGGTAATGTTCATGCTAATCCAATTTCAAAGAGATAATTGTCAATAGATTCATGTTTTGTATTAGTTGAAGGTTTATACTAATTACATGAAAAAGTTTGATGTGAATTATCTTGTTCTTATGAGTTGCTTAGATTAATAGAAAGTTGAGTGAAATAGTTGTTTTCAATCCAAATTAATCTAAGAGTTGATTCTAAAATGTGTTTTTGTAACTTGTCCTCAAGTTATATGAAAAGTCACATTTAAGTTTCATAAAACTCATAAAAGTTGGCAAAGCTTACAAAATGAAGAGTCTAGTTCTAATTAATTGGTGTTATGACTCCATAATTTGTCCTCAAGTTATGGAGGACCAAGAGTCTCTTCATTAAATAATAAATAAAAAAAAGTGTAACCTTAATTAATTCCATAAGTTATAAAATAAATAAAAGTTAATTCTTTTATTAGTTTAAAGTCTTCCATAACTTGTCCTCAAGTTATGGAACTTGAAGAGTTTTTGGATTAAAACTACTTTAAACACATAAGTTATGGAATTAATTAGTTTTGAATAGTTTCAAAACTTGCCCTCAAGTTTTGGAATTTGAAAATGTTTTCACTTATGAATACTTTAATTCCAAGTTAGCCCTTAGAATTTTAAAGAGTTAAAATTCAACCCTTATACTTTATAATATTATAAGTTAATAATATATATATATATGTATAAGAGTAAAGTCAGTCTTACCGCTAGTACGCCTCATTCACGAAGCCGGTCTATAAAGTGGGTATAAGGTTTTTGCCTATAAAATGGCAACTTAATGGGTGTCCACTCTCACCCACCGCTTGCTTGACTGGTGGAGGGTCGTTAGCCGAACGGGTTTGACAGGACTATAATTCTCCTTTCATTAAAAGTATTAATGATAAATACTAAGTAACTAAACTCTTAATAATACCCAATCTTAGTTACTTAGGAAAATGTGAATAAGGTGCTAATCCATGAAATTACACTTTGCACTTTGTTTAAGTCGGTTAGTGGAGCGTGTGTGGTTAACCGGCACACTAACTCGTATTTAACAAGGTAGGCAAACGGTAACTTAATGTTTATCATAGTATCGATGGAGCGTGTGTGGTTAACCGGCACATCGATTGAGGGGTAAACACTTAAGGGTACCAAGTAATTTGCATGGTTACTTCACACCTTGTTTTGTGATCCTCGGCATCCCAGTCACAAAACCTGAAGGGCACACTCAAGATTGAAACATGCCATTGAACAGTTCAATGAATCTCAAAGATCTAGGAGTTTCAAATCCAATTAAAACCTAATAATACATTTCGTTTATCTTGGTGGAAATTGGTGAATCGTCATTCACCTACCTTCAAATATTTTATAGCTTGGATTACGGCATACCTCTTCTAAGTTATAAAATAGTTTGTTGGGTCCTAGCCTTAATATTTCATATTGGGTGTCATATTAAGGACTTTAGATCAACTATCTTGAATATCTCCCAAAAGATGTCTGGTTTAGACATCTATGATCTTCCCAAATCTCTTGAAACAAGCTTTCCTAAATGACGATGATGTCCCATGGAAATCATACTTCTTTCACCTCCTCCAATTATTCTCCCTAACCCACAAGTTCTTGAAAAGTTTAAGGTCACTCAAGCCCTATTGGCAAGTAAAGGTCTATGTGTGGTCACATCTTGGAGATGTAGTCACATATTGACAAGCCGCGAGAGTTGGGTGTCAAAGTCTTGAGAAAGTTGGTGGTTCAATCACTTTCTAAGTCGCATAGTGAGCTCCTTTGGGACTCCTATGAACCAGACTATGACAAGACCCTTAATGATCTTATCTATTTGCTAAGATCAACTTCCTAAAACTTTATGGACATTGACAATGATGACATTGGATATCTAGTAAAGCTCTCTCTTCCCAGTGGAAAGGGATCGGCCATAGTTAACTCGGTTGACCAAATGGTAAAGAGAAAAGCTAAGTCTGTGATAGTCTCGTGTACCATTACCAAAGGATCCATATGTTTATATTGCCAAAGGAAGGGGCATTAGTTGCGAAGCTGCCAAATTTACCTAAGGATGTTAAAGTCAATAAGTTTGACTCTACTTCAGGTAAAGTTCACTATCTAACTCTGCTAAGTTTCTATTCTGAGATTCTTGATACATGATGTGACTGGGTCACATGTTGATGTGTTAAGAATCAAAGAAAAGTAAAGGAACTTAAAGAGAGAATATGCTGAATCTGATCGCGTAGATGGATTTCTATTGCATAGTTTGAAGATTAGATTCTTGAGCTACTTCTTAGGAGTTATGAGATATTGCTTAGGAATAGATAACAACAAGTTTTCATATGGATTGTAAGGACAAGTTCTTCTACGAAGTTTTTTAAAATAAAAGGAAAATTTTGATTTTATTTATTTTAAAATATCCTTACAATGGCATCTGTGGAAATTTTTGTTGTTTATAAGATTCCATTAATAGCAAGAGTGGAAATATGAAATTGATTCTTTCATTTGTGGTAATGTCTAAATTTACCAAATAAGGAAAGATCCTTATCACCCAAGTTTCAATTGGACCGGAACTTGGAATCATGCAAGTTGTATAGCATGATGAATGAGAACTTTCAGGCATTGGTCAAATTAAGACTAATTACTTGTTCACATGGATGTGTGAGTCATGTAAAGGACTAAGGGATCGAGTACACATTCTTGTGCACTGGCTAAGTCCACCACAAAAGATCGATAAAACTATTCGTCATAGTTTACTAAAGCTCAGTAAATATGATTATACTTACAAGCTTAAGTGTAACTCTGAGACAATGGAAAAGGTTCCAATGTATGGCAGAGCGAATAAGAAGAATCAAATTAGGCAGAAGGATAAAAGTTTCTCAAATCTGAAAAGATGGGAGAGTACTTTAGTATCAGTTTTTTGATCATCTTAATGATTAAGAAACCATAGCACAATTAGTTCTCTAAGGAAATCTTAGTGCATTCTTATGACTAAGAAGAGGGAACTTGAATTGTTGAAATGGTTAAATCAAGAAGATGAGTCATACTTCGTTCCAATACAAGTCTTAGAGTCATACTCCAAGATTGTAACTTGAGTGACATGTCTCAAAGAAGGTTTAAAACACTTGTCAAATGTAAGAGTAAAAGTTTTCTACTATTGTACATTTGAAATTGGTAAGTTTTGGATAAAACAAAGACCAACTAAGGCCAATTGTGTGAAGTGTTTGTCTTGATTAGAATCCGCACTATCTCTTGGATGTTTGACAAGGGAGTCTTATATGTCAAGAGGACAATGGGAGTCTTAAAGGTCTTGAAAGTCTCAAGAACTAATCAAGAATAAAACCTGAAGTTCTTCACTAGCACACGACTTGAGGTTTATAACCTATCGTGTTGACATATTCTATGCCCATTCCAGTTAAAGTTGGCCTTGCATATGAGTTCTTAGAGTCCTCAATTGGTTGCACAACAACTTGGAAGCAATGGCAGGCCCTTGAGCTGCCAGGTGGCAAGAAATTAAGATTGAGTTCAATCCATATGAGTTTGGATTTGTCATTATCCTTGTCTTGTGATTATGGTTTTGACAAATTCATATGGGTAGGAATTCATACACCATAAAAATCTAAGTGTCATAAGGTTTCTCTCCGATTCATGAAAAAGATGGTGAGGAAACACTTTCACTAAGTAGATTTTAGCTAGATAGCAATTGTGATATTTGCAGTCTCAAAGTCGGTAGTGGAGCGTGTGCGGTTTACCGGCACACTAACCTGGACTTGTGAGAAGTGGCAAAAAGGTCTAACCATTATGATTACAACATCCCTCTTCATAATTGTTTAGACACACAAGTGTGCTATCTAAGGGAAGGTGTATGATTTTGATAAAGTCTTATCAAAACAATCTAGTATCAGAAATCTGAACTTTGGTAAGAAAGTCAATGAAGTATTGATTTCAAGAAAGTCAGCTGATTTCTGAGTACATGTCAAATCTAGTGGAAGCATAAGTGTTATGCTAATAATCATCATGTTAGTGGGAGCATGATAATTATGATAAGTATTGCAAGTTAGCAATGTTAATTATAGAAAACAAAAGTTTCAATTGGGAAAGAGTTGTTTTGCTATAATTAAGGGAGAGGAAATTATACTTCATCTCAAATCTATAAGCTTAGATCGTGAGCTTTTAATCATTTAGTCAAGGAAATATATATGAATTTCATGTTGGAATGGCTCAACATAAGGAAATTCTGTATATGGGTCCATTATTTGCGTTCTAAAATTCGATTATGATTACGACATCCCTTTTCATAATCTGGATTATGAGAACTTGGCAAATTGAAATGGACATATTATAGCAAAAGACTGGTTTAGTCTTTATGTGAGACATCATGAATCGTGTCCCATATGCTTCGGATATAGGATCGACTACATGTGCTATATTCATCCTTTCTAAAATTTTCCAAATGCCTGGGGCATTAAGAAGGGAAAAGGTTTAGAACTGGATATGACTAAAAGGATTAAACAATTGTCGAGGACAATCTAAGGTTTACCAAAGATTGGGTGTCAAGGACAGTTGGAAGTATAGTGATAATTCTGGAAGGACCATATTGACATAGTCTGTAAGGAGGCAACTCTTGTTCAGAAGTGATAGTCAAAATGGAATCTGGAAATGTTTCAAAGTTAGAATTTTCAATCTGTTTAAGATTAGGAAACTTAATGCAAGAAGGATGTTTCCAAGGAGCTGATCTCCTTTGGAATACTCTGTAATGATTGTTGTCAAGTCTTTCTGACTTTGTTCATAATCATTACAAGAGGATCAATGCATATAAGTTTAGAATCTAACAGATTTCAGTAAATGACATGAATTTGGAATTCTTGTATTTGCAGTAAGGATTTGGGAGTGTGAAAAGAGAATCATTGAAGTTATGTTCAATGGATCTAGTTCACAAAGTAAAGATCATAGACAAACATAGTATGCATACTTGGTGTATGGCACGACTAGTGTTTAGAAAACATAGTGTACATGCTTGGAGCATGGGACAACTATTGTTTTAAATTCAAGAATAAAGTTGATAGCTGAAACAGTATACAATGAATAATGTGTAATCATATGGTGATAAATAAAAGGTGTTTTATTTATGTTCATAGGTTTTGATACCATATTGGATTCAATTATTATTGTGTTTCACTTTGCATGTTTTGACTTCCCGAATAAACTGGGTTATTCTTCCGGAATGACTAAGTTATTCAAACCATCCACAGTCGGTCATATGTTGGAAGTAGATATGAATTAAGACTGTCATGGGTTGGCTTGTAGAGGTCTAAGGTGTTGGACAAAGGGCTACAACACTCATGAGTGCTCATAAGTTCTGAGTATTGGATTCAACCCGCGCTCATTGGAATCACTTCATGGATTTTATCACGAGTGATCATGAGACGATAATATCTTATATTCTTCAAACCTAGAGATATGAGTTGTTACTATGAGTTGATAGTACATTGATTGCACGAAAAACGCATTTGGTAACTCGGTGCTATAAAACGTGTCTTTGTGTATGATTCAACAAGTAGTAGAACAAGCCATATGAGTCGAAGTTTATCCATTCCTTTTACCTTCGGGATAAAAGCGATATCTGTGGGCCCCTCGATGATTTGATGATGACAAATGGAAGTGCTCGGCCGGGCCAGGACTGATTTGATTTGTTCAATTAGTCAGTCGTCATAAATCGGAAATCAGGAAACAACAAATGGACAGAGAGAATGATTATAATCCATGTCTCAGTCCATATGATATCTAGAATGGAGGAATATATGATCCCTTATCTAATGGACAAGTCACTGACAAAGGTCAGAGTTCATCTACAAGGTCAAAGTTCGACAGAAGCTTTTGAGAGCTACGATTGCCAGTCGTTTCCTGAAGTCATACGCAATATTAGTTTTAGACTTATCCAAGTGGGAGACTGTTGGATTAATGTCTAAGTCCATAACTATAATTGGTAAGACTTGACCCGACCCGACATGGTCCATTTGGGTTGCATGGCATCATGCACTTGGATAGACTATAATGAGAGAAATAAGACACTTATGGTTATTAATATATTATAAGTTCTAGTATATTAATAATAAGAATAATAAGATTATTTAATTAGTATTGACGAAGAATTAATCTAGGATTAATTAAGTGATCAAAAGAAGACTAATTAAATATATGGGTTGATTGTGTAAATCATCCATACTTGTATAGTGGGCTAATGCTCCATGGATAATCAAGTTGGGCTAAAAACCCATAGGATGGTCCATGGATGCTCCATGGTGTATGTGAACCCATGGATCCAAGGAAATGGAAAGTCATGACAATTAGGGTTTACCCTAATTGTAACACTATATAAAGATCTTATTCTAGACAAAATGGGCGACTAGTATCATTCTAGAGAGGGCTAGCCGATTTTCATGAAGTGTAGATTTCTCTCAAGTTATTCCAAGTGTATTTGGTGTTGTGTGAACCATTTGAGGTGTCACACTTGGGGCACTAGGCACTCAAGCTTCATGAAGACTTTCTACATCAAAGAGATATGTATTCTATCTTGTTACACTCATTGTTTTTGTATGCTAGATTAGGATAATACCTTGGATGTTCATATTTGTATGTATAATAGAGAAAACATAGATCCAAGGTATTTAGGGTTGCATGTACACTTAGGAGTGTTAGAATGCTCAAAACCCAACACATTGGGCTTAAGGATGATATTAGTTTTAGTAATTAGATAGCTTTTGAAACTTGTAATAGTTGAAATGTAATTGACATTTGATGTTTAAATAAAAGGTGTTTTTATTTACTAGTATGGTACTGTTTTGTGTCAATCATTTACTATTGTTTCATTTTGCATGTTTTGACTTCCAAAATAATTATATTATTCAAACTATCCACAGTCAATCATACTTTGGAAGTAGGTAATGAAACAAGGCTGTCATGAATTGGATTTGTAGATTTGTCCAAATTGTATTAGACATAGCAATGGTTGTTGCAACATTCATGAGTGCTCATAAGGTCTGAGTATTGGATTCAACCCACGCTCACTTGTATCACTTCATGGAATTTATCTCGAGTGATCGTGAGACGGTAATATCATATAAGTCTTCAAACCAAGAGATATGACTTGTTTACTATGAGTTGGTTGTACATTGATAGTGCGAAAACGCATCAGTAACTTGATGCTATAAAACATGTTGTTATGTACAATTTGATGAATAGTAAGTACAAGCATATGAGTCGAAGTTTATCTGTTCCTTTTAGTCCTTGGAGGATTAAAAGCGATATCTTGGTCCCCTCGATGATTTTTTTGACTTATGTGTCGGGATTGGTCAGAACTAAATTGATGTGTTCGATTAAATTCTATATCAAACAAATCGGTAATCGGGAAACAGAATGTTGGACAATAAGTATGGCGCTGTTCCATGTATTTGTCCGACTGATATCTTGAGAACAGAGGATTATATGATCACTTATCTAAAATGGCGTTCTTAGTTCCACAAGATTTTTAAGAGCTACGATTGTCGGTCAGATCCTAAAGTTGTACTTGCAACTATAGTTATTAGACTTATCCAATTCGGAGACTGTTGGATAAGGTGTCTAAGTCCATAACTATATTTGGTATATACTTGACCCGATTTAGCATGGTCCATTTGGGTTGCATGGCACCAGAACAATTTGTAAGGATGGAATTATGAGAAGAGGATATTTATGATTTATTAATATATTATAACTTCTAATATATTAATATATTATGTTGTTATTTAATTAGTATTGATCAAGAATTAATTTGGAATTAATTTTGTGATCAAAAGAGACTAATTAAATATATGGGGATTGATTGTGTAAGTCATTCACTCTTATAAAGTGGGCTTATGATCCATATCTTTATGTTGGGCTAAACCCATGGGGTGACCCATGGATACTCCATGGAGGTTAAAACACATGGAGCATAAGGAATGTGGAAAGTCATGCGCATCAGGGTTTGCATGGTGAAACCCTAATTGTAACACACTATATAAGAGACCTCATGCTTAGCAAAATCGACCACTAGAGTGTGTGTGAAGAGCTAGCCGAATTTGTGAAGCAAAGAAATCTTCTCTAAAGGTCCTCCATTGTTGGTGGTGTTGTGTGAAGCATTTGAGGCGTTACATTTGGGGTTTTAGGCTCACAAAATCTTAAGGAATCAAAGCTACAACAAAGGTAAGTCATCTAACTAGATTTTTGTAATGTACGTACTCCATAGTATGTTAGTTAGGATGATACCTTGGAAAAATCAAAGTTTACATGTATAATAGAGAAAACATATATCCAAGGTATCTATGGTTGCATGCACACCATATGAGTGTTAGAATGCTCAAAATCAAACACAAACGACCCTTCAAACAGGATTCCCCATACCGTGAGCAGTTAAAAAGGTATTATAACGACACTTGTATAATTTATAATATTTAGCAAATGTATTTCTTATAGGTTCATAATAACAATAATGAACTTAAACATAAGTTATATTTAAAGTAGGGTAAGTATAACTCACTTACTGGGGGATTTAGCTAGGAGTCGGGCTCTACTATGACAACACTTCTAAGTTGAAAGCTATTCTTATCGGAGCCTTCTGGCATTCCTGGACTCGCCTCTAACACTTGGGAAGTGCTAGGGAATGGGAGGGAGAGTTTGGGAGTATTGAGAGAGAAAGAATGGGAAATGTGTGAGAAAATGAGGTGGTCCTCGCACCTATTTATAGGCTGAGGCTTCAAACTACGTTGGGCGTACGCAGTACACGGGGCATCCAAAGTGATACGTTGCGCATACAAGGGGGCATGTGTCAGCATCCGAAGCGAAGCCATGGAGAGAAAGGAATGGCCCTTGCATCCTTCCATAATTTAATAAACTTCTAAATTCTGTAACTTTCTCATACAAGCTTTGTTTTTGACGTTCTTTATATCCAAGCGTAAGTGGCGACGTAA